>NC_037644.1:4495000-5095000 GCF_003254395.2 Apis mellifera | reverse complement strand
TATAAAAAAGAAAAGTAAGATTGATTGTCAGAAATACTCAAAAGATTATATATATATATATGTATATATTTTGTATTATATTTTGTATTATATTATATTTTGTGTATATATTATATATATGTATATATTTTTATGCACCGAAAGATTCATTACGAATATTGCGTCTTGTATTCATTCTTTGAACTGAACTGAAGCTAAGAACCATGAAGAAAATCAGAAAAAACTCAGAGAAACGATTAAATCGAAAACAGAGAACTTTACTCAACAGAATCTTTTTAGATCTATGTATCGCAGAAAGCAAACTAAATTATAATCACTAAAGATTTTTACTTGCAAAAATTAAACGATCGGTGAGCATTCCACTTTTATACGCTTTAGTTCCTTTCAATCTTATTATTTAAGTGCATTATATTATATATTATTTATATAATTTTTTGTTCTAAATTTTAATTACTATTAAATAATAATTTTGAATGAAAAAATATGAATATGGATAAAGAAATGCAAAATTATAATAACTTCAAATAATATTAATTCATGCGTTTTCATTGATTCTGTATCGAATGTCATTTCGAGAGAATGAAATGAATTTTTACAGTTTAAATATCTTTTTTCGATTTTATTTTAAAGTATTTTATAAATATAATATTTATATATTTATAAATTTATAAATTGCTTATTCATTTGCTTCTCTATTATCATATAATATGATAAGATTAATCATATATAAATAAATCATTTTCTTTAAAATAGCGAAATGTAAATGCGATGTTATAATAATTCAGAAAATCATTATTACCATTTAGCACCAGAATCCGCTCATTGTATTCCATGACACAATTGTAAGTTGATTTTTTGCTGGTGCGACTAAGAAGAGTAAGAAGAAAGTCATTAAGCGTTTAAAAGAAGTATTGTATCAACAGTTTTATGCAGATTGCGAATATGACTTCCAAAATAAAAAATTTTAAAATTTATAAAAAAAAATAAATTAAAAGAATCTTTTAAAAAAGGAGAAAAAAATGAATAAAATAAAGTATGTAATAAAATATTAAAAGCAATATACGGATATAAGTTATTTATTATAAAAGAAAGAATAGAAAAAAAGATAATATGTAATTATGTAAATAATAAAAAAATAATAAAACATAATATAAAAATAAAATGTAAATTAATAAAAAAAATAATGAAAAGAAAATATGAAAAAGAAGAAAAATATAAAGAACAAAGTACAAAATAAAACGAAAGAAGTTTATGAG
Source organism: Apis mellifera (assembly GCF_003254395.2). NCBI lineage: Eukaryota > Metazoa > Arthropoda > Insecta > Hymenoptera > Apidae > Apis > Apis mellifera. The sequence continues at coordinate 5,093,744 of NC_037644.1, read as the reverse complement.
AATGAAGATTACGAGAAAATTTTTAATACTGAAGATTTACTGAAGTATGCCGATGCCAAGAACTGGAAAAGAAGAAATAAATGGAATGAAGTGAAAAGTAAACAACAACTGAAGAAGAATATAGAAGGATTTTTTATGAAGAGTAATTGGAATAAAACTTGTACCAGTTAAATAAGAAAAAATTTTTAATTCTGAGATATGAAAGCAAAGAATGTTTTGATTAAAAATAATTAAAAATTATTATTCAAGTAATAAACAATAACAATCATTAATAATTAATGAATAAACTTATTTAATATAATAAAATTAAAAAAAATAATAAAAATCATCAATAAGATTAAATAAAGAATAAATAGCTTGAAAATGTTTAGATTCAATACACATAAACGAATTGCATCGTGCATATTTTAATATATATTTACAAGATGTTAATATTTTCATGAAACATCTTTGAAGAGTCGATTCTAAGGATTAAAACAAAAGTTGATGTTTATTTATTAATTAATATGAAATTTAACCCTTGCACTACGGGCCTGTTTTCTTTGATATTTTATAAAGCATTTACTAAAATGCATCCTCGGTTTGGCAGTGTATATATTACAATAATATGTCGTTTGATGTCTTTTCTTATTTAATTGGAAACACATTTTGCAATTTTTCTTTATTCCTGTTAACATAACATGCAATTTTCCATTCAAACTAATTTCATCAAAATTGAAAGAAGAAGTAGAAGTTTGAGCCTGTCGAAAATCTCCTGTTAATTGGTTAAGTAAAGTTTTTATATATTGTAAATAAGTAAGTGGCGTTTATTTTTCTGTTTTTTTTTTACTGATTTATATAAAATATACGAATTGATCATATTTCTAAATCCCAAAAGAATAGTTTTCGTCACCATTTCAATGATTTCTTTAAAAAATAATATGTTGAAGCATACTGATTCGCTCGATCAACATCTCTTATATATTTTATATAATTTATTATGATATTAGATTTTTTTATAACAATTTCATCACCATCTCGTAAGATTCTTTTTACGGATATAATTCCTGCATTATTCCATGTTGTCAAAGTAGTGACAATTCTTTTATCTTTCCAGGCTAGAACTAAAATATTTTTACGATATGCTATCGTAGATTTCTTGTTGAATTTTGGTTTTTTTTATTAAATTTGGCAAGTCCTTTTTATTTGTTAAAATAGTTTCACTTAAGTGGTATTTCAATTTACGTAATTCTTCAGCTAAAGCATCTTGTGTAATATCTATCTATAAATATATGATGTCTTTGAGCACCAGGAATTTTATTTAATAACATTCTAAAAAAAATTTCACATTCTAAAAGTGTAACGGAATTCTGATTGATATTTGAAAGATTTGGTCTTATTAATTTTTCTATTGTAAAAGATTTATAATAAGGTAGAATTCCACAAATATAGTTCGAGTCTATTATTATATAAACTCTTATATCCATTTGGTTGGTTTCTTCGAGTTGTAAACAATAAATCCGTTGATATTTTATAATCTCTGATTTCTTCTTCTAATTTTTGAATTTGATAATAGATTCATCCACACAAATTTGCTCTCTCGGTATGAAATAATTTAAAAATTTGGAATTTATATAATCGAAGAAGCAACTGCAAACGTGTTTTTGAATTTGCTTGTTGTGTTGAAATTGTTTTTAAGTGAAGCATCCAAAAAATCTGATTGAATCTATTTTTCGTAAATGTATTTGAATAAAAAGGGATGTAACTATTTATATAATATAATACTATTATAATATTATATATAATACTATTTCTTGATCAATATTCTTGTAAATTTGTCAAAGACATTGTTTCCATATTTATTATAAATCCAATAAATCTCCAAAATTCTTCGATAATCACATCACGCCAAGTTCGCCAAATCGAATGCAATGATGCTTTTTCTTCTAATTTTTTTATTATATAATTATTTGTTTCGCGCACTATTTCATTAATAAGTTCATCAGTGAAAAATAATTTAAAAAAATCTAATGGTTCAATTATATTCGAAGATACTTGTGGTCCTGCAGATTTTTCGCCGGATACAAATTGTATTTTTCGTAGTATATCTTTCGATTCTGTATATGTCTATTTGGAACTTTCTCTTCAGCGATATCTTCACTCGAACTATTCCTTTCACATTCACTATTTTATTCTCATATTTATTATTCTATTTTTCACTTTCTTATACCTTTTATTTCATTTTCATCTTCATCATTGCTTTCTCTATCGTTAATTTTTTTATGAATAAAAAATAATTTTGTCATTCAATAATGAAAAATCAAATTCGTCTTCACTAGAATTAATTTTATTACTTTATACCATATTTAAATAACTCAAATACTTTGAAAATAGTATTTCTATTGCCACGATTGTCAAATTCGGACTAATGCCGAAGATGCAATTCGACCCGTGATCATGATTTAATTTGAGATAAAATCCAGCCATTTGACAATATATAAGATAATATGTAAATCAATATATAAGATAATATGTAAGCAATTTAGAAAGCTATTTATGAAGCGAAATTTTAAAAAAATCAAACATAAATAAATATTGCCGCCGTTCAAGTTACATCAATTCAAGTGATGCCAGAGAGTCACCGTTGGAGTTACAGCACTAACTCAAGTGGTGACCGAGAGTCACCGTTGGACATGTTGGAGCGCAAAGGATTAAGTTTGTATAGAATGAAATATTTCTATCTTTATTACATCGCGGTTCATTTCTTTTCATCTCGCTTTATCTAATGTAAATTTCATATTAAAAAAAGTACTAAATCAAAAATAGAATTCGTTTATATGAAGTTCGATTATTTCTAATTTAATAAATCAGCTTTAATCAATTTTTTACAAAATTTTTGTGTTTGTTTTGACTTCTAAAATCGATAGATGTCTTACTTGAACCTATACGTAATTCATTCATTGTACATAATATGAAATGCTATTGCAATATATATCATAATATATCATAATATATCATAATATATCATAATATAACTTATTTTAACGAAACGTATATATGTATTATTGCATTATCGACATTATATACATCATCAAATATACTATATAATTTGTAAATTATTTATTATAATGTTATATTATATAGAATATAATTATAAATATATATATGTAATTATATTATATATAATATTTATTTATTTTATTATAATTCAATTTTATTATGTTAAGTTTTCAATTATTCAACTATAATATTTTAAAATTTTTCTATATATTTTATATTACTTCTATCTTTAATTTTTCTGTTATATTTGATAAATGTCATTTTTATCTCAATAATAATAGCAATGACTTGCTATAATTGAATAGAATCTTATACAAATATTTCAAGAAATTAAATTTTTTGCAATTAATTCATTAAAAGATTTTATTCATATGAAATTAATTTAAAAATTTTGTCTCATTTTTTCTCAAATCAATAAAATGTAAAAATAAAAAAATAAATATTTCTTTGAAAAGTTTGGCTTATAAATAAAAATATATACCTAATATCTTTTTCTTATAATAGAAATATAATTTTAAATAATATATATAATACATATAAAGATAATTTTTTTACGATTTCATTAAATTATTAAATGAAATGATTAAATTGAGCAAATATGAAAGCGAACAAAAGACGCTGCAAATTAACGAAACTATTCATATGGATTATCAAAAAAAATTGAATGTAAACAAAGTGGAGAATTGCTGCGGATACATGATGTCGCAAACTGCTTATCTATATTAGAAGACTAGAAACGGAATGTTTAGATTCTCATTTAGAATTGGGTTAAAAGTAGTCTATAAAATCTATAAAATCTATAGATTTTTTATTAGTAATTATTACACACATAATAAATTACTTAATATTAATATTGATATTTCGTAGAAGTTTTTGTCAACATTATAATTATTATATATAATTAATATTTTGTAGAAATATTTGTAAATAAATATAATATTGTTTTAAAAATTCTTTTAATTATTTGCAAACACGGTTTTGATGATCAGAATTTGAAAAATATGATGATTAAAATAAATAAAAACATATGATTTGGATAAATATTAAAATAATATAGTTTATTTTTTATTAATATTATAATATTTCATTTTTCTTTAGCTTTCCAAGAACGTAACTATTTTTTCTGTTAAGTATCCTGAATCTTTCTGCAAAATTGATCAACTATTATGAACATACTAAACAATGAATGATAATTACTAATTATTTCGTCGCTATTATAATTCAAGATACTATTATTAATTAAAATGATTAAATTTAATTATTTGAAATAAATAGAAATGATTATGATAAAATAATTTGCATGTATTTTAACATATACAATGAATAACATATACGTGAAATATATATATTATTATTGTAAATATATGTAATGAATTTTTTATGATTTATTCTTTTGAAAAATATGTTATTAATAAATAATGATTTATTAGAAGAAAAATATTATTTAATGTTATTTATAATATCGGAGGATATATCATTTTTTTGAAGTCGAATTTTCGATCAAAATATATTCTTATCAATTTTTTTGTTCTTCTTTTTCTGCACATAAACGAAAGCTTCTCGGTGGAGATGAAAGTCGGGTCTGCGATTCCTCGGAATCTGTTTTGCATGGTGCTAATCCGGTGTTTTTATATTGAAAATTGCCGTACATATATCCACACAGAGGGCAGAACATACGAACTTTCTTCGCACGTTTCATTATCAATGGTACAAAACAAAGCGGCCAACATCTATTATGAATTATGTATAAATGAAATTAAATTTAAAATTAAAAATATTTTAAAAAACGAATTTCTTTAGAAATTATTTTAATTATTTTTTAGATAAATGTCTAATTTAACAATCTTTCTGTCATTTTGATATCATATTTTTATTCATTTATAAAATATAGATAAAATATAGATAAATTGTATTAATTTTATAAACAATAAAAACAAAATAAATATATATTGTTATATCTATTACACAAAAACACTGAAAATGAAAGAAAATATAATATATTCATAGAGTGATTAAACTAAATCAATAAAATATTTTCAAAATTTAGAGTAGTTAAACTAAACAATTATCTTATATTCCTATAGCATTATTTTAGATAATTTCGATATTATTATAAATTCTATCAGAAATTATTTTATTACAATATATTTAAAATTATATAAGATTTAATTTATCTAATTTTATATATTTCATTAATAGAAAGTAATGAAAATAAAAAACGAAACAAATCTTAATAAACTATGTGTGGAAAAATGATAATTTTTTGAGAAGCATAGTTGCATTATTCTCATTTTTATTTGTTTCTCATATATATTTTCAAATTTTTACTATCATAAAATTTCGAGAAAAGCAGAACAGTTACATTCGTGACGTTGATAAATGCGTTTGTTCGCGGCAGCTTCTGTTGATATAATTTAATTTAACATGTTTTTAGTTCACTATACCGAAGCTAAAGTTTATTTCAGAAATTATTCTAGAAACTATTTTATAGTATAATATTTAAAAATTAATTTTTTTTTTCGCTTCATATCTCAATACCTCAAATTTCATTTCGAAAATGTATGAATATCGTTAAAATTTTTTTTATTTGTATTTTTTATTTTTTATTTTTTAACTTTTAATAATTCCTAATAATGAATTTTTTCAAATATAAATTTTGATATTATATTTTTATCGAAATTTATTAAAATTTTCAAAAATTATATCATTTCTATAGAATTCATTTATTTATAGAATATTTACGATGAATTTGCAAATAAATTGAAGAAGCTTTCGCGGTTACTCATTAATCTTTTATCCTGACGCGGAAAGCTGAACGAGCAGACAGGAAGCGTGAAATTAATTGTTGGTTACCTGCACGCCAGCCAAAATCTGTCTGCCCTAAATTCCAAATCATCGCCATACGTGCATATCAAGTAAAAATTTAAACTCGTTAACTGAGTTCGTCGAAATATTTTTAATGTGGATTTTATAAAAATAATTTAAAAACAAAATAATGAAAATTTTTATGGTTGTAAAAATAACAATTATATTTTTCAAAGAAAAAAGATAATCGAAAATTAATAGTTCCAATTAAAGATTTCCAATAAAGATTAATTATTATTGTTATTACTGTATGAAATTTGTTATTATTGTATGAAATTTATAATACTTAATAATAATTCTACATACCCTAAAAGACACAGAGCACCAATATGAGAAGTCGTCAACTTGTCTCCTCGAGTATGAAGAGTCGGTATTGCTTCCTTATGACATCGAGGGCAAATTTTTTTTTCATTATGGGATTTCCATGTGTCCACTGTACAAGAGATTTAAATAGTAAACGATTCGATATTCTTCTAATTTATTCAAATGATCGATATTTAAGAAACATTACCACGAGTGGCATAAACTTTTTTTGTTTCACTTTTCTTAGAATTGCTGTCTGTGTTACCAAACGATTGCAGTTCTGTAATCTTTGACGCTGTTTTTTTGGTCGTTATTTTTGGCCCCTCTTCTTTCTGGTTTAAATATTAATATAGTAATGAATATAAGTTTAATAATTATACTTAATTTTACTATTCAAATAACATTAATAATTATTTTTACTCTTCTTTCTTTACAAACATTAATATAAACAATAAGAATAAATTTAATATTAACAACATTAATAAATTTTTATTGATATTTTAAATTTATAAATATAATTTATAAATATATTTAACAAAGAATATTTTTAGTCGAAAGAATTAAATTATAATATAAGAAAAAGTGAAAAAATCATTAATGTTTAAAAGGCTTTGTAGAAAAATATAAAATTAAAAATGGAAAAAATTCTTAATGAACTTCAGTAGAATTTTAATAAAAAATTTTATAAGCTCCCATAAAATATGCTTCATTAAATCACATTATTATACGATATTATTTATAAGATATTTTAAAAATTTGAAAATAAGATAAAATTTTTAAATAAAATATAAATCTAAAAAAAATACACATTATGTATATTATTTTTTCATTAACAAAAATCTGAAATGATATTATCAATCAAATTATGTGTGATAATTCAAATGAAGAATATTAAATAAAATTGATTATTTTTAAGAAAAAAAAAATTGTTTACCTGAAGCAAATATTGGTTAGAACGTTTTGGATGAAATTTACGAATATGTGCAAGAAGACCGTTCGTATCTTTTCCTTTGTTGCTTACTCGTTTGTCACACACAGGACACCACGTAGCCACGTACGACTGTGATAAGGATAGAATATGATATAATATAGGATTCTAACCTGTACAAATTAACGAGCGTTTTCTTCATTACTTAACAATTAGATAAAGTATTTTTGCAAAAAGATAAAACAACCTGTGTTTGGCATATCATATCTTCAAGCACGTAATTCTTTGTTTCGTTGTGAATTTGTTGTACATTTTCATAAAAATAAATAAACTTTTTACGGTAGAATTATGATGATAAGATGAAATTATGTGTGTTTTCGTAAGTATGCTGAAATTAGATACATAATACAAATTAATATATTCAAATAACTTCAATATCATAGATTATATCGATAATTTCTTGAATGCGAGAATAAAGTAATATTTTATTCTCTGTGCAGTATATTTTAACTTAATTTTAATGTTTTTTATTTTATACTTGTCATAAAGCTTTTCTTTTTTTTTATTTGTAAGAAGTTTTAAATAATTTAATTCAAATATGTTTATTAATATTTATTATTAATAAAACTTTTTTACTTTTCGTTAACACATATCTTTTGATTGTCATATGTTTTACTTCCATCCAATTTTCCATTAATTTTATATTTCTGTACTTTTTATTTTTCAAGAATAATCAAAAATTTATAATAATATTTTCAATAAATATAGAATTTAGAAAACTTATATATGTTGTTAAGATCAGCTTCTTGAGTTTTTCAAAAGATTATAGCTCGTTACTTATTAAAAAATTATCAACAAAAAATATTTATATATAGAGGACCTTTTCGATGTTAGATAAATTAGGTTAGATATATATTATCAAAGTCGCGGTAATCATCTGTGTGATTTTTTTGATATCATTTCTTATTCGTTAAAAAGTTACAAAATGTTTAAATATTCTCCAAAAATGATTTTGACAATATATAACAAAATCAAGATTATCAAATGCCTTAAATTTAATAAAATATCTAAACCCATTTTCATTTTTCATTTTTCGATGATATATTATTAAATAAATGTTATATATATATATGTTGTGTATATATATATTTCTTTCATAGCACATGTATTATTCAATGATTCATAAAGATAGAGATAAATTGTTAAATAATTCGTAATTGATTTCTGTTACTAAAAGTCTGTTAATTAAAGAAAGTCTTATTACCAATTAATTAATACTCGCTACTTAAATTGTTGTAAATGAATTCGAAGATAACTATTTCCTACATTGTTAAAAAACATTATTTTCCTCTCTAATGCTTTATTATTTCTTATAATCTAAATATTGTTTCCTTATAAGATAAAAAAAAAGAGATTGAAAAAAAATTGAACGAGATAAAAATGCAGAAGCTTTGTCGCTTGATAAAAGTTAGTCGTTAAATCAAAAAAGTGAGTTTCGAATGAAGTAATCTTAAAGAAAGAGAAGAAAGAGGCAAAGAAAAGAAGCTTTTGCTGAATGTAGTACGAGAAATTCAAACTAAAGTCGAAATTTCGAAGACAAAAGATCGTACAAAAGCTGATCATCGATGGCGAACACGCAATGATTCAATACGCGATCTTGTATTGTAACTGCAGTGATTTTAGAGTTGATATTTTGGCGATTGATTTTTGAATCTTATTATTGGATCATATTTCTATTAAATCATAAATTATGTCGTTCTTATCATAGATACTTTAGACAGAATATTGAAACGAAAAAAGTTTAAGTGTAATTCTAAAGTTTAAAAGTAAATTCTAAAGATTAAATAAATTCAAAAATTAAGGACTTGTGAAGTGATCTGCTTTTATTTCAACAATTTGAATACCTCCAATAGCCTGACAATAATTATGAATAGGCATGCTTTTCTTAACGCTTTCCAAATCTTTTAAACAAAGAGAATCGTGATAGTTAGCCGCAAAGAATTAAAGAACCATCATTCGTTCACTTCGAGTTCATAATCTAAACGAATATATATTATATATTATATATAATATATAATAACAGTCTTATGGTAAGTAGTCTTTCGAACAATAATTTTAGTTCAGGCATTTGCATAATATCCAAAGTTATCTTTCGATTTTAATAAAAATATCCAAAAATATTTGTATTAATCCTTATTTTCAAGTTACAAAGAATTAATTTTGCATCAAATAAAACAAAATGAAAGAAGCGAGACAGTTTATTCCGTTACAGTTCGCTTCATCCAGTGCAAAATTAATCTTTTTGGCACAGATTCTTCTGAACTGTCTTAAAAATTAAGTATCTTTGTATATTTATATTGTAACAAAAATTCTGATAAAATTTTTTTATAAAAAAATTTTATCAGAATTTTTTGTTACATATAAATATACAAAAGATACTTTAATTTTTAAGACAGTTCAGAAGAATCTGTGCCAAAAAGATAATTTTGCACTGGATGAAGCGCAAACTGTAACGGAAATAAAACTGTCTCGCTTCTTTTCATTTTGTTTTATTTGATGCAAATTAAATTCTTTGTAACTTGAACAATAAGGATTAATACAAATATTTTGGATATTTTTATTAAAATCGAAAGATAACTTTGGATATTATGCAAATGCCTGACTAAAATTATTGTTCGAAGAACTACTTACCATAAGACTGTTATTATATATATATATATATATATATATATATATTCGTTTAGATTATGAACTCGAAGTGAACGAATGATGGTTCTTTAATTCTTTGCGGCTAACTATCACGATTCTCTTTGTTTAAAAGATTTGGAAAGCGTTAAGAAAAGCATGCCTATTCATAAATTATTGTCAGGCTATTGGAGGTATTCAAATTGTTGAAAATAAAAGCAGATCACTTCACAAGTCTTAATTTTTGAATTTTTTTTAATCTTTAGAATTTACTTTTAAACTTTAGAATTACACTTAAACTTTTTTCGTTTCAATATTCTGTCTAAAGTATCTATGATAAGAACGACATAATTTATGATTTAATAGAAATATGATCCAATAATAAGATTCAAAAATCAATCGCCAAAATATCAACTCTAAAATCACTGCAGTTACAATACAAGATCGCGTAAAAAAATTTTATCAGAATTTTTTGTTACATATAAATATACAAAAGATACTTTAATTTTTAAGACAGTTCAGAAGAATCTGTGCCAAAAAAGATAATTTTGCACTGGATGAAGCGCAAACTGTAACGGAAATAAACTGTCTCGCTTCTTTTCATTTTGTTTTATTTGATGCAAATTAAATTCTTTGTAACTTGAACAATAAGGATTAATACAAATATTTTGGATATTTTTATTAAAATCGAAAGATAACTTTGGATATTATGCAAATGCCTGAACTAAAATTATTGTTCGAAGAACTACTTACCATAAGACTGTTATTATATATTATATATATATATATATATATATATTCGTTTAGATTATGAACTCGAAGTGAACGAATGATGGTTCTTTAATTCTTTGCGGCTAACTATCACGATTCTCTTTGTTTAAAAGATTTGGAAAGCGTTAAGAAAAGCATGCCTATTCATAAATTATTGTCAGGCTATTGGAGGTATTCAAATTGTTGAAAATAAAAGCAGATCACTTCACAAGTCTTAATTTTTGAATTTTTTTTAATCTTTAGAATTTACTTTTAAACTTTAGAATTACACTTAAACTTTTTTCGTTTCAATATTCTGTCTAAAGTATCTATGATAAGAACGACATAATTTATGATTTAATAGAAATATGATCCAATAATAAGATTCAAAAATCAATCGCCAAAATATCAACTCTAAAATCACTGCAGTTACAATACAAGATCGCGATTTTCTTGTTGTAGAAAACTTTGATTCCTCCCAAAGTCGAGGTTTCTGCCAGAATTAACAGAAAATGAAATTTTCGTAAGACATTCGTTTACCGCTCGGTTTTCGAACCACGTGTTGGCAGTATCACAATTTCGATGTATACGACGCTTGATTTCATATAAATCGACGTTTCTGCAAGAAGTAACAGAAAATTATTGAAAATTTCGGAAAAAATCGTCGCTCGGACTGATTTCGAAAGAGCGATTTGCAGAAAATCGATTTCGTGTATAGAAACTTGAATTCCTCCCAAATCGAGGTTTCTGCCCGAGAATTAAAAAGAAAATGAATTTTCGGAAGAATTCGTCTTACCGCTCGTTTTCGAACCAACGTTTCGCAGTATCACAATTTCGTATGTATTCGACGCTTGATTTCATAATAAATCGAACGTTCTGCACAGAAGTAACAGAAAATTATTGAATTTCGGAAGAATCGTCGCTCGGACTGATTTCGAAAGAGCGATTTGCAGAAACATCGATTTCGTGTGTAGAAACTTGAATTCTCCCAAATCGAGGTTTTCTGCGAGAATTAACAGAAAATGAATTTTTCGTAAGAATTCGTCTTACACGCTCGTTTTCGAACCAACGTTTGGCAGTATCACAATTTCGTATGTATACGACGCTTGATCTTATATAAATCGACGTTATTGCACGAGAAGTAACAGAAAAATTATTGATTTTCGGAAAAAATCGTCGCTCGGACTGATTTCGAAAGAGCGATTTTGCAGAAACATCGATTTTCGTGTATAGAAACTTGAATTCCTCCCAAATCGAGGTTTCTGCCGAGAATTAACAGAAAATGAATTTTCGTAAGAATTCGTCTTACCGCTCGTTTTCGAACCAACGTTTGGCAGGATCACAATTCGTATGTATTACGACGCCTTGATTTCATATAAATCGACGTTTCTGCACAGATAGTAACAAAAATTATTGAATTTTTCGGAAGAAAATCGTCATCGTACTGATTTCGAAAGAGCGATTTGCAGAACATCGATTTTTCGTATGCTAGAAACTTGAATTCCTCCCAAATGCGAGTTTCTGCCGAGAATAACAGAAAATGAAATTTTCGTAAGATTCGTCTTACCGCGCGTTTTCGAACCAACGTTTGGCAGTATCACAATTTCGTATGTAACGACGCTTGATTTCATATAAATCGACGTTTCTGCACAGAAAGTAACAGAAAATTATTGAATTTTTCGGAAGAAATGCGTCGCTCGACTGATTCGAAAGAGCGATTGCAGAAACATCGATTTTCGTGTGTAGAAACTTGAATTCCTCCCAAATCGAAGGTTTCTGCCGAGAATTAAAAAGAAAATGAATTTTTCGTAAAGAATTCGTCTTACCGCTCGTTTCGAACCAACGTTTCGCAGTATCACATTTCGTATGTATACGACGCTTGATTTATATAAATCGACGTTTCTGCACAGAAGTAACAGAAAAATTATTGAAATTTTTCGGAAGAAATCGTCGTCGCTGATTTCAGAAGAGCGATTTCAGATGAATTCCTCAACAAATCGAGGTTTCTGCCGAGAATTAACAGAAAATGAAATTTTCGTAAGAATTCGTCTTACCGCCGTTTCGAACCAACGTTTGGCAGTATCACAATTTTCGTATGTATACGACGCTGATTTCATATAAATCGACGTTTCTGCACAGAAGTAACAGAAAATTATTGAATTTTTCGGGAGAAGAAATCGTCGCTGGACTGATTTTCGAAAGAGCATTGCAGAAACATCGATTTTCGTGTATAGAAACTTGAATTCCTCCCAAATCAGGTTTCTGCCGAGAATTAAAAAGAAAATGAATTTTCGTAAGAATCGTCTTACCGCTCGTTTTCGAACCAACGTTCGCAGTATCACAATTTCGTATGTATACGACGCTGATTTCATATGAATCGACGTTTCTGCACAGAAGTAACAGAAAATATTGAATTTTTCGGAAAAAATCGTCGCTCGGACTGATTTCGGAAAGAGCGATTGCAGAAAACATCGATTTTCGTGTAGAAACTTGAATTTCCTCCAAATCGAGGTTTCTGCCGAGAATTAACAGAAAATGAATCCGTAACGAATTCGTCTTACCGCTCGTTTTCGAACCAACGTTGCAGTATCACATTTCGTATGTATACGACGCTTTATTATATAAATCGACGTTTCTGCACAGAAGTAACAGAAAATATTGAATTTTTCGGAACAATCGTCGCTCGGACTGATTTCGAAAGAGCGATTTGCAGAAAACATCGATTTTTCGTGTTAGAAACTTGAATTCCTCCCAAATCGAGGTTTCTGCCGAGAATTAACAGAAAATGAATTTTCGTAAGAATTCGTCTTACCGCTCGTTTGCGAACCAACGTTTGGCAGTAATCACAATTTCGTATGTATACGACGCTTGATTTCATATAAATCGAACGTTCTGCCACAGAAGTACACAAAATTATTGAATTTTTCGGAAGAAAATCGTCCGTATGATTTCGAAAGAGCGATTTGCAGAAACATCGATTTTCGTATGTAAAAACTTGAATTCCTCCCAAATCGAGGTTTCTGCCGAGAATTAACAGAAAATGAAATTTTCGTAAGAATTCGTCTTACCGCGCGTTTTCGAACCAACGTTTGGCAGTATCACAATTTCGTATGTATACGACGCTTGATTTCATATAAATCGACGTTTCTGCACAGAAGTAACAGAAAATTATTGAATTTTTTCGGAAGAAATCGTCGCTCGACTGATTTCGAAAGAGCGATTTGCAGAAAACACGATTTTCGTGTGTAGAAACTTGAATTCCTCCCAAATCGAGGTTTCTGCCGAGAATTTAACAGAAAATGAATTTTTCTTCGTAAGAATTCGTCTTACCGCGCGTTTTCGAAACCAACGTTTGCAGTATCACAATTTCGTATGTATACGACGGGCTTGATTTTATATAAATCGACGTGTTCTGCACAGAAAGTAACAGAAAATTATTGAATTTTTCGGAAGGAATCGTCGCTCGACTGATTCGAAAGAGCGATTTGCAGAAACATCGATTTCGTGTGTAGAAACTTGAATTCCTCCCAAATCGAGGTTTCTGCCGAGAATTAACAGAAAATGAATTTTCGTTAAGAATCGTCTTACGCTCGTTTTCGAACCAACGTTTGGCAGTATCACAATTTTCGTATGTATAGACGCTTGATTCATATAAAATCGACGTTTCTGCACAGAAGTAACAGAAATTATTGAATTTTTTCGGAAGAAATCGTCGTCGACTGATTTCGAAGAGCGATTTGCAGAAACATCGATTTTCGTTGTAGAAACTTGAATTCCTCCCAAATCGAGGTTCTGCGAGAATTAACAGAAAATGAAATTTTTCGTAAGAATTCGTCCTTACCGCTCGTTTTCGAACCAACGTTTGGCAGTATCACATTTCGTATGTATACGACGCTTGATTTCATATAAATCGACGTTTCTGCAAGAAGTAACAGAAAATTATTTGAATTTTTCGGAAAAAATCGCGCTCGCGACTGATTTCGAAAGAGCGATTTGCAGAAACATCGATTTTCGGTATAGAAACTTGAATTCCTCCCAAATCGAGGTTTCTTGCCGAGAATTAACAGAAAATGAAATTTTCGTAAGAATTCGTCTTACGCGCTGTTTTCGGAACCAACGTTTGGCAGTATCACAATTCGTATGTATACGACGCTTGATTTCATATAAATCGACGTTTCTGCACAGAAGTAACAAAATATTGAATTTTTCGGAAAATCGTCGTCGACTGATTTCGAAAGAGCGATTTGCAAGAAACATCGATTTTCGTGTGTGTAGAAACTTGAATTCCTCCCAAATCGAGGTTTCTGCCGAGAATTAACAGGAAAATGAAATTTTCGTAAGAATTCGTCTTACCGCTCGTTTTCGAACCAACGTTTGGCAGTATCACAATTCGTATGTATTACGACGCTTGATTTCATATAAATCGACTTTCTGCACAGAAGTAACGAAAATTATTGAATTTTTCGGAAGAAATCGTCGATCGTAACTTGATTTCGAAAGAGCGATTTGCAAAACATCGATTTTCGATGTTGAAACTTGAATTCCTCCCAAATCGAGGTTTCTGCGAGAATTAACAGAAAATGAATTTTTCGTAAGAATTCGTACTTACCGCTCGTTTTCGAACCAACGTTTGGCAGTATCACAATTTTCGTATGTATACGACGCTGATTTCATATAAATCGACGTTTCTGCCAAGAAGTAACAGGAAATTATTGAATTTTCGGAAAAAGAAATCGTCGCTCGGACTGATTTCGAAAGGCGATTTGCAGAAACATCGATTTCGTGTATAGAAACTTGAATCCTCCCAAATCGAGGTTTCTGCCGAGAATTAAAATGAAAATGAATTTTTCGTAAGAATTCGTCTTAACCGCTCGTTTTCGACCAACGTTTCGCAGTATCCACAATTTTCGTATGTATGTCGACGCTTGATTTCATATAAATCGACGTTTCTGCACAGAAGTAACAAGAAAATTATGAATTTTTCGGAAGAAATCGTCGCTCGGACTGATTTCGAAAGAGCGATTTGCAGAAACATCGATTTTCGTGTGTAGAAACTTGAATTCCTCCCAATCGAGTGTTCTGCGAGAATTAACAGAAAATGAATTTTCGTACAGAATTCGTCTTACGCTCGTTTTCAACCAACGTTTGGCAGTATCACAATTTCGTATGTATATCGACGCTTGATTTATTATATAAATCGACGTTTTCGCACAGAAGTAACAGGAAAAATTATTGAATTTTCGGAAAAATCGTCGCTCGGACTGATTTCGAAGAGCGATTTGCAGAAACATCGATTTTCGTGTTATAGAACTTGAATTCCTCCCAAATCGAGGTTTCTGCCGAGAATTAACAAGAAATGAATTTTTCGTAAGAATTCGTCTTAACGCTCGTTTTCGAACCAACGTTTGGCAGTATCACAATTTCGTATGTATACGACGCTTGATTTCATATAAATCGACGTTTCTGCACAGAAGTAACACCAAAATTAGTGAATTTTTTCGGAAGAAATCGTCGATCGTACTGATTCGAAAAGAGCGATTTGCAGAAAACATCGATTTTCGGTATGTAGAAACTTGAATTCCTCCCAAATCGAGGTTTCTGCGAGAATTAACAGAAAATGAATTTTCGTAAGATTCGTCTTACGCTGCGTTTTCGAACCAACGTTTGGCAGTATCACAATTTCGTATGTAACGACGCTTTGATTTCATATAAATCGACGTTTCTGCCACAGAAAGTAACCAGAAAATTATTGAATTTTTCGGAAGAAATCGTCGCTCGGAACTGATTTCGAAAGAGCGATTTGCAGAAACATCGATTTTCGTGTGTAGAAACTTGAATTCCTCCCAAATCGAGGTTTCTGCCGAGAATTAAAAGAAAATGAATTTTCGTAAGAATTCTGTCTTACGCTCGTTTTACGAACAACGTTCGAGTATCACAATTTCGTATGTATACGACGCTTGAGTTCATATATAATCGACGTTTCTGCCACAGAAGTAACAGAAAATTATGTTAATTTTTCTGGAAAAAAAATCGTCGTTCGACTGATTTTCGAAAGAGCTTGCAGAACGATTTCTTAGAACTTGTTCCTCCAATCGAGGTTTCTGCCGAGAATTAACAGAAAATGAATTTTCGTAAGAATTCGGCTTACCGCTTGCGTTTCGAAACCAACGTTTGGCAGTATCACAATTTTCGTATGTATACGACGCTTGATTCATATAAATCGACGTTCTGCCACAGAAGTAACAGAGAAATTATTGAATTTTTGGAAGAATCGTCGCTCGAAGATTCCGAAAGAGCGATTTGCAGAAACATCGATTTTTCGTGATGTAGAAACTGGAATTCCTCCCAAATCGAGCGTTGCTGCCGAGAATTAAACAGAAAATGAATTTTTCGTAAGAATTCGTCTTACCGCTCGTTTTCAGAACCACGTTGCCAGTATCACAATTTCGTCGTTTGAAATCGTTCGACGACGATTTCTTCCGAAAAATTCAATAATTTTCTGTTACTTCTGTGCAGAAACGTCGATTTATATGAAATCAAGCGCTTATACATACGAAATTGTGATACTGCCAAACGTTGGTTCGAAAACGAGCGGTAAGACGAATTCTTACGAAAAATTCATTTTCTGTTAATTCTCGGCAGAAACCTCGATTTGGGAGGAATTCAAGTTTCTACACACGAAAATCGATGTTTCTGCAAATCGCTCTTTCGAAATCAGTCCGAGCGACGATTTCTTCCGAAAAATTCAATAATTTTCTGTTACTTCTGTGCAGAAACGTCGATTTATATGAAATCAAGCGTCTTATACATACGAAATTGTGATACTGCCAAACGTTGGTTCGAAAACGAGCGGTAAGACGAATTCTTACGAAAAATTCATTTTCTGTTAATTCTCGGCAGAAACCTCGATTTGGGAGGAATTCAAGTTTCTACACACGAAAATCGATGTTTCTGCAAATCGCTCTTTCGAAATCAGTCCGAGCGACGATTTCTTCCGAAAAATTCAATAATTTTCTGTTACTTCTGTGCAGAAACGTCGATTTATATGAAATCAAGCGTCGTATACATACGAAATTGTGATACTGCCAAACGTTGGTTCGAAAACGAGCGGTAAGACGAATTCTTACGAAAAATTCATTTTCTGTTAATTCTCGGCAGAAACCTCGATTTGGGAGGAATTCAAGTTTCTACACACGAAAATCGATGTTTCTGCAAATCGCTCTTTCGAAATCAGTCCGAGCGACGATTTCTTCCGAAAAATTCAATAATTTTCTGTTACTTCTGTGCAGAAACGTCGATTTATATGAAATCAAGCGTCGTATACATACGAAATTGTGATACTGCCAAACGTTGGTTCGAAAACGAGCGGTAAGACGAATTCTTACGAAAAATTCATTTTCTGTTAATTCTCGGCAGAAACCTCGATTTGGGAGGAATTCAAGTTTCTACACACGAAAATCGATGTTTCTGCAAATCGCTCTTTCGAAATCAGTCCGAGCGACGATTTCTTCCGAAAAATTCAATAATTTTCTGTTACTTCTGTGCAGAAACGTCGATTTATATGAAATCAAGCGTCGTATACATACGAAATTGTGATACTGCCAAACGTTGGTTCGAAAACGAGCGGTAAGACGAATTCTTACGAAAAATTCATTTTCTGTTAATTCTCGGCAGAAACCTCGATTTGGGAGGAATTCAAGTTTCTACACACGAAAATCGATGTTTCTGCAAATCGCTCTTTCGAAATCAGTCCGAGCGACGATTTCTTCCGAAAAATTCAATAATTTTCTGTTACTTCTGTGCAGAAACGTCGATTTATATGAAATCAAGCGTCGTATACATACGAAATTGTGATACTGCCAAACGTTGGTTCGAAAACGAGCGGTAAGACGAATTCTTACGAAAAATTCATTTTCTGTTAATTCTCGGCAGAAACCTCGATTTGGGAGGAATTCAAGTTTCTACACACGAAAATCGATGTTTCTGCAAATCGCTCTTTCGAAATCAGTCCGAGCGACGATTTCTTCCGAAAAATTCAATAATTTTCTGTTACTTCTGTGCAGAAACGTCGATTTATATGAAATCAAGCGTCGTATACATACGAAATTGTGATACTGCCAAACGTTGGTTCGAAAACGAGCGGTAAGACGAATTCTTACGAAAAATTCATTTTCTGTTAATTCTCGGCAGAAACCTCGATTTGGGAGGAATTCAAGTTTCTACACACGAAAATCGATGTTTCTGCAAATCGCTCTTTCGAAATCAGTCCGAGCGACGATTTCTTCCGAAAAATTCAATAATTTTCTGTTACTTCTGTGCAGAAACGTCGATTTATATGAAATCAAGCGTCGTATACATACGAAATTGTGATACTGCCAAACGTTGGTTCGAAAACGAGCGGTAAGACGAATTCTTACGAAAAATTCATTTTCTGTTAATTCTCGGCAGAAACCTCGATTTGGGAGGAATTCAAGTTTCTACACACGAAAATCGATGTTTCTGCAAATCGCTCTTTCGAAATCAGTCCGAGCGACGATTTCTTCCGAAAAATTCAATAATTTTCTGTTACTTCTGTGCAGAAACGTCGATTTATATGAAATCAAGCGTCGTATACATACGAAATTGTGATACTGCCAAACGTTGGTTCGAAAACGAGCGGTAAGACGAATTCTTACGAAAAATTCATTTTCTGTTAATTCTCGGCAGAAACCTCGATTTGGGAGGAATTCAAGTTTCTACACACGAAAATCGATGTTTCTGCAAATCGCTCTTTCGAAATCAGTCCGAGCGACGATTTCTTCCGAAAAATTCAATAATTTTCTGTTACTTCTGTGCAGAAACGTCGATTTATATGAAATCAAGCGTCGTATACATACGAAATTGTGATACTGCCAAACGTTGGTTCGAAAACGAGCGGTAAGACGAATTCTTACGAAAAATTCATTTTCTGTTAATTCTCGGCAGAAACCTCGATTTGGGAGGAATTCAAGTTTCTACACACGAAAATCGATGTTTCTGCAAATCGCTCTTTCGAAATCAGTCCGAGCGACGATTTCTTCCGAAAAATTCAATAATTTTCTGTTACTTCTGTGCAGAAACGTCGATTTATATGAAATCAAGCGTCGTATACATACGAAATTGTGATACTGCCAAACGTTGGTTCGAAAACGAGCGGTAAGACGAATTCTTACGAAAAATTCATTTTCTGTTAATTCTCGGCAGAAACCTCGATTTGGGAGGAATTCAAGTTTCTACACACGAAAATCGATGTTTCTGCAAATCGCTCTTTCGAAATCAGTCCGAGCGACGATTTCTTCCGAAAAATTCAATAATTTTCTGTTACTTCTGTGCAGAAACGTCGATTTATATGAAATCAAGCGTCTTATACATACGAAATTGTGATACTGCCAAACGTTGGTTCGAAAACGAGCGGTAAGACGAATTCTTACGAAAAATTCATTTTCTGTTAATTCTCGGCAGAAACCTCGATTTGGGAGGAATTCAAGTTTCTACACACGAAAATCGATGTTTCTGCAAATCGCTCTTTCGAAATCAGTCCGAGCGACGATTTCTTCCGAAAAATTCAATAATTTTCTGTTACTTCTGTGCAGAAACGTCGATTTATATGAAATCAAGCGTCGTATACATACGAAATTGTGATACTGCCAAACGTTGGTTCGAAAACGAGCGGTAAGACGAATTCTTACGAAAAATTCATTTTCTGTTAATTCTCGGCAGAAACCTCGATTTGGGAGGAATTCAAGTTTCTACACACGAAAATCGATGTTTCTGCAAATCGCTCTTTCGAAATCAGTCCGAGCGACGATTTCTTCCGAAAAATTCAATAATTTTCTGTTACTTCTGTGCAGAAACGTCGATTTATATGAAATCAAGCGTCGTATACATACGAAATTGTGATACTGCCAAACGTTGGTTCGAAAACGAGCGGTAAGACGAATTCTTACGAAAAATTCATTTTCTGTTAATTCTCGGCAGAAACCTCGATTTGGGAGGAATTCAAGTTTCTACACACGAAAATCGATGTTTCTGCAAATCGCTCTTTCGAAATCAGTCCGAGCGACGATTTCTTCCGAAAAATTCAATAATTTTCTGTTACTTCTGTGCAGAAACGTCGATTTATATGAAATCAAGCGTCGTATACATACGAAATTGTGATACTGCCAAACGTTGGTTCGAAAACGAGCGGTAAGACGAATTCTTACGAAAAATTCATTTTCTGTTAATTCTCGGCAGAAACCTCGATTTGGGAGGAATTCAAGTTTCTACACACGAAAATCGATGTTTCTGCAAATCGCTCTTTCGAAATCAGTCCGAGCGACGATTTCTTCCGAAAAATTCAATAATTTTCTGTTACTTCTGTGCAGAAACGTCGATTTATATGAAATCAAGCGTCGTATACATACGAAATTGTGATACTGCCAAACGTTGGTTCGAAAACGAGCGGTAAGACGAATTCTTACGAAAAATTCATTTTCTGTTAATTCTCGGCAGAAACCTCGATTTGGGAGGAATTCAAGTTTCTACACACGAAAATCGATGTTTCTGCAAATCGCTCTTTCGAAATCAGTCCGAGCGACGATTTCTTCCGAAAAATTCAATAATTTTCTGTTACTTCTGTGCAGAAACGTCGATTTATATGAAATCAAGCGTCGTATACATACGAAATTGTGATACTGCCAAACGTTGGTTCGAAAACGAGCGGTAAGACGAATTCTTACGAAAAATTCATTTTCTGTTAATTCTCGGCAGAAACCTCGATTTGGGAGGAATTCAAGTTTCTACACACGAAAATCGATGTTTCTGCAAATCGCTCTTTCGAAATCAGTCCGAGCGACGATTTCTTCCGAAAAATTCAATAATTTTCTGTTACTTCTGTGCAGAAACGTCGATTTATATGAAATCAAGCGTCGTATACATACGAAATTGTGATACTGCCAAACGTTGGTTCGAAAACGAGCGGTAAGACGAATTCTTACGAAAAATTCATTTTCTGTTAATTCTCGGCAGAAACCTCGATTTGGGAGGAATTCAAGTTTCTACACACGAAAATCGATGTTTCTGCAAATCGCTCTTTCGAAATCAGTCCGAGCGACGATTTCTTCCGAAAAATTCAATAATTTTCTGTTACTTCTGTGCAGAAACGTCGATTTATATGAAATCAAGCGTCGTATACATACGAAATTGTGATACTGCCAAACGTTGGTTCGAAAACGAGCGGTAAGACGAATTCTTACGAAAAATTCATTTTCTGTTAATTCTCGGCAGAAACCTCGATTTGGGAGGAATTCAAGTTTCTACACACGAAAATCGATGTTTCTGCAAATCGCTCTTTCGAAATCAGTCCGAGCGACGATTTCTTCCGAAAAATTCAATAATTTTCTGTTACTTCTGTGCAGAAACGTCGATTTATATGAAATCAAGCGTCGTATACATACGAAATTGTGATACTGCCAAACGTTGGTTCGAAAACGAGCGGTAAGACGAATTCTTACGAAAAATTCATTTTCTGTTAATTCTCGGCAGAAACCTCGATTTGGGAGGAATTCAAGTTTCTACACACGAAAATCGATGTTTCTGCAAATCGCTCTTTCGAAATCAGTCCGAGCGACGATTTCTTCCGAAAAATTCAATAATTTTCTGTTACTTCTGTGCAGAAACGTCGATTTATATGAAATCAAGCGTCGTATACATACGAAATTGTGATACTGCCAAACGTTGGTTCGAAAACGAGCGGTAAGACGAATTCTTACGAAAAATTCATTTTCTGTTAATTCTCGGCAGAAACCTCGATTTGGGAGGAATTCAAGTTTCTACACACGAAAATCGATGTTTCTGCAAATCGCTCTTTCGAAATCAGTCCGAGCGACGATTTCTTCCGAAAAATTCAATAATTTTCTGTTACTTCTGTGCAGAAACGTCGATTTATATGAAATCAAGCGTCGTATACATACGAAATTGTGATACTGCCAAACGTTGGTTCGAAAACGAGCGGTAAGACGAATTCTTACGAAAATTCATTTTCTGTTAATTCTCGGCAGAAACCTCGATTTGGGAGGAATTCAAGTTTCTACACACGAAAATCGATGTTTCTGCAAATCGCTCTTTCGAAATCAGTCCGAGCGACGATTTCTTCCGAAAAATTCAATAATTTTCTGTTACTTCTGTGCAGAAACGTCGATTTATATGAAATCAAGCGTCGTATACATACGAAATTGTGATACTGCCAAACGTTGGTTCGAAAACGAGCGGTAAGACGAATTCTTACGAAAAATTCATTTTCTGTTAATTCTCGGCAGAAACCTCGATTTGGGAGGAATTCAAGTTTCTACACACGAAAATCGATGTTTCTGCAAATCGCTCTTTCGAAATCAGTCCGAGCGACGATTTCTTCCGAAAAATTCAATAATTTTCTGTTACTTCTGTGCAGAAACGTCGATTTATATGAAATCAAGCGTCTTATACATACGAAATTGTGATACTGCCAAACGTTGGTTCGAAAACGAGCGGTAAGACGAATTCTTACGAAAAATTCATTTTCTGTTAATTCTCGGCAGAAACCTCGATTTGGGAGGAATTCAAGTTTCTACACACGAAAATCGATGTTTCTGCAAATCGCTCTTTCGAAATCAGTCCGAGCGACGATTTCTTCCGAAAAATTCAATAATTTTCTGTTACTTCTGTGCAGAAACGTCGATTTATATGAAATCAAGCGTCGTATACATACGAAATTGTGATACTGCCAAACGTTGGTTCGAAAACGAGCGGTAAGACGAATTCTTACGAAAAATTCATTTTCTGTTAATTCTCGGCAGAAACCTCGATTTGGGAGGAATTCAAGTTTCTACACACGAAAATCGATGTTTCTGCAAATCGCTCTTTCGAAATCAGTCCGAGCGACGATTTCTTCCGAAAAATTCAATAATTTTCTGTTACTTCTGTGCAGAAACGTCGATTTATATGAAATCAAGCGTCGTATACATACGAAATTGTGATACTGCCAAACGTTGGTTCGAAAACGAGCGGTAAGACGAATTCTTACGAAAAATTCATTTTCTGTTAATTCTCGGCAGAAACCTCGATTTGGGAGGAATTCAAGTTTCTACACACGAAAATCGATGTTTCTGCAAATCGCTCTTTCGAAATCAGTCCGAGCGACGATTTCTTCCGAAAAATTCAATAATTTTCTGTTACTTCTGTGCAGAAACGTCGATTTATATGAAATCAAGCGTCTATACATACGAAATTGTGATACTGCCAAACGTTGGTTCGAAAACGAGCGGTAAGACGAATTCTTACGAAAAATTCATTTTCTGTTAATTCTCGGCAGAAACCTCGATTTGGGAGGAATTCAAGTTTCTACACACGAAAATCGATGTTTCTGCAAATCGCTCTTTCGAAATCAGTCCGAGCGACGATTTCTTCCGAAAAATTCAATAATTTTCTGTTACTTCTGTGCAGAAACGTCGATTTATATGAAATCAAGCGTCGTATACATACGAAATTGTGATACTGCCAAACGTTGGTTCGAAAACGAGCGGTAAGACGAATTCTTACGAAAAATTCATTTTCTGTTAATTCTCGGCAGAAACCTCGATTTGGGAGGAATTCAAGTTTCTACACACGAAAATCGATGTTTCTGCAAATCGCTCTTTCGAAATCAGTCCGAGCGACGATTTCTTCCGAAAAATTCAATAATTTTCTGTTACTTCTGTGCAGAAACGTCGATTTATATGAAATCAAGCGTCGTATACATACGAAATTGTGATACTGCCAAACGTTGGTTCGAAAACGAGCGGTAAGACGAATTCTTACGAAAAATTCATTTTCTGTTAATTCTCGGCAGAAACCTCGATTTGGGAGGAATTCAAGTTTCTACACACGAAAATCGATGTTTCTGCAAATCGCTCTTTCGAAATCAGTCCGAGCGACGATTTCTTCCGAAAAATTCAATAATTTTCTGTTACTTCTGTGCAGAAACGTCGATTTATATGAAATCAAGCGTCTTATACATACGAAATTGTGATACTGCCAAACGTTGGTTCGAAAACGAGCGGTAAGACGAATTCTTACGAAAAATTCATTTTCTGTTAATTCTCGGCAGAAACCTCGATTTGGGAGGAATTCAAGTTTCTACACACGAAAATCGATGTTTCTGCAAATCGCTCTTTCGAAATCAGTCCGAGCGACGATTTCTTCCGAAAAATTCAATAATTTTCTGTTACTTCTGTGCAGAAACGTCGATTTATATGAAATCAAGCGTCGTATACATACGAAATTGTGATACTGCCAAACGTTGGTTCGAAAACGAGCGGTAAGACGAATTCTTACGAAAAATTCATTTTCTGTTAATTCTCGGCAGAAACCTCGATTTGGGAGGAATTCAAGTTTCTACACACGAAAATCGATGTTTCTGCAAATCGCTCTTTCGAAATCAGTCCGAGCGACGATTTCTTCCGAAAAATTCAATAATTTTCTGTTACTTCTGTGCAGAAACGTCGATTTATATGAAATCAAGCGTCTTATACATACGAAATTGTGATACTGCCAAACGTTGGTTCGAAAACGAGCGGTAAGACGAATTCTTACGAAAAATTCATTTTCTGTTAATTCTCGGCAGAAACCTCGATTTGGGAGGAATTCAAGTTTCTACACACGAAAATCGATGTTTCTGCAAATCGCTCTTTCGAAATCAGTCCGAGCGACGATTTCTTCCGAAAAATTCAATAATTTTCTGTTACTTCTGTGCAGAAACGTCGATTTATATGAAATCAAGCGTCTTATACATACGAAATTGTGATACTGCCAAACGTTGGTTCGAAAACGAGCGGTAAGACGAATTCTTACGAAAAATTCATTTTCTGTTAATTCTCGGCAGAAACCTCGATTTGGGAGGAATTCAAGTTTCTACACACGAAAATCGATGTTTCTGCAAATCGCTCTTTCGAAATCAGTCCGAGCGACGATTTCTTCCGAAAAATTCAATAATTTTCTGTTACTTCTGTGCAGAAACGTCGATTTATATGAAATCAAGCGTCGTATACATACGAAATTGTGATACTGCCAAACGTTGGTTCGAAAACGAGCGGTAAGACGAATTCTTACGAAAAATTCATTTTCTGTTAATTCTCGGCAGAAACCTCGATTTGGGAGGAATTCAAGTTTCTACACACGAAAATCGATGTTTCTGCAAATCGCTCTTTCGAAATCAGTCCGAGCGACGATTTCTTCCGAAAAATTCAATAATTTTCTGTTACTTCTGTGCAGAAACGTCGATTTATATGAAATCAAGCGTCGTATACATACGAAATTGTGATACTGCCAAACGTTGGTTCGAAAACGAGCGGTAAGACGAATTCTTACGAAAAATTCATTTTCTGTTAATTCTCGGCAGAAACCTCGATTTGGGAGGAATTCAAGTTTCTACACACGAAAATCGATGTTTCTGCAAATCGCTCTTTCGAAATCAGTCCGAGCGACGATTTCTTCCGAAAAATTCAATAATTTTCTGTTACTTCTGTGCAGAAACGTCGATTTATATGAAATCAAGCGTCGTATACATACGAAATTGTGATACTGCCAAACGTTGGTTCGAAAACGAGCGGTAAGACGAATTCTTACGAAAAATTCATTTTCTGTTAATTCTCGGCAGAAACCTCGATTTGGGAGGAATTCAAGTTTCTACACACGAAAATCGATGTTTCTGCAAATCGCTCTTTCGAAATCAGTCCGAGCGACGATTTCTTCCGAAAAATTCAATAATTTTCTGTTACTTCTGTGCAGAAACGTCGATTTATATGAAATCAAGCGTCGTATACATACGAAATTGTGATACTGCCAAACGTTGGTTCGAAAACGAGCGGTAAGACGAATTCTTACGAAAAATTCATTTTCTGTTAATTCTCGGCAGAAACCTCGATTTGGGAGGAATTCAAGTTTCTACACACGAAAATCGATGTTTCTGCAAATCGCTCTTTCGAAATCAGTCCGAGCGACGATTTCTTCCGAAAAATTCAATAATTTTCTGTTACTTCTGTGCAGAAACGTCGATTTATATGAAATCAAGCGTCTTATACATACGAAATTGTGATACTGCCAAACGTTGGTTCGAAAACGAGCGGTAAGACGAATTCTTACGAAAAATTCATTTTCTGTTAATTCTCGGCAGAAACCTCGATTTGGGAGGAATTCAAGTTTCTACACACGAAAATCGATGTTTCTGCAAATCGCTCTTTCGAAATCAGTCCGAGCGACGATTTCTTCCGAAAAATTCAATAATTTTCTGTTACTTCTGTGCAGAAACGTCGATTTATATGAAATCAAGCGTCTTATACATACGAAATTGTGATACTGCCAAACGTTGGTTCGAAAACGAGCGGTAAGACGAATTCTTACGAAAAATTCATTTTCTGTTAATTCTCGGCAGAAACCTCGATTTGGGAGGAATTCAAGTTTCTACACACGAAAATCGATGTTTCTGCAAATCGCTCTTTCGAAATCAGTCCGAGCGACGATTTCTTCCGAAAAATTCAATAATTTTCTGTTACTTCTGTGCAGAAACGTCGATTTATATGAAATCAAGCGTCTATACATACGAAATTGTGATACTGCCAAACGTTGGTTCGAAAACGAGCGGTAAGACGAATTCTTACGAAAAATTCATTTTCTGTTAATTCTCGGCAGAAACCTCGATTTGGGAGGAATTCAAGTTTCTACACACGAAAATCGATGTTTCTGCAAATCGCTCTTTCGAAATCAGTCCGAGCGACGATTTCTTCCGAAAAATTCAATAATTTTCTGTTACTTCTGTGCAGAAACGTCGATTTATATGAAATCAAGCGTCTTATACATACGAAATTGTGATACTGCCAAACGTTGGTTCGAAAACGAGCGGTAAGACGAATTCTTACGAAAAATTCATTTTCTGTTAATTCTCGGCAGAAACCTCGATTTGGGAGGAATTCAAGTTTCTACACACGAAAATCGATGTTTCTGCAAATCGCTCTTTCGAAATCAGTCCGAGCGACGATTTCTTCCGAAAAATTCAATAATTTTCTGTTACTTCTGTGCAGAAACGTCGATTTATATGAAATCAAGCGTCTTATACATACGAAATTGTGATACTGCCAAACGTTGGTTCGAAAACGAGCGGTAAGACGAATTCTTACGAAAAATTCATTTTCTGTTAATTCTCGGCAGAAACCTCGATTTGGGAGGAATTCAAGTTTCTACACACGAAAATCGATGTTTCTGCAAATCGCTCTTTCGAAATCAGTCCGAGCGACGATTTCTTCCGAAAAATTCAATAATTTTCTGTTACTTCTGTGCAGAAACGTCGATTTATATGAAATCAAGCGTCTTATACATACGAAATTGTGATACTGCCAAACGTTGGTTCGAAAACGAGCGGTAAGACGAATTCTTACGAAAAATTCATTTTCTGTTAATTCTCGGCAGAAACCTCGATTTGGGAGGAATTCAAGTTTCTACACACGAAAATCGATGTTTCTGCAAATCGCTCTTTCGAAATCAGTCCGAGCGACGATTTCTTCCGAAAAATTCAATAATTTTCTGTTACTTCTGTGCAGGAACGTCGATTTATATGAAATCAAGCGTCTTATACATACGAAATTGTGATACTGCCAAACGTTGGTTCGAAAACGAGCGGTAAGACGAATTCTTACGAAAAATTCATTTTCTGTTAATTCTCGGCAGAAACCTCGATTTGGGAGGAATTCAAGTTTCTACACACGAAAATCGATGTTTCTGCAAATCGCTCTTTCGAAATCAGTCCGAGCGACGATTTCTTCCGAAAAATTCAATAATTTTCTGTTACTTCTGTGCAGAAACGTCGATTTATATGAAATCAAGCGTCTTATACATACGAAATTGTGATACTGCCAAACGTTGGTTCGAAAACGAGCGGTAAGACGAATTCTTACGAAAAATTCATTTTCTGTTAATTCTCGGCAGAAACCTCGATTTGGGAGGAATTCAAGTTTCTACACACGAAAATCGATGTTTCTGCAAATCGCTCTTTCGAAATCAGTCCGAGCGACGATTTCTTCCGAAAAATTCAATAATTTTCTGTTACTTCTGTGCAGAAACGTCGATTTATATGAAATCAAGCGTCTTATACATACGAAATTGTGATACTGCCAAACGTTGGTTCGAAAACGAGCGGTAAGACGAATTCTTACGAAAAATTCATTTTCTGTTAATTCTCGGCAGAAACCTCGATTTGGGAGGAATTCAAGTTTCTACACACGAAAATCGATGTTTCTGCAAATCGCTCTTTCGAAATCAGTCCGAGCGACGATTTCTTCCGAAAAATTCAATAATTTTCTGTTACTTCTGTGCAGAACGTCGATTTATATGAAATCAAGCGTCTTATACATACGAAATTGTGATACTGCCAAACGTTGGTTCGAAAACGAGCGGTAAGACGAATTCTTACGAAAAATTCATTTTCTGTTAATTCTCGGCAGAAACCTCGATTTGGGAGGAATTCAAGTTTCTACACACGAAAATCGATGTTTCTGCAAATCGCTCTTTCGAAATCAGTCCGAGCGACGATTTCTTCCGAAAAATTCAATAATTTTCTGTTACTTCTGTGCAGAAACGTCGATTTATATGAAATCAAGCGTCTTATACATACGAAATTGTGATACTGCCAAACGTTGGTTCGAAAACGAGCGGTAAGACGAATTCTTACGAAAAATTCATTTTCTGTTAATTCTCGGCAGAAACCTCGATTTGGGAGGAATTCAAGTTTCTACACACGAAAATCGATGTTTCTGCAAATCGCTCTTTCGAAATCAGTCCGAGCGACGATTTCTTCCGAAAAATTCAATAATTTTCTGTTACTTCTGTGCAGAACGTCGATTTATATGAAATCAAGCGTCTTATACATACGAAATTGTGATACTGCCAAACGTTGGTTCGAAAACGAGCGGTAAGACGAATTCTTACGAAAAATTCATTTTCTGTTAATTCTCGGCAGAAACCTCGATTTGGGAGGAATTCAAGTTTCTACACACGAAAATCGATGTTTCTGCAAATCGCTCTTTCGAAATCAGTCCGAGCGACGATTTCTTCCGAAAAATTCAATAATTTTCTGTTACTTCTGTGCAGAAACGTCGATTTATATGAAATCAAGCGTCTTATACATACGAAATTGTGATACTGCCAAACGTTGGTTCGAAAACGAGCGGTAAGACGAATTCTTACGAAAAATTCATTTTCTGTTAATTCTCGGCAGAAACTCGATTTGGGAGGAATTCAAGTTTCTACACACGAAAATCGATGTTTCTGCAAATCGCTCTTTCGAAATCAGTCCGAGCGACGATTTCTTCCGAAAAATTCAATAATTTTCTGTTACTTCTGTGCAGGAACGTCGATTTATATGAAATCAAGCGTCTTATACATACGAAATTGTGATACTGCCAAACGTTGGTTCGAAAACGAGCGGTAAGACGAATTCTTACGAAAAATTCATTTTCTGTTAATTCTCGCCAGAAACTTCGATTTGGGAGGAATTCAAGTTTCTACACACGAAAATCGATGTTTCTGCAAATCGCTCTTTCGAAATCAGTCCGAGCGACGATTTCTTCCGAAAAATTCAATAATTTTCTGTTACTTCTGTGCAGAAACGTCGATTTATATGAAATCAAGCGTCTTATACATACGAAATTGTGATACTGCCAAACGTTGGTTCGAAAACGAGCGGTAAGACGAATTCTTACGAAAAATTCATTTTCTGTTAATTCTCGGCAGAAACCTCGATTTGGGAGGAATTCAAGTTTCTACACACGAAAATCGATGTTTCTGCAAATCGCTCTTTCGAAATCAGTCCGAGCGACGATTTCTTCCGAAAAATTCAATAATTTTCTGTTACTTCTGTGCAGAAACGTCGATTTATATGAAATCAAGCGTCTTATACATACGAAATTGTGATACTGCCAAACGTTGGTTCGAAAACGAGCGGTAAGACGAATTCTTACGAAAAATTCATTTTCTGTTAATTCTCGGCAGAAACCTCGATTTGGGAGGAATTCAAGTTTCTACACACGAAAATCGATGTTTCTGCAAATCGCTCTTTCGAAATCAGTCCGAGCGACGATTTCTTCCGAAAAATTCAATAATTTTCTGTTACTTCTGTGCAGGAACGTCGATTTATAGAAATCAAGCTTCTTATACATACGAAATTGTGATACTGCCAAACGCTGGTTCGAAAACGGCCGATGAGGCGATTCATACGAAAAATTCATTTTCAGTTAATTTTCGGCAGAAACTTCGATTTGGGAGGAATTCAAGTTTCTACACACGAAAATCGATGTTTCTGCAAATCGCTCTTTCGAAATCAGTCCGAGCGACGATTTCTTCCGAAAAATTCAATAATTTTCTGTTACTTCTGTGCAGGAACGTCGATTTATATGAAATCAAGCGTCTTATACATACGAAATTGTGATACTGCCAAACGTTGGTTCGAAAACGAGCGGTAAGACGAATTCTTACGAAAAATTCATTTTCTGTTAATTCTCGCCAGAAACTTCGATTTGGGAGGAATTCAAGTTTCTACACACGAAAATCGATGTTTCTGCAAATCGCTCTTTCGAAATCAGTCCGAGCGACGATTTCTTCCGAAAAATTCAATAATTTTCTGTTACTTCTTTGCAGAAACGTCGATTTATATGAAATCAAGCGTCTTATACATACGAAATTGTGATACTGCCAAACGCTGGTTCGAAAACGAGCGGTAAGACGAATTCTTACGAAAAATTCATTTTCTGTTAATTCTCGGCAGAAACCTCGATTTGGGAGGAATTCAAGTTTCTACACACGAAAATCGATGTTTCTGCAAATCGCTCTTTCGAAATCAGTCCGAGCGACGATTTCTTCCGAAAAATTCAATAATTTTCTGTTACTTCTGTGCAGAAAAGACGATTTATATGAAATCAAGCGTCTTATACATACGAAATTGTGATACTGCCAAACGCTGGTTCGAAAACGGCCGATGAGGCGAGTGTCATACGAAAAATTCATTTTCAGTTAATTTTCGGCAGAAACTTCGATTTGGGAGGAATTCAAGTTTCTACACACGAAAATCGATGTTTCTGCAAATCGCTCTTTCGAAATCAGTCCGAGCGACGATTTCTTCCGAAAAATTCAATAATTTTCTGTTACTTCTGTGCAGGAACGTCGATTTATATGAAATCAAGCGTCTTATACATACGAAATTGTGATACTGCCAAACGTTGGTTCGAAAACGAGCGGTAAGACGAATTCTTACGAAAAATTCATTTTCTGTTAATTCTCGCCAGAAACTTCGATTTGGGAGGAATTCAAGTTTCTACACACGAAAATCGATGTTTCTGCAAATCGCTCTTTCGAAATCAGTCCGAGCGACGATTTCTTCCGAAAAATTCAATAATTTTCTGTTACTTCTTTGCAGAAACGTCGATTTATATGAAATCAAGCGTCTTATACATACGAAATTGTTATACTGCCAAACGCTGGTTCGAAAACGAGCGGTAAGACGAATTCTTACGAAAAATTCATTTTCTGTTAATTCTCGGCAGAAACCTCGATTTGGGAGGAATTCAAGTTTCTACACACGAAAATCGATGTTTCTGCAAATCGCTCTTTCGAAATCAGTCCGAGCGACGGTTTCTTCCGAAAAATTCAATAATTTTCTGTTACTTCTGTGCAGAAACGTCGATTTATATGAAATCAAGCGTCTTATACATACGGAATTGTGATACTGCCAAACGTTGGTTCGAAAACGAGCGGTAAGACGAATTCTTACGAAAAATTCATTTTCTGTTAATTCTCGGCAGAAACCTCGATTTGGGAGGAATTCAAGTTTCTACTCACGAAAATCGATG
Organism: Apis mellifera; assembly: GCF_003254395.2. Classification (NCBI taxonomy): domain Eukaryota; kingdom Metazoa; phylum Arthropoda; class Insecta; order Hymenoptera; family Apidae; genus Apis; species Apis mellifera. The sequence goes on along the minus strand of NC_037644.1, from coordinate 5,061,269 downwards.
TTTCTGCAAATCGCTCTTTCGAAATCAGTCCGAGCGACGATTTCTTCCGAAAAATTCAATAATTTTCTGTTACTTCTGTGCAGGAACGTCGATTTATAGAAATCAAGCTTCTTATACATACGAAATTGTGATACTGCCAAACGCTGGTTCGAAAACGAGCGGTAAGACGAATTCTTACGAAAAATTCATTTTCTGTTAATTCTCGGCAGAAACCTCGATTTGGGAGGAATTCCAGTTTCTACACACGAAAATCGATGTTTCTGCAAATCGCTCTTTCGAAATCAGTCCGAGCGACGATTTCTTCCGAAAAATTCAATAATTTTCTGTTACTTCTGTGCAGAAACGTCGATTTATATGAAATCAAGCGTCTTATACATACGAAATTGTTGTTACTGCCAAACACTGTTTTGAAATTAATATTCCTGATTATATATCTGATCATTCAGTGATTTTTATTTAATTCTTTTCATCAGGTATATATTTTTTGGTATATATTGTTATCGATGTTATATATTTCAGATTTAGGTTTTGATGAAATCAACTTTTTTTTATGGAAATCGATGATTAGCAATAGTTGTAGAAAATTGATGAATTGTCACAATTTAATTGTTGAGACGAGTTTATTGTTTTGATGTCTCTTCCATCTTTTGACTGTAATAACGTTTTTAGAATTAGCTTTATTTTATCGGCGTTTCTGCTCATAATATGCAGAGAGTGATTGAATTTTTTTGAGAAATTGTTTTATTGTTTTTTTCAAATTTGTGATTTTCTGTTATATCGATTTTCTTATCGAAAAGTTTGTTTTCATTGAAATCGTTTTTGTGGTACAGAATTTGTCCTAATGCTATTTTTTGTTTCGTCAATATTTTTATATCATTAATTGCTGATCGCAATTTTTATCATAATCTTTATATTTATTAAGAATTTTTTTATAATATTTCTGATAATATTTTCACATTTTTTAAAATTTCACTTTTATATCATTATGTATATGTATGTATATCACTTTTATATCATATGTAGTTTTATATATTTCTCTCTGTGTTTCTGATATTGATAGTAAATTTTGATTGAATATTCAAAATTTATATATACTCAGTTGTAATATTTTTTTTCAAGTTTTGTTATTTATTTTTTGATTTTTATTATTTTCTTTTTTTTGATTTTATTTTTCTGTATATCTGAAACAATTAAGATATTGATAGAATTTTTAAGTTTAATAATTAATGTTGTTTTTTTGATATTTATTGATATTTTAGCAAAATAATCGAAATAATCTAAATGTAACAAATGTATAATATTTTCACTTTTTTTCTTTTATAATAATATCCCTTCTTTAAATTTTAATTTATTAGAGAATTTTTTAAATTAAATTTTTTAATCAAAATTTACATAATTTTGAATTATAAACTTAAAGTATATTTAAAATATGGAATATGCAAAATTTATAAAAAATGTTACGGATTTATTTTTGAACCATACAATGTTTATGAAAATTTTGATTTTTAGAGAGAACAAATAAATGTTTATAAAATAATGTAACTATTCTTTTTAATTTTCTTTAATTTAATAGTAAATTTATTATATTTTAAGATTTTAAGTTTTATACTTAATGTATTGTAATAATATATGCAATTATTTATATGAAATTTATTACTTATTTGAAGCGAAACTTTTAATTTGATGAAATTATATCATATATTGTTTTCACATTAGAATCATGTTATTGAAAAATAAAAATAGCCTTTTAATGAAATATTTCATTTTTCTAAAAATAAAAAATATTCTTAATAATATTTATCTTTTAAGCTTTACATTAACAAAATTTTAAAATCAAAAGAATAAATCAAAAATAATTATTTTTCGTTTGGTATAGAAGCAATAATAATTTAATAAATTAATTATAATTTACTAAAAATAATTTAATGATAATATTAACTTGATATTAATCTATATAATAATAATTATATATAAAATAATTATAATAATTATATAAATCATTAATAACATCAATCTTAATATAATTATTTAATTTTCTACGGGAATCAAAAATTATTATACATCAAAATTAAATTTCATGCTATGATTGTATTATGGTATCTTATATAAAATAAGCTTTAAAATAAAATAAAAATAAATAATATTTTAAAATAAGCCTAATTTTTAAAGAGAGCATATAATGAAAAATATAATGATGTAAAATGTAAAAAAAAAAAATGTAAAAAATGAAATGCAAAAGCAAAATTAAGAAATTCTGTCATTCGAATAATAGAAATAATTTATATAACAATAAATATAATTTATTACATATAATTTATAAATTTATATTATATATTTATATATATAATTTGTATGAATATTATTTTTATATTGACTTATTATACTATTTATTATTTTTACTTTTTATTTATTATAGTTATTTATTATATTTATTTATTATATTTATTTATTTAATATATTTTTATAATTTATAAATATGTTATTGGCTTTAAATAATCAAAAAATATTATCATCATATTATACACATATATAATCATATTTTCGCATATGTTAAAATAAATGATGGATCACGCGCTCATAGTAATTGAAAAAACGACTTAATTTTCATCTTGAAAATATAATTTTTAGAATTTATTTTCCCAGAATTTTATATTAAATGTTCTGAAAATGTTGAAACATTCGTAAACTGAAGATTCTTGAGATAATTTCAAAATAACATTTTCGTTTGCAAAAGTTTTGTTATACATATTATTTCGTTGTTAATAAAAAAACACTATTATGAAGCGCAGTCAAAACAATAGTATTTTAATTATACTGATATACAAGTTCAAAGAAAATATCAAAGTAAATATAACAAATATTTTTTTATTCATAAAAAAATTATATCAAATTATATTATGAACAATGAATAAACTAATTAATTGTTATTGTGGTATAAAAAAATTGATAAATATAATATAAATGTAATATAATATAATATATGAAATTTTTTAAATAAATGAATAAAAATGAATCAAATTATCAATATATACTACATATTTGGATAAAAAAATAAATCATGCATTACAGTCATTATACATTATTAAATTATAATACAATTCATTAGTAAGTAAAATATATAGATAAAATCAACTACTTATCAAAAATTTAATTTAAATTTTGAAATATAAATCATCGTCTTCTGAATATTTTTTCTTAATATTAATGGACGAATTATTTTTGAACAAATTTTCATATAATATTAAATAGATTATAAATAAAATAACATTAAAAAATAACATACATCATTGAATCAATATCTATCATTCAGTTCGTTGCACTTATCATCAACATTAATTAGCTAATGCACTTATTAATTCAGCAATTCTAGAAGAGATTCTTGAATTATCTATATGTTAAAAATTCTTGGCCCTGAAAAGAACTGATTTTCTTATGATGAATAAAATTTCATATATCCATTCTTTATAACTTTGCTGCTTTTATATTCTCTTTAAAAATGTGATATACTGTCATGCGACATTAAAACAAAATGATATTTATTAAACAAAATTTTTTTAAATCAATCGATAATTAACCACATATCTTATAATTTAAACTCATCTTTTACATGGCTAATATTGCAAATGCTAATGGTTTTCCTCTACATTATTAATGGCCCATAATAACCGTGCATTGCATGAATAACCGACTTCCATTAAAATACTCGTGTTATATGCAATAATAATAGAAAATGTCTAAATTCTTTCTCATATGATTATAATATGATTATTGAAATTATATATTCGATAATCTTAATTTTTATATATGTTGTCAAATTCTAACAGAAAGATATAAAATAAATTTATTATTCAAATACACTATCATTTATATATATGTATTGCACATATTATACATATAAATATTTATACATATTTCATATTTGGGATTCGTATTTTGTTCATAATCTGAATCATTAGAATCATTAGAATATTATTTTAAAATCATAATTAATTAATATTAGATTTATGCTCTTTTATTATTTATATTCAATCACATTTTTCGTTATATATCAAAATAAAAAACAATTTGCATTGCATGTATCAGGAACATAGTAAAATGATTTTTTATCCAATACTTATATCTTATTATAAAATGGTATATTTTTATTATTCTTATTGACATAACAGATTATTTATACTCATTCGATGTTATCTTCTACGTGTTTTGCATGTAAAATATTTTATAAATTTATTTTGTTGTCTAAAATATTATAAAATGCTGTTTTATTTCACTCTATATTTTAAATCAAAGAAATTTTATCTATATTTGTTTATTTTTGATTTTAATAGATAGATAATATTAGTTTAATTAAACAAATAAATTTTATAAAATGCTATCTTTATATATTTTATAATTGTTATTCATATAAAGCGCTTTTTACTTGCTATTAGTTCTATTATTGTTCTAATTATATAAAATGTATTTCTTATTTAATTTTGTGTTAAATTATTTATACAAAGTATTAATATAGTGGAATATTTTTAGAAAATTGATATTATATATATATTAATTATAATTCATCTATAATATCATTTATTTCTATTATTTTAATTAATTTTTATTACTGATATTTTTGTATATTATTATGCAATGCGCATATATTTTGCTTAGAATCGCTATTAAATGATAAATGATAATAAATATATAATGTTTGAAGAATTATATATATAGAATATTATGTAATATTATATATATATAATATAATATAATATATATATATATATATATATATATATATATATAATATATAAATATAATATAATATAATAATAATATATAAATAATATAAATAAATAATATATAATATAATAATAATATAAAAATAATAGTATACATTTTTTGTGTTGCAGTTAAATGAATGTAATCTCTTAAGAAATATTAAAAAATAAAAAATAAATAAAATAATAAAAAAAATAGAAATTGTAACAAAAAATAAATAATAATCTTTTACTATATTAAAAAAAATTAATTAATTATTAAAAGAATTTAAATTTGAATTAATTTGAAATGATAATTAATGAAATGAAAAAGTTCCAAAAATTAAATGAAATATTCTGATAAGATTTTCATGAGATTTTTTTAATAATATTATCATAATATTATCATAATCGTTTATTTAATGATTAGAAAGAAATTTATGATTATAGAAAAATTTAACAAAAAAAGATTATAATAATTTAAATGTCATATATTTAAAAAAAATAAAACTAAATTGAATTATAAAAGTAATAATGAAGTAATAATCTGATAATAAGTAAGTAATAATAAAAATTTATAGGATATTCCAAGATTGTTCCAATATCTATAAAAATCTAAAAATTTAATTTCAATATTTTTCTTTGTTAAAATTTTTGTCACGGTTTTATTAACGAGTTAATAAAAAACACTAGCCAAATACGAAGCACATAGCCTAGTCGAGCTGCTACAGAAATTTTGGCTGAACATTGGCTAATCAAACACGAATAAATCTAAACAATATTTCTCGAAAAAAAATTATTATTCGAAATTATTATTATTATTTCAAAATTATTTAGAAATTTCGAATTTACGGATGTTCTAACAATTTGGAAATATTCTGTATAATATTTTAATTTAATTTAAAAAAATAAGTTAATGCAATAAATAATGAATTTAATTGATTTCACAAAGTTCAAAATTGAATTGATGTAAAAAAAATAAAATATAAACAAGAATATAATATAAATATAATATTACTAAAAGAATAAAGAAAAATTACTTATCTAAATAATATCGATTCTAATTAAATTTTGAAAATTTATTAAATTTTTAATTTTTGATTTTTTTGTTTATTTTATTCTTCCTTTTTTATTTAACAATTTTAAATTGTTTAGTCAAGAAGAACAATGTGAACAATAAATTTAACTTTGATATTGGGAATATTACAATTTTAATTAATTTAAATTTTTTTAATTCTATAAACTTAATTTCATGAATTTAAAATTGTTAAATAAAAAAGGTAGAATAAAATAAAAATGAAATAAAATAAAAATTAACGAAATAAATTAATTCATAAAGAATATTCATGAGAAGGATTAATAATGTGTTCAAGTTGAAATCAAAATGATAGAATAGTAAAAATGATTCTTTACTACATTTATCTATCACAAGAAAATTGATTGACAAAGATTCTTTATCAAATAATTTATTTTGATATTTATTTTAAAGTAACACTAATATGTGATAAATATGATCAAAAATGTGATAAAAATGAGAAAAGTTTCCATATAAGGAATACATACAAGTTTCCATATAAGAAAGTTTCTCTGAATAAATAGATCATAAATTTTATTATTCGCGAAAAAGTTATTTTTTGCTAATATATGTATATTAGAAAAATGTACTTGTTTATATATAATAAATAATATATATAATATTATTTTTGTTATAATATTGTTTTACTAAAAAATTCAATGAATTGTCAATATAAAGATAAAATTTATTATTATTAAAATAGTTGAATGATGAAAATTAATAAATAAAATATTATTATTAAATATTTATTATTTATTATTATATAAAATATGAAATTATTATTAAAATATATTATGTAAATATATGATTATCATTATAGCTATTCTAACTCCGAAGAGAATCAATACAAATTCTATTTACCAAAATTGTTTATTTAATTATTATTGCACTTAATGAACTTAATTTGCGAATTTATCATGTATATGTAATTACGATTCCTTAATTCGTTAATTTATTAAATTATATGTACGTAATTTTTTTTATTTAACTTTATTTATCTTTCTTATCGATGAGTAACTTTTTTTATAACTCTGCATAACTCACAACTTTATTATATAACAAAAAAAAGAAATAATTCATTCCTCTAGCAATTGACACAACAAATTTTCGATAAAAAAATTTTAGATAAATTTTATAAACATTCTAATGGACGAATTTTAATTAACATCAATTAAAATTATTTTTACGAATTCGAGAAGAAATTTCACAAAATTCAGTATTGTTCAGCATTTATAATAATAAAATAATATATTTTCTTGATAGTATTATAAATAATATATTATAAATAATGTAATAAATCAAAAATGTGAATAAATATTTGCGTTTCTAACTAATTCGTACTGTTAAAAAAGATAATATACACAAGATTTCAAATATCAAAAAATCATTATTATCTCTGATTTCCATTTAAATTAAGATTTGATGAAGAATTATGATAGTGAATAGATTTCAGATAATAATACAATAAATATATAATAACTTGTTCAGAATGTATATAATATACACAATAATAATTTTCATATTTGTTTTAGCCTTTAAAATTGACTTTTTAAAGCTTATAATATTTTAATATTATATTAATATTCAATTCCTTATTAATATTCAATTCCCGATACATCAAACTCATAAAAAAAAGTAGCGAATGGTTAAAAATTAATTTTGATGAAATATTACAGGTTTGAAAAATAATAAAGTAATATTTGTAATTATAATAAGAAATGAAATGAATTCCTAATTTTTTTTCTAAATTCAAAGTTCTTTTAAGAGTTCTTTTAAGAGTGTGTGTATTTGCGTTTGTATTTGAGTTTGTATTGACATTATATGAATTATGCTCTTATAATTTTTTACTATATAAAATAGAATTTTATTCTCATTGCTTATTTGATTAATAATCTTTTAAATGTTAATACTAAAATAATGGAATTTCTACTATAACAATTTCTGCTCCACATGTTTATCAAAAAACACAAATCATGGATTTAACAAAACAAAAATTACTTTCTCAATTTTTTATTTTCAAATAATACTGTTATATATATATTCAACTGTTATATATATATTCAATACTGTTATGTTATATATTCAAAAAATACGGTTTCTAAAGATCTTAGTGCAATTAAATTATAACTTAAAAATATATTTCAACATTTGTAAAATTAATTAATCCCAGTAACATTCGATTAGAACCAAATTTTCTTATATTTAAATAAAATAAATAATTTAATTAAACTGACAATCATACCAAAATAAATATTGAAACTCATGTTTGGAAAAAAGCCGCTTATATCAAAAATAAAATTAAATATTTCTATTTAATCTATATCTTATGATTTTGCGAAATCATTATAGAATAATTTTGAAAAATCAATATCAACTTAATTTTTTCAATCATTTTTATTAAAACTAATATTATTAATCTGAAATTTATATACATTTTAAGTTTCTGCAAACTAATATATTCAATGTGAAAAAAAATAGAAAGATTTATAATTATTTACGACAATTATGAATATATTTATCTATTAAAAAATTAATTTATTTTTTATACTAAAAAGAAAAGCTAAATATTGCAAAAATATTGAATCTTTTTTGCAAAATTCTTAATTGACAAAGTTCCATATCTCATTAAATTCTAACATCAATTCCAAAAATATTAATCAAAAAGTAGTCCTTTAAAAAAATGACTTGGGTTAACTAAAACTACAAAAAGAACTCTCCTACAAACTTTATTTAGTATCAACAAAGTATAAAAATTCCAAAAAATACCACAAATAAGCAATATAAAAAATAATATTTAAAAATAATAGAATCCGACATAGAAATAATTGTCGACAAAATAGCAATTTTTTTCTACAAAATAAATAAGAATTATCGAAAACTTAAAGATAAATAAAAAAAAATAAAACTTTCTATTAAATAACAGAATTATTAAATTTGATTAGATATAAATTATTATATTCATATTCGCATTATTAAACATACAAATAATTTCATTGAATTACATCTCAAATTTAATAACTATTGTCAATATTAATTGAAATTATCATTAATAGAATATTAATAGAATAGCTAAAAAATCTCCGCATCTACAGAATAAATAAATGATTGGAGAATATAAATAAATCTTCTATTAAATGCAAATGATCCAGCTCAAATAATGTTTATTCGATTGTTTATAAAATTCTTTTTATCATAAATAAAAAATTAATTATAAAAGAAATATATTATAGTAATTAAAAGAAATTCTCACTATTTCAAATAATGTTGATAGCTTTGCTTGTATATCATATATTGTATTTTTTCTAATAAGATTTTTCAATATTTTTCTGTCTTTCAAAAAAACTGTTATTCAAAGAAGACAGAACTTATTTAAGAAGAAAAGCAATTTTTATATTTATATGAAAAGGAAATAGTTTGAGAAATTACAAATTTAATAACCAAATGATTCAAAGTTTTATATAAAATTAATAGGACAAACAATGAGACATTATTTTCCGCAATATCACAATAAATAATAATTTTAATGCATATTTAGAATTAATAAAATCTACAAATTAAAAATTAAGCTAGAATTAAAAAATTAGAATTTCATTTATACTATGAAGAAAAGATTTAAAAACTCCATTAAAATTCATTTATAATTTTTTCTCACATAATGAATCAACAAGAAATCTAAATTTTGTACTTTGAATTTCACTTAGTTGAATATAGGAGCAAATATAATCATATTATAAGTATTATAATTAATCATATATATAAGTCATATAATATATATAAATAAATCATATAATTTTATAATTTTTACTGAAACATTTTATTGGTTATTCTATTCCAAAAAAAAAAGATTATATTATTTTAAAATTTGAAAATTCAATTCTGGGGATTCTGAATGCAATAAAATTAAAGAAACTTTGTCATGCATTACTCAAAAAAAATTTTAATAATTTAATAAATTATAAAAAATATTTTTGTTCTATTTAAAAATATTTTTAAGAATAAGAAAAAAAATTTCAAATTAAAATATTAATTCTTATGTAAGTTACAATTACATTTTAAATAAGTAAAAAATAATTTTATTTATCTAACTATGTATATGTTATAAATTTTCATTATCAAAAAAACAATCTCGTTAAAGATTCTTAAAAGAAATTTTAAAATTAATTTTTATTAAAAAATAAGTTATACAATTGTAAAATAAATATAAAATTTTTCTAATAAACATTGCCTTATACAAAAATTAAATAATTACCCACTAATATATATAGTCTCAATGTTATAATTAAAAAAAAGAAATACTTATTTCATTCGCCATAGATGAAAGTAAAATTTGTGATTTTAATTATGTCTGTTCAATTTGTATCTGTCTTAATTGTAATATAAACTTAAGATCAGTCAATTTCAATACATTTATGTTCATTGCCGAATAATATTATTTTAAATATTGCATTTCTTGATATCACATTAAAACATAAAAAATTATTATTAAAATAATAACTTTTTTAAGATTTAATTCAATCAACGAGCAAAATTATAAACTCAAATTTTATTACAAACGAAAATTTAAAAAAGATTTAAATAAAAATAGAAAATATTTTCAAAATTTTTTTTTTAATAAAAAAAATTTTTTATCTTGGCATAAAGAAAGTTCAGTAGCGATACAATGATTACAATTTATAAAATATTTTATAAATATATTACTTAATCACTATAATTTAACTTTTTAATTCATGTTGGTATTAAATGTTAAATATAAATGTAATTATAAAATACAAAGATTTAAATCATTATACAATTTTAAATAGTTTTTTTTTGCAAAAATTTTCTTTATTTCATTATTAATAAATTATTAACAAAAAACATTAACCAATCAGCGACATAGTTTATTTGAACCACGATAGTAATATTGGTGATATATATTGCCAATCGGCACAAACAAGTTCAAATAATATATATTAAAGAAAATATGTTGAATATTATAGTTTATTTATTGTTTATGATATAATTCGATGTAATTTTTATTAATAAAAAAAATTTGTTATATTCAATACATTTTCTTTTTTGATAAATTATATTCAATACATTTTCTTTTTTTGTTGCTTGGATTTGTTCATACTTAATTGATGGATATCCAATATATTATCATTGTGACTTAACTAAGTTATGTACATATGATTAGCCAGGACCTTTTATAATGAAAATTTTTACAAAGGAAAATTTTCAATTAACGTTCAATTCAATACGCACATTATTATAAACCTATATAACTTAAGGAAACCAAAATTAATAAAATCACTTTATAAATTAAATTATAAATTCAACTACTGAAATATCGATATATTTATAATTACATCAAACCATATTTTATACATTCTATAAAATATTTTTTAATTTATAATATTATCTGATATATATTTGAAAAATTTTTTTTTATGTTTGTATTATATTTATACTATAGTTAAATATATTTATACTTATATAATTAAATAAATAGAAAAAAATTTTAATTTTTAATTTCAAAATTTAAATTGTTCTTAAATATGTTTATTATATTATAATTGTTCTAATAAAAAAAATATATTTTTAACTGTTTGATTTTCATAAATTTATGAAATTTTATTTCGTGATTTTAATTTCGTCCTATATAAATTTTTTAATTCAACTTGGAAACCTTATTTATTATTAAGCTGTATTATATTTTTTGTTAGCTTTTATATATCGGAATTTAGAATTCATATCTATTTCGAATTGATACATTCATTTTTTTTAACTTATTATTATTGAAATATTATATTTTCTTTTATATTTATAATATAATTTGAATATAATTAATTCTTTTCTGGTTTTATATACAAATATTATCAAAATACTTTTATTTTTTTCATTTAGTCGTTTTAAATTATCATCCTGCATTTCTACTTCTATAGCAATTTCTTTAATGTTTATAAAAGGAATATAACAAGATACATTCTTTTTTAATTGCAAAAATCGTATTTATACACTATTCATAAGAAATTAAATCAAATAAAATATCATTTAAATTACATTTTGCACTAATAAGAAATCAGTAAGCAATTACTTCCTGTTATTACTTTCTGCAACTTTAATACAAAAAAAAAGAAGATATCAAGAAGTAGAATTATGAAGTTTATGTTTACTTTCTATTTATATGTCTTTGTTCTCAGTTTATTATATGGCAAAATTTTATATTTATATTTATAAATGAAATTGGTATTCATGTATGAAATGACTATATCATTATCATTATCATTTACACATATATATACATACACATATAATAATTTATTGAAAAACATTGCATCGAACAATTAAATTCACTAATTATAAATTAATTAAAATTTATTCAAATGTAATTCAATAAAAAATAATTTGTTTATACAACTGAATAAAATAATCACATTAGAAAAAAGGAATCGATTTATAATATATTATAATCTATTGTATGTATATTATGATATATATTATAATATATTACAAATTATATATATATATAAATTATATATATTACAAATTAAGAAATTAAAAATATAATATTTTCTACATAACATAACGATTCCAGTTAACTATTTTATTTATCTTTACAAAGATTAATACATTTTAATATGAAATTTTATATTTTCTATATTTTACAAAATATTTATAAATGTTTATAATTTGTTTATATTTTACAAAATAATCTATTTTATATTTTATTTATGATTTTATATGATTTTATATTATTTTATATTAGTTTTAATTTTCTAACGAATAATTTTATTATCCCCAATTTCAGAGTGACACACTAAAATAATAGGGAAATTCTATAAAAAAAATTATACATAAAATGTTTCAAAAATATGTCTCAACTATACATAATTAACTAATGTTTGTGGTTAATAATTCGTTAATAAAGAAATAACGAAATTTTTTGCAAAGAAAAAAGTTACTTAAAATTATTTCAAAAATTTTTTAAATTAATAGATATTCCAACGCTATATATAAAAGAATAATCATTTTATCGATTTTCGTCATAAACTAGATATAAGAATATCAATGTTGCATTGTATTTTTATTTTTGTGTCAAATTTCTAAAATTTTAGAAGTTCCAATATTATTTTTATGTCACTCGCATTGTTATCAACAGAGTTTGATTCTAAATATTTATTTTGAAAAAAATTATAAATATGAATCTGATTTAATAAATTAAATAATAAGACATAAAAAAAATTATATGCAGTTTAATAAACATAATAAAACAATACAATTTCTATTTAAACTTTTTTTTTATCTTTTACGTTTTTGAAATATCTATTTCACGAAAAAAAAAATTCTGAATTTTTTTCAAAAGATTTCATTATAAAATCAAAATGTTTGCATTAAAAAAAAAATAAGTTTATTTTTTATTATATAGTATTATATAATATTATGGATGATTTTCTTTATTTTACACGAGGTTTCATAATTTTTTGAATTTTCAGATTGTCCGGATTCCGAATCTAATCTTCTTTGTAAGATTATTTGACAGAATAGCAATGAAAAAGAGAAATCCATGTTAATGAAATTCTTCAAATTTTTTTTAATAATATTGTTGATTACTTAATATTAATTAATAAATAATAATAATAATAATAATAATAATAAAAAATATTAAGTAATTAACAATGATTATTATTAAAAAAAAATTTTTAAATTTTATTAACATGGTTTTCTTTTCTTTTATTCTTAAATAATTTTAGAATTGATTTTCTTAAATCTTTGACAATTAAAATTCTTATTGTTTTAAAGTATGTCAGATTCGTATTTTAATTTCCGTCAAAATTCTGATATAATTAGATTCAGTTGGTAACAATGCGAATGATATGAAAGTGATAACGAAACTTTAGATTACAAATATATAATTAGTTTATTTTTATATTTAGTCTGTATCTAGAGCATGGATAAAAAAATATATTGTATATTATATCTATTTTATATTTCATCCATTAAAATGAAAAAAAATTCAATCATATTATAACTTTAATTTTCTTAGTCTATCCTTAACCTCTTAAATCTATTTTGTACTTTGTCCATGATGTTATGTGTATCCTGCTTGTCGTTTGATCGAGATATCTCGAAATAACATGATCGAATAATATATAAGATGGCGGCCCATTGATGAGTTCATGTGTGTGTGTAATTATTTTGTGCAGTGATTCTATAATTTTTTCTTACCAACAATTTATAAGCCATAATTATGGGGTAAGTAAAAAATTTCATTGCATCTTTCTACAAAATTGAAAAATTATTTTTAATATTTAAAATGATATATAAAAAAAAAGTAGTCTGTTTACATAGCATATACCTATTTAATCTGTTTATTTTCGAAATAAGTTTATTATATTTTTAATATATCTTTTTTTGATATTGTTTATATAATGGTTGAATTAATTTATTTATTTAATATTTATTAGCAATAAATTTTTTTACGATATAATTTTTAAATCAATTTTATTGAAAAAAATTAACCTATTTTTTCCTCTCGTAACTTTGATATTTCATTTTATTTCGTAACAATATAATTATTATATTATAATAATATTAAAATATTTTTATAATCAATGATTTTTCATATTGAAATTATATGTATTTAAATTTCTAATATAAGAAATATAATTTTATGTTTATTTGTAATATCTTAATTTATAAATTAGTACTTATAATATATATAAATATAATATATATAAATATATATAAATTTATATATAAATTTTTGTTATATTATACAATAATTAATTACTTAAATACATTTTAGCACATCAGATTTAGAATGTATAGAGTCTAAAAGAGACATGGTTACTATAGATTCTGAATCCGATATGTTAATTGACCAAAGAAAGAAAAAGAAAAGAAAACATAAACACCATAAACATAAGAAAGATAAATTAATTGAAAGAGAAGATGGCAGAATAGAACGTCAAGAAAAGTACGTATAATTTATAATTTTTGCAATTGCTAATATATTATTTTAATATCATTAAATTCATTTTAGGAAAAGACACAAAAAACATAAACGACCTAAGAAAGAAAGAGAAACTGAAAATGGATCAATGAATGATAAAACATCACGTGTAATTCAAAAAGATTTAGGTATAAATGGCAAAGTAAAGAATTCTTTATTAGAAGTGGTTTCTACTGAAGAAAGTGAAGATGAGAAATTAGTAGATTTAGATTCAGATGAGGTAGATTGTACGATTATTGAAGATGATATTGATCTTGAAGAATTAATGAAGCAAAAGGTAAAATTTTATGTTCAATAAAATTTTTATAAAAAAATTTTTATAAAAATAAATATAAATGTTTGTCTTCATATTTTTACAGGAAAGGTTACAAGCATGTTTAGTTCAATATCTTTCAGATGAATCTGAAAAAGAAGATAAAGAACCAGATCAAGATGAAATAAAAACCACTGAAACACCTGATGTTATACTTGTAGAAGATGATAGTGAAAATGATAACATACCTCCCAAAAAACGAGCTAGAAGTAAGTCTGGTAGTAGAGAACGCAAAAAAATAGCAAAACCTGAAAGACGTGTAGTAGTAGATATGACTAGAGATCGTAAAAATCGAGAAGAACATAAAGATAAACGAAGAGAATTAGAAAGAAGAAAAGAAGAAAAAATTCGTACTAAAGAGGAAACTAGAAGAGATGATAATAGAAAAGATGATAGACAAATACGGAAACCAAATGATAGACACAGAGAAGATTCCCGAAAGGAAGATAGTAAAAGGCGATTAGAAGATGATAAACGTAGAGATTCTATTAAAAAAGATGAATTACGTAAAAAAGAACAAGATAAAAGGTGAGTTAAATGCAAAATATTTAAATTTTAATACAGAATTTCAAACTTTTAATTATAGAGAAGAAGAACGAAGACGAGATTCAGATCATCATAATTCCAGATCCCGTAATGAATGCAAATCATTAGATAAAACTGATAAATCTCGACGCGAGAGTCGCGATAGATTAGAAAATCGAGAACGACAAAATAGTCGAGATCGACATATAAGTCGTGATAGACATATTAGTCGAGATCGTCACATTAGTCGAGACCGACATATTAGTCGAGATAGACATACTAGTCGAGATCGTCATACCAGTAAAGATCGACCAACTAGTCGTGATCGTCGTAGTCGAGATAGACCTGCCAGCAGAGATCGACATAGTCGTGATCAAAGAGACAGCAAAGAGCATTATACTGATCGCGATAGGATTAGAGATAATAGAAATAGTCGTGATCATAATGATATACGAGATCGGCGAGATAGTCGAAATCATGACAGAATTAGGGAACGTTCAAGAAGTACAAGAAGATCTCGCAGTCCTCTTAGAAGTAGATTGGATAGAGATCGAAATGATCGATACAAACGATCTAGATCACTTTCTCGAAGTAGAAGAGATAGAGATAAACATAGAGATAGAGATCATGATAGAGATAAAGAAAAAACTAGTAAAAGAGAACGTAATGATAAATTTAAAGATTCTTTATCAGAAGGACTTAAAGTAGAACATTCAGAAACATCAAGCGAAGAGGATATCAAAGATATTGATATTGAAGAAGAGGAAGATGAAGAAGTTATTATCGAACGTAGAAGAAAACAAAGAGAGGAACTTCTAAAGGTGTATTGACTTTAATTATTAATTAATGATAATTAATTAATTATTTTTATTTAATATTTTAAACTAATGAAAATAAATTTTTATTTTTATTTAGAGGTTAGGTGGTCCAAACGAAGATTCAAATATGTCTGCTGATATTAATATTGTTCCTGCAACTCCACCTTCTGAAAGTCAATCAAACATATCACAGAAATCAATAGAAATTCCGTCTAATAATAACGAATCTACTTCAGAAAGTCATACTCCACCATTGCCCGAGAAACCAAAATCACCACAAATCAAGAAAAGAAAATCTAGATTTGAAGATGTTCTACCAGAAGAAATTGATAAAAATGAAGATATAAAACCAACAGAAAAAATTAAACAAGAAGAAAAACAAAATTCAAAAAAATCGAATGAGTGGGATATGTTTGCTGAGGCAGATAATATTGGTGATTTTAATGTATGTTCCTTAATTTCCTTTTTTTTTTTTTTTTTTTTTTTTTTTTTTTTTTTTTTTTTTCATTTATTTCTTCATATGTAATAAATATGTTAAATATTAATAATATTTACAGAGTCCTACAGTTGAAGGAAAACGACAAGGTGGACCAGATAATCCAAGTTTAACAGATAATTGGGATGATGCAGAAGGATACTACCGGTAATTTTTATAATATGGGTTTCATAATTTTTTATACATTTTTATATATATTTGAAAATTTAAGATATTGTTTCTTTTATTATTTTAGAGTACGTGTAGGAGAAACATTAGATTCTCGATATGTTGTTTATGGATATACTGGTCAAGGTGTATTTAGTAATGTTGTAAGAGCTAGAGACACTGCTAGAGGCAATTTAGATGTTGCTGTAAAAATAATAAGAAACAATGAAATAATGTAAATAAATTATCACATTTTTTTGTGATATTAAAAATCTTTAATGTATTCATAGTTTTTTTTTTTTCTTTTAGGCACAAAACTGGCCTTAAAGAATTAGAAATTCTTCGAAAACTTAATGACGCAGATCCTGAAGACAGATTTCATTGTTTAAGATTATTTAGACATTTCTTTCATAAGAATCATTTATGTATGGTTTTTGAACCTTTAGCCATGAATTTAAGAGAGGTAAATATATATATATTGTTCATTATGTTACACATTGATTTATTATATACTGTCATTCATTCATAAACAAATTTATCGAGGTTTTAAAAAAATATGGAAAAGACGTTGGTTTACATGTTAAAGCGGTAAGATCATATACGCAGCAACTTTTCCTTGCACTCAAATTATTAAAACGTGCAAATATTTTGCATGCTGACATCAAACCAGATAATATTCTAGTCAGTGAAAGCAAGCTAGTACTGAAATTATGCGATTTTGGCTCAGCATCTCATGCTCATGAAAATGAGATAACACCATATTTGGTATCAAGATTTTATCGAGCACCTGAAATTAGTAAGTAATTGATATCTTTTTTTGGTAATAATTTATATATTTATATATTTTAATAATCTCGTATTAATTTCTTATTTATAACTTTATTTTAATTAATTTTCCTAAATTTAAATTTCACATTATAACTCAAAAAATTGATTTTTATTTATTCGTAGTTTATTATTAAATCAGTTTCATATTCTTTAAAATATAAACATTTTGAAAATACCATATTTAAAATACCATATATAAAATTTAAAATCGTATATTAGTCAAAATTCGTATGAGTACATTATGTTAATTATTATTGCATTATTTTTTGAAAGTTTAATAATGTTTTTTGTGTAACAGCTCAAATACATTGATCAAACCTATATTAGGGAGATCTCCATAAAGATTTAATAACAATTATTGTATCATATAATTAACATTGACATTTTCTAGTTCTTGGTATACCATATGATTTCGGCATTGATATGTGGTCTGTGGGATGTACCATATATGAATTATATACGGGAAAAATAATGTTTTCGGGCAAAACAAATAACCAAATGTTGAAATTCTTCATGGACTTGAAAGGCAAAATGCCTAATAAGCTGATTAGAAAAGGCTCATTCAAGGATCTACATTTTGACTCTAACTGCAATTTCCTATATCATGAAGTTGATAAAGTCACCGAGCGGGTAAGTCGTCTTTCTACTGTTCTTTCCAATCTTGATGTTTTGCTGTGCGGTAAGTGCATAACTAATGATAAAATGTATATATAATAAAAAAAAAATTATATAAATGCTAATATATAATAAATTTTTAGGAAAAAGTTGTAGTTATGTCTACTTTATCTGCTACTCGTGATCTAAGCGCAGAATTAGGTGGAAATTCTTTGCCACCAGAACAAAATCGGAAAGTTGGACAACTTAAGGATCTTTTGGAACGAACATTGATGTTAGATGCAGGAAAAAGAATCACTGTGAATCATGCCCTGGCACATCCATTTATACAAGAAAAAATTTAGGTAACCCTGTCCGGGGTCCATCCACATCGGAGAATTTGACGTAATTTTTCAAAAGAATGTTTGAAACGACACCGCTAACGATT
This sequence comes from Apis mellifera, assembly GCF_003254395.2. NCBI lineage: Eukaryota > Metazoa > Arthropoda > Insecta > Hymenoptera > Apidae > Apis > Apis mellifera. Next base: position 5,042,294 of record NC_037644.1, on the reverse strand, counting down.
CGTTGTATATCATAAAAGCATTACTAACATAATGCGGTGTCTATTTATATCGAATATCCTATATCCGTTTCAGCAGAAAGAGGCGGTGCAAAATTTTACATTTCACTTACTCCATCTGAATAAAACAGGAAAACATATATAATGGGAGGAACGAAAAATTATTTGAATCACATATTGTACTCTATCAATCTGAACTGTATTATTTAATTAATGATAACTATTGCAGGTCAATAGAGTGCAATATCTTTATATTAATTAAAAACCACTACATAAAAATGATGCATAAAATATTGGAGTTCGCCATTGATGCATTTATCGACGATTGTAAAAACAACGTGTTTGTATTCTACAGTGTACTGTATCAGAGAGCGTAATGATTTTTTCGTGTAAATTTGTTTGAAATGAAAACCACGATTTGGTTTATTTCTTTTCTTTCTTTGTGCACAGCAGTTATAAAGTAATAAATCCAACACGATGAATACTAGAGGAAGAGGCTTGATGAATATATGCGGTATACAATATTCTTCCGTGGATGAAAATGAAAAACTGGGAAAAGTGACCGCCTCTTTCAGCATGAACTGGCCATCGATACTTAGCATAATGGTGGTACATAATATTTTTCTTTTCATCAATTTTTCGAATTTTAAAGCGCGATTTTCTTTACAAATAACAATTCATAATAAATTATTATATTACAAATAAATAATGCGTTAATTCGCGATGAAGAATTCCGTTTGCGAAATTGTAAAACCTCTACGAACTTGATCGTATAAATCACGAACTTTTTATTCTTCTGTGCCATTGTGCAAATCGGCAAAGTTTAATAACAAGGAAACTTGTACTGAAAAAGAAAAAACAAATTGTATAGTAATTAGGTTGTTGAAATAAAACGACGCATACTTATCAGAATGAGAAACAAGCCCTGTATTTTATATTTTCAATCTTAATCGCGTGCTATTTTCATTTCAAAAAAATATGCACGTATCAACAGTATATTATCGTAAATAATATAATAGGAAAAAAAATATCAATTGTAATCACTTTTTTATCTCGTAATGAAATGATAGATAGACAAGTTGTTATTTCAGGAAATGATGAAGAATATATTGTTAACACTTCATCATCAATTGTTAGTATTACAAATAATTACAAATAATTATTTTCAAATCTGACAATTTGCATTTATTTAAACTTTTATGTAAAAAAAAATGTGAAAAAATATATGTGTGTGTGTGTGTATATATATATATTTTATATATATATTTTATATATTTTATATATATATTTGCACTAAAAAAGAAATAGAAATATCGAATTGCATTACATAGAATAAAAATTGTTTAATGCTTAATATTAACACACAAATATAAAAACATATTTATTTCAACAGATTTATATAGTTTGCAATTTTAGCTTTGTAAATTTTTATTTTTATCCTTCATTTTATATTGCATTCTTTATTTATAATTTACGACAGAACGTCAATGCTGTTTGAATGGTTCATGGTATATGTAATTTTTACATGACAATATTGTACGAGATTGCTTATGTTTCAGATATGAGTCTTCGAATCAAAGCATCGATAAGTGAGGGTGGACCTTTCGAGGGCTTTTAACGCTGATCCCGTTGCAAGGTATTCATGGGGGACTGCCTTATGGGATATTTAGTATATTTGTTAATCATTAAGCAATATAAGATTACAAATCAAAACGTGCATAATTGTACCGTAAAATAAAATCAATTTCTAATTATCATCTTTTATGCCTTACTGTTTAGAAAATCAATTTTATTTTACTATATTATATTTAAATTATATGATATAAATTATTAAATCAATATTTTAATACATAACTATAAAATTATATTCTTAATAATAATGAATAATAAGTTAGATATTAAAATTGAATAAAATATTTTAATTTTTTTTTATAAGAAGCATTGAAAAAATTTTGCTAAATTCAAATAATAAAAAGGGGAAACTAGATGTTATGGATACATTTCAATACAGAAATAAAATGAATACATAAAAAACTTAAACTAATTCATAGTTTTCTAATTGGCTATTTGGTAATGTTTCACTTGTAGCCCTCCCTGTGTGGAGGGGAGGCAATGGAAGAGATGAAGGAAAACGGGGCGAGATTCTCTCGACCACAAGCAGCTTGACAACTGTATTAAAATGATGCCTATCACAGAGAGGATCACCAAATATATAATATAGATTTATATCAAAAGGAAGGTTTGTCATGAAATTTCATTGAAATTAATAAAACTGTAAGTATTTAAAGGTAAAGTATTTATACATATATAAAAAATGATTCAATTTTAAAAATTATCAAAAGTATAAATAATATTAAACAAGCATAATAATAATATTTACAATTTTCAGCTTTTAAATTACTAAAAAAGGAAATATGTTGTTCAATGCAACAAATAAGTTATTTATAAAATATATAAAATAATATGGAATAAATCATACATTTTTATATCAGTTAAATTTATATTTTAATAAAAATCATATTACATTTGCACATATGTATATGTATATATGTATGTATGTATATATATATATATATATATATTCTCCGATTTCATTATATAGTATCGTCACTGCTTGTCACATATAAATGTGTATTATAATACAAATATAAATTTAAAATCATCTTCTATACATTGTGAATTTTATTTAAAATTTTCATGTAAATAATTTAATAAATAGATATAATTTCTCAAACGTTTGTATCTATTTTGATTTATAAATCTTTAATATTCTCAAAGCAAGAATATCAGAATTTATTATTGATCGATATTGATTGATATTATGATCGAAATTAAATCATATTCAAAAAAAGAAATATAGATTTTTATATACATCAATATGTATGATATTCATGCATTTAACAAGGCCTCTTTTTGAAGATATTTTTTTATGATTTTCTATATACGTATTTGATAATTTTTAATCTCGTTCGGGATAATACTGAACTAATATTTTAGCTAATTTTTGTGCTAATTCCATTGTTGATGCACACAAAACTCTTCTGCTCATGACGTCAAATGGCCCACCTAGAAATAAAATATACTTGTAGAAAAAAAAATAGAGTTATAAAAACTATAAGTTTTAATACATTATTTGAATTAAATAATATTTAACCGTTTATACTCCAGGCCTGTTTTGCTCGATCGATTAGCAATTCCAAACAATTTGAACCGCGCGTTCGGTGTGTTTAATGTATTCGATGGAATTTCTTAGAATTAGTTTATGATTTCACACACAAATTAATACATAAAATTTTTATATTTTAATATTTTATATATTTTTACATATAAAGAAAAAAAATATTGAATATTAAAGTTTATATGTTATTTTGTGTAATATTTTATGAAACAATTACCAAGATTCTCGGTTTGTCAGGACAAGTAGAGCAATAATACTTTTCTTTCTAATTTTTTTATTGCATAATTATTTGCTCTATGCACTATTTCATTAATAAGTTCATTAGTAAGAAGTAATTTTAAAAAAAATCTAATGATTGATTTATTTAAAGATACTTGCGGATTTTTCGTTGGATACAAATTATATTCTTCGCGGTATATTTTCCCATTCTGTGCATATTATATTAATATTCATTTAGAATTTTATATATCTTCTGCAATATCTTCACTTCAATTATTGCTTTCATATTCACTATCTATTATTCTTATTTTCGCCTTCTTATAGCTCTTATTTTATTTCCATATTTATCATGATTTTCTCTATCGTCAATTTTTTTATGAATAGAAGTAATTTCGTCATTCAATAACAAAAAATCAAACTCATTTTCACTTGAATTAATTTCATTAACTTATTTCATGCTTCCAAAATTCAAAAACTTTGAAAATAATATTGCCACGAATGTCAAATTCAAACTACGCCGAAAATGTCGTCTGATCCGCGATCACGGTCTAATTTGAGATGAAAAATCTAGTCATTTAACAATATATTATTTTACATTTTACATTTTATAAGATTATACATAAAAAACTTAGGAATCTATTTATAAAACGATATTCTAAAAAAATCATAAAAACATAAATAAATATTGTCGCCATTCAAGTTGCTGTATGAATCCAAATAATGTCGGAAAGTCACCGCTGGCATTAACTCAAGTTAGATGACCGAGAGTCACCGTTGGAGCGCAAAGTTTTAATATTAAAATAATATTAAAAACGAATTTCTTACTGAATATTCTAATTTCAAAAAAATGTTTTAGAATAATATTTTAAAAAATATAAATTATTAATTTAAAAATATTATAAAAATTACCTGCTGGATCTATGCATACTCCACCAGCTTCTCTTACAATGATATCACCAGCTGCGACATCCCATGCATGAATACCAAATTCGAAAGAAATATCCGCTCCACCCAAAGCAACCATACACATATTTAAAGCCGCAGATCCCAAAGCTCGTATCCTAATATAAAGTAATATAATAGGCATTTTAAACAAAATTATAAATTTAAATTAAAAAAAAAAAAATCTATTAACTAAAAGTATCTTACCCATGAACGTGTGGAGCAAGAATATTTGCATTTTCCAATACAATTTTCATTTTTTCTGGATCTCTACTTGTACCCATTTCCATCATTATAAGAGCTTTACGTAATTCTATGAAAAAATATTTAATTTAATAATAATTTTGAAAATATATTTATATATTTTTACAATAAAATAAATATATTTAAAATAATCAAACACATTCTTAATTAATTCATATTTTTTTTAAATTTAAGATATAAAATTAAAATGATTTCTAAATATTTATAATTATTTATATTTATAATACAAGAATTTTTATACCTTTCTGTCCAGAGACATGAAGAGGACGTCCATTTAGGAATGCACCTTGACCCTTACGGGCAGTAAAAAGTTGATCCAAAATTGGATTATAAACTACACCAATTTCGATAATTTTATTAATAAGTAATGCAATTGATATACAAGTATGAGGCAAACCATGCACGAAATTCATTGTGCCATCGATTGGATCAATGATCCATGTCGGTGCTTCTGTAAGTTCTATTTTACTACCAAGTGAACTAGCTTCTTCGCCAATAAATCTGTAAATATATATATCCTTCCTATTATTTTATAATTTATTCTATAATATTTCTATAATTTATAATATATTTATAGTAACAATCGATCTTTTCATCATTAAATTTTTTTATAAGTATTGTCAACTATAAAATTTGTAAAATTTGTTTAATTTTCTAAATTAAACAATTAAAATAAAACTTACAAAAACATTTATAATTTATAATTTTTAATTTTCATATAAAATTAAATGCAAATATATTTTTTGTTTTTTTTTAAGTTTTTTAAATTAAAAATAACTTATTTTGAATAAAATTATGTATTTTTATTCTTTAAAAAATCAAAGAAACTATTTTATTTAGAATGGAAAGTTTTGTGTATCTAACGAGGCTTTTCGTGACTGACAATATAATCCAAACATAACGAGCTTAAAAAAATATAGCATACTGAATGATTCATTAGATCAAATATAAATCTATTAAATTTAATATTCTCTTAATGGAAAATAAATTTGAAATAAAAAAAATTAATCGAAAATTTGATATTGATTACTTGTGATGTTGTTTATGGATATTCCTTTCTTTCTTTTTCTTTTTTCTCTTTTTTTTTTAGTTAAAAATACATAGTGTGTCACTGTAATCAAATAATTACAGTTTTATTACAAAATTATAAATGATAAAATAAATAAATAATAAAATTCTATATAATAAATAGATCTATAAACTATGAAATTCTATGTAACGAAATGCTTTCTAATTATGAAATGATTGAAATAAAGCAAGAAATGAATTGATGGAAAACTCGATTAACCACCTTAAATGAAGGAAAAAACAGAGAATTAGAAGGAAATAACTAAAAATATATTTTTAATACAAATTGTTTTCTTTTACAACTCTTTTGAATATTCATTTATAATTAAAATTATGTACATATTAGTTATAATAATAATTATCTCAAAAAAAAAAAACCTAATGGAAAGAAGTAATTATAAAGAAATAGAAATTCAAAAGAAGAATATAAAATTAATATGAAAGATACGAGTTTAAGAATAAAATTAAAAAAAAAATATTATATATTTTAATTATCGAAAATTATTTTTATTAATGAATAGATTGAAAATAAAAATTATTATCGAATAATCATTTTAAACGAAATCAGTTCTCTAGTGAAAAATTCAATAATAATTTTCTAAATTGATTAAATAAGATCTCTTATATATATATTATTAATATAAATCAAATAAAATATCAAAAAGATATCAATATAATATTGGAAATTATTTTAATATTATAATGTGTTTATTGATTTTGAATAAATATTAAAATAGGACAATTACAAAAGAAAAAAGATTTTACGAATTTATGAATATTAAATAAAAAATTATTTTATTACATAATATAATTTATTAATTTTCTACTAAACTCTTAAATCGTTATCTGAAAATTATGAAATTGATATCTCTTATTTCATTATATTAAAATCAACGTTGTTATTAATATTAAATCAATATAAATTATTTATCATTTTAATATATTTTGTTAAAATAATATATATTTATTAAACGTTCATACTAAGCAATTTTTGATCAAATAAATTCTATATTAAGTTATTCATTTATATGATACTAAATTTCAATTGGACTGCAATTTGTTTTATAAGTAATATAATGTAAATTTATTTTATAGACAATATAAAAAAATATAAAAAAAAATTGCTAAAAATATTATTATTATTATTATTATTCTTTATTTTTTTTTCTTTATTTCTTTACAATATATAAATTTTAAATCATATTTAGAAATTATTTATAGTATATTTATTATTAGTATATAGTAATTATTTATAGTATAATACATTTAAATTATAATACATTATAATACTATTGTATAATTATATAATATAATATAATATAATATAATTGTATAATATTGTAATAATTTTTATAAAAAAAATCTAAATATTAATCTCAATTAAATTTGACACATGTATTTTAAAAATAAATATATTAATATAATATTAAAATATAAAGAATTAAATGATTAACAATTAAATTAAATAATTAAATTTAGAATTTAATTATTTAAGAATTTAAAAAATATTAATATTTATATTATAATTTGTATAATTTATATTGTAAACATTTTTCAATATTCGAATAGTTTGAAATATATATAATACTATATAACATATATATATGTAAACAATATTTATTTATTTAATTTTTTTTTGAAAAAAATGAAATAAAAGATAAAATAATTAAATGATTTATATATTATAAAACGTACTTATGATCCGGAAATTTAGAAGATATTCCTTCCATTAATAATTTCTCGACATTTTGATCCCATTCGGTAACAAGATCGACTTCGCAGGATTTTGTCATTGCATCTTTAGGTTGATTAATTTTTTCTCTCACAATCTATAAGATTTATAATGAAATATAATTACAATTTTTGCATCAAGTATAAGTTTAATTAGTGTTAATAACAAAATAATACTAGATAGATAACAATTGTTATAAAAATATTCATTATAAGATAATTATATTAATCATTATATTGATACATATATATGATATATCTATTATGTATTTGAAAAAATTCTATATAAATAATTATCTAAGAATAAATTCATTTAATTCATTCATTTTTATAAAATATATATAATATATATATAAAATATATAAAAATATATAAAAATATATGTAAAATATATAAAATATATAAAATTTTTATAAAATTTATATTACAAAAATGTTAGATATTTAAACAAATTTCATTAAATAAGAAAAAAATTTTTGAAAAATTTGATTTATCATTGTTTCATATTATTATTTAATAGCTAAATTATTCAATTCTTAATAATATATTTTACATATATCATCATACTTAAAAAATTAATTTAATATTCAAATTTTTACATCGTATAAATTAACTTTTTGAATTATCTATGAATATTAGAAAATAAATTATAGGTTATGTATAAAAATCGTATTGAATTATCATTATACGTAGCGTACAATAAAAGTTTTATCAGTTCAATAAATTTCTTTAAAAAATATTTATATCTATAAATTAATGATATTATCTATTATATCTTTGCTAGATAAAAAAAAATATATGTAATATTGTATATAAAATATTCGTTTACATTAGAAAAATACATTGATTAGTTTCATAATTAACATTACATTGAATATGAACTGATTTTAAAATAATTATTAAAATAATTATTTATTTATTACAATATTTTGCATTCTTAAATACTGCATGTAAAACAGATAATATATTTATTAAATAAAAATTTAATTGAAATATAAAAATCGATAAAGCTTGTTAGCAAGATCAAGAATAATTCAAATCATAAAATATAAATTGTTCTAACATTTGTTTAATTTCAATAAAAAAAAAAAGATCACTTACCGAACCAGCTTCTAAAACTAATCGAAGAACGACTGTGTAATATTTGTCAGTATTCGACATGATTTATCAAAATATTTGAAATATGTAATAAAAAAAAAAACAAATTTACACTTCGATCATAAACCGGTGCAAGTTATATCGTCGTATATACAATGACAATGGTTAGAGTCTAACTGTAACTGACGTAACCTTAACATCTTGTCAGCTGCTTCTAAAAAATATTTTTCCGTTACGAAATCACAAATAAAAGCGACAGTAGCGCTCCGGATTTTATAGAAATATTTATTCATAATATACAGTAATTCCTTCATAATTAAAACATTTTAATATACTGAACATTTTTAAATATAGAATTAGATAAAGGAAATAGATAAAGTATCAGATTAATTTTTAATTATTATTTTGTTTGAAATTTGTTAAATCATTTTAAATCTGAAAAATATGTTTAAAAGATGAAAATTGAAAAAATAATTAGAAGAAAAATTATTTGATCGTTTATTACATTTAATAATTAAATTCCATGAATTATGATGCAAAATGATTATAATTACATGAAAAAATAAACAGAAAATATTATATAAATAATATAATAAATTTGTTCATAATTTATTTGAAGTTTTTAAAGGATTTTTAAAATTTTATAAATTTTATAATTTTTTATTTACAAAATGTGTTTTGCAGACAAAGTACAAAATTTTTCTTCGATATTAACAATGTAAATTTAAATTGTATATTTTTCAATTGTACGAAATGATTTGAAAGAAAAAATTGATATATATGAAAAAATGAAAAGAATGAATTAATAGAATAATTTCACATAAATAATAATAACTGAGTTCTTTCTTGTTATTTAGCGGCGACTGTATATGTATTTATTTGCAAATTTAATGAGATCTAAAAAAAAAAAATTAAAAAGTTAAAAAATTCTATGCATATGAACTAATAGCAGATGAATAATAAAAAAAGATTCACTTATTCTTTAACATGAATATATTTACATTTAAACTTTGTATTATTTTGTATAATTTATATATATATATATATATATATATATATATATATATATATATATATATATATAATATACAATATAATTATTATATATTTCTTTAATACATATGTTCTTACTATATCTATAGTTACTTTGTTCCGCAAGAAATGATATGTATGTGATATGCCTTCATTAAAAGGCAACTTCTCTATTACATTTATTTTAGGTACAATGTAACAATTATAAAACCAGCCTTCTAAAAAATTACAGAAAATGCAAACTTCCTTTTTATAAAGTGCGTTAATAATCGTGCGTATACTTAAATTTTCTATTTTATATTATAAAAAAATTTTTTTAAATTAAATAATTTATTTTTATATGTTTTTATAATTCTTTTTTAAATATATTTTATATATTCTTAAAGCTTGAAAATTAAGTATTGAATTAATGAACTGATCAAAAATCTTATTTCTAATAGAATTACAGATCTTTTTACACAATTTTTTTAAATATGAATGAATTGCAATATATAATTTCACTCTTACTTTTAATTGTAAATAAATTTTTTTGTAAAAAATTAATAATCTTGAAATAAAAAAAAATATATATGAATATTATCGGAAGGCATTTAAAATTTAAGAAAATAAGTTTAAGAGATCTAAAAATCATTTTAGTAGTTATAATTTAAAAAAAATTTTAAAAATAAACTAAATTTTTATGTCATAATATTTTTAAATTTGGAATATTAATATAATATATAATTAAAATTTGTTTTTGTAAAATTTTCAAGTTTTCAAGTTATTTTTATATTTGTAAAAATTAAGAAAAATTATTAAAATTACTTAAAATTATGCATCATAGAACACATTACAAAGTTTTTAACAATGATTATTTGTTACATATCTTTCGATTTTTATGTCTTTATATTTATAAAATATTGCTGCTAGAAATCGATCACTATGTAACAATTAACATACAATTATAATTGATTTTTGGAAAAATTTTAAATAGATTTAGCATAATTTCAACTCTTTAATAGATATTTTAAAATATTTTATAACTTGATTATTAATCTTTTTTTTTATAGATACATAAAATTTGTAATATTATTTTAACATGTTATTTTAACATCCAGTTATATTTTAAACTAATAAAAAAATAATAATTAAATTTTTTATATAAATTTTTCATTTTTAAGTAATACAAATAATAATTTATCAAACTATCTTTCAAATGAACAATATATATCGACGAAAATCAGTTAAAAATAATATTTGTACAATATTTATATAATTACAGTACAATAATTGACTATAAAATAATTCATACATAGTATTATAAATTATTATTAATAAAAGAAAAAAGATCCTAATATATAAAATAAAAGTCTTATTCTTAGAAATTGTTTAAGTTATTTTATGTTAATAAAAATTGTTTTTTCTTTTTTTTTTTGATAAATTATATATTTCATTAATATGTTAATTCATTTTTAATATGTTTTTCATATTTACTTTTTGCAAGAATTATAAATTAAAAATCATATATCAATTATTTATCGATCATTAGAAACGTATCATTCATTTCTAAACTACTGCATTCTCATTGAAAATTGCTACATTGATTTAAATTTGATTTAAATTTGTGGCCTTAATTCGAAAAGAGTATTGACAATGCTCTCATCAGCTAATGTTGATATATCACCGACATTTCTATCTCCTGCTGCGATTTTTCTAAGAACACGTCTCATAATTTTTCCTGATCGAGTTTTTGGTAGTCCTGGAGCAAGTTGAATAATATCCGGTTGAGCGAAAGGACCGATTTGTTCTCGTACTGTTGATATATTCAAATTATTAATTTTATTAATTTAAATTAATAAATTACTAATTACAATAATTACTAATTTTACAATAAATATATAATATATTACATTTATAATTATATATTTATATTTTGTATATAAAAAAATTTTATTAAAAATTTATGAAATTTCATAATAAAGATTTTTTAAATCATGTATTTATTTATATTTATATATTTTATATTTATATATTTTATTATATATTTATAATTACCTTTATTTTTGAGTTCATCTTGAAGTTTTTTGTCAAATTTAACACCTTCATTAGGTGTGATAAAACAATAAAGACATTGTCCTTTTATAGGATGAGGCTTACTAACTGCTGCAGCTTCAGTTACTGAAGAATGTTCCGTTAATATATTTTCTACTTCCGCTGTAGACATGAGATGGCCAGAAACATTTAACATGTCATCAATACGACCCGTTATCCAGAAATAACCATCTGCATCACGTCTAGCACCTGAAATTAGAAAAAATATACTCTCATTTATGTGTAAAAAAAAGTATACATATATAGAATGTATATAGAAAACTATAAAACTCAATATAAAACCCATATATATGTGAGATATTAATTTCAAGTAAAAAAGAAAGAATAATTCTTTACATTTTATGAGAAAGGAAAATGAAACTATTTAAATTCACATTAAAAAATTGAAAAAAAGAAATAAGCATATATTAAATTTCAATTGTTTTTGTTTAACATGGCCACAACCATAATTTAATTTATAATTTCATTTCATTAAAAAATTTTCAGTAGTAATCATGTACTTTTATTAATTATATTAGAATCTTTTCAATTCTTTCTTCATAAAAATTCATAATAAAGATCTTAACAAACTTTAAATAAATATTATACATAAACGAATTTGATATAATATATACAATGCCTATTCAAAAGGTTAAAGCACGTCAAATTTTTAACTCTAGAGGTGATCCAACTTTAGAAGTAGATGTAATTACAGACGTTGGATTATTAAGATCTTCGGTGCCATCAGTACTAGTACCAAATCCTAATCAAGCGCAAGAATTAAGAGATGGAAATGAAGCCATGTATCATGGACGTTCAGTATTCAGAGCCGTTGATGTAGTCAATAATATAATCGCACCACAACTTTTGAAATCGAAATTGGAAGCTTGTCAACAAACAGAAATAGATAGCTTGTTAAATCGTTTAGATGGTACTGAGAATAAATCAAAATTAGGTGCGAATGCAATTCTTGGTGTTTCTATAGCTTGTTGTAAAGCTGGTGCTGCGAAGAAAGGACTTCCAGTTTATAGGTAATTTTTATAGAATTTCGTAAAAAATTAAATTACATAATCAACTTTAAAATATATTCATAATTAATTAAAATATATTCTTAATTTTTCGGATTGTATAGATATATTGCAGAATTGGCTGAAAATGGAGATCTTTATGTACCCGTTCCTAGTTTTAATATGATTAGTGGAGGTAGACATGCTAATAATACATTACCATGTCAAGAATTTATGATTATACCTATAGGTATTTTTATTCTTTTAAAATTAAATATATTTTAATATATGTAAATATATATATTTGTAACATCATAGCCAAGTTTCAATATTAAAGAATAAATTATTTTAAAATTTCAATACTAATATAAAGATTACATTCTATATAATATATATTCTTATTAATAAATTATTTTTTTTTCCTATTTTTTCCCCTTATATATATATTATAAATATATTAGGAGCAGAAAGTTTCGCTGATGCTATGAAAATGGGTATGGAAGTGTATAGAGTACTCGAACAAAAGATTGCGACTGCTCAAGAAATTCAATTACCTCTTCCAGTCAGTGATGAAGGTGCATTTACACCTCTAGAAATTGAGGAAGATAGAGAGGCTTTACTATTGTTAGATGAATCTATTAAAGATGCAGGTTACGAGGGAAGAATTAAAATTTCGTTGGATATGGCAGCCAGTGCTTTTTATAAAGAAGGTTTAGTAAAGATTAAAATTTATAAAATATATATTATAATATTTTATATTTTATATAATAATTATTAAGTTATAATTTAATAACATTTAATAGAATTTTGTATACATTTAAAAACTAAATAAAAAAAATTATTTTAAGAATTAAATATTTAATGACATTTATAAATATATCTTTTTTTTAGGAGGATACGATTTAGCATTTAAAACAGAAGAGTCTGACCCTGATGAATATATGGAGGCAGAAGCATTAAAAGATCATTACTTAGAATATTTTACAGAATTTCCATCTGTAGTCTCAATTGAAGATCCATTCGATCAAGAAGACTGGGAAGGTTGGCTTACTTTAGCTGATCAAGATATGCAAATCGTTGCTGACGATTTAACTGCAATGAATATCGACAGAATTGAAGAAGCAATTGAAAGACAAATGGCTAATTCTCTCATATTGAGATTATCACAAATTGGAACTGTGACTGAGACAATCAATTGCGCAAAAATAGCTAGGATCAGTAACTGGGGATATATCGTGACAGCTTGTGAAGGAGAAACAGAAGATAATTTTGTAGCTGATTTAGCTGTAGGATTATCTGCTGGGCAATTTAAAGCTGGAGCACCTTGTAGAAGTGAAAGAACAGCCAAATATAATCAAATATTAAGGATTGAAGAGGAACTTGGAAAAGATGCGAAATATGCTGGTCTCAATTTCAGAAATCCTTTAGCTAAATAATTTTTTATTGATTTTTATTCATCTGAATTTAAAGTTAAAACTCACCATCTCCAGTGCAATAAAATCCATAAAATCTATCAAAATATGTGTTTTGAAAACGTTGATGATTTCCATAAAGAGACCGCATCATTCCCGGCCACGGTTGACGAAAAACAAGATATCCCTCACCTTCACCTTCGATTAAGTGACCATCTTCATCCAGAATTTCTGGCAAAACGCCAAAGAATGGGAATGTCTAGCAAGGATAATATTAAATGGATTAATTATATAATTTATCAAGGTTTGATAACAAGAAATACAAGATACAAACTTACTGCAGAACCTGGTTTCATTGGCGTAGCACCAGGAAGAGGGGTGATTACATGGCCTCCGGTTTCTGTTTGCCAAAACGTGTCTGATATACTGCACCTACCATTACCAATAAGATTGTAAAACCATAGCCAAGCTTCAGTATTTATTGGTTCTCCAACCGAACCCAAAACCTAAAAGAATAAATTATTTTAAAATTTTGATGCTATAAAAATTACATTCTATATAATATATATTTTTATAAATGTCTATTTTTCTTCCCTTTTTTTTGTAATTCAAATTTACCTTTAAAAAAGATAAATCATGTTTCTTCACCAAATCATCTCCAAATTTCATTAATGATCTAATTGCAGTCGGCGCAGTATAAAATTGTGTAACTTTATATTTTTCGATAATTGTCCAGAATCGATCATTTTTTGGATAAAATGGTGTTCCTTCAAACTAGAAATCATAAATTTATTAAGATCAACTTATTACAATATAAATAATAATTCATTTTTAATCGAAAAAAAAAATCATTAAACATACAATAATGGAAGTAGCTCCATTTGCCAGTGGACCATATACAACATAAGTATGACCAGTGATCCAACCAATATCAGCTGTGCACCAATATACATCGCCCGGATGATAATCAAACACATATTTAAACGTTGTGGCTGCATAAATTAAATATCCAGCAGTGGTATGAAGGACACCTTTTGGTTTTCCTGTGGAACCACTATAAAGGAAAATAATATAAAATTATATACATACGAGGTATATTATACTTTACACACACACGCGCGCGTGTGTGTATGTATATATATTTAAGATATATCCTTTATGTTTAACAAACATTTTTCAAGGATTTTTGATATAATAAAAAAATGTTTGAAATAAAACTTTCAGTTTCTGATCAATATATGTTTATTTATAAACATTAAAAATTTTCAAAAAATTTATTTATAATTATTTATCATAAAAGTCTATTTATTTATATTTAATTATGTAATTTGATTTAATGAGAAATAATAAACAATTTTTCATTAATATTATAGTTACATTGATCGAATCTAAATTTGTATCATTATCTCAATATAATAGTAAATTATTGAATTTATAATACTGAAATATTAAAAGTATGATACCATTTAAAAAAGTTAAACTAATCGTATAATCCAATCCATTTTTTTATTAAATTTTTATTTTTTATCACATCGTCAAAAATGCTTTAAAAATACTAATTAAATATTAACATAAAGTATATAAATAATTACTCATTATTTTATTGGAGAGTTTACCTTGTATACAGAATAAAGAGTGGATCTTCCGCATTCATCCAAACTGGATAACATTTATTCTCAGCCTCTTCCATTTCCTCATGCCACCAAACATCACGATCATCGTCCCATGCAACTTGAGGGATGTCATAGTTATATCCATCACTTTCACTGTTCACTCCATTTGTTTTCCCTTTAGCATAAATTTAAAAAAATTACTTTCTATTGTTTCTTCTTTCTTTTTCTTTTTTTTATTTTAATCATCTGCAAAAATTATGATTTCTCAATCTTGAAAAAATTTAATAGAAGAACAATATTTTAACTGTGATATTTTTTCTTTATATTAATTATTTCTTTAGTTATATCTATCTCGATTTTTATGATTCACATTATTCATTATTAATGATCATTATATAAAATAATGATCATTATAAAAAATTTTTTTTTCATACCTAATATATTTGATTTAGTATTTTGTGGATTAGTCAATCTTTTTAGATGTGACACTACTATACAACATTCAACCTCGTGACCATTCTTTTTAGCCTTATTCAAAGCCTCATTACAAATAGTTTTTAATAATAAAAGTTTCTCGCCTCTCCATACTCCATCAGTCGTAATCAAAATTTTCGATTTCGAATCCAAGATACGCTCTGCCAGTGAATCCGCCGAGTATCCACCAAACTAATTAAATATATGTACAATATTAAAAATTTTAAAAATATTGATTTTGATTAGGATTATATATATTATGTAAGATTATATATATTAAGACATATATATGTATATATTTTTTATTTTGTATCATATTAACATCAATAATTTCTATATTTATAAAGAAACATCAAAACAAATTTTGTTAAAATATTATTATAATAAAAATGAAATAGTAATGTATTATTATAGTTGTATATATTTGATAAAATATAACAATATAAAATAAATATCATTTAAAACTTTTGTTTATATGTATATGTATTATATATCTACATAACTTGTATAATCTGTCTTTGTATTAAAAACTTTCATAAGATTTACTTCAATTTAATTTATTTTCAGTAAAGTAATATAAACTTATATGAAGGAATTTTACTTAAATATAAACAAAATATATATTTTATATATTTATAATTTTTTTAATAAAATTAATTATTGTATTACTTTTTCATTTTTATTTTTATTAGCATCAATAATTATTTAATAAAAAAATTACCACTACACTGTGAATAGCCCCAATTCGGGTACATGCGAGCATGACGATAGGTAATTCTAAGATCATAGGCATGTAAACTGCGACACGGTCTCCTTTTGTTACTCCTTTTGACTTTAAAACATTTGCACATCTGCATACTTCTTCCAATAATTTTCTGTATGTTAATCGTGAATAATCATCTGGATCGTTTCCCTCCCTAAGACAAAATTATACATATTTATTATTTAATAATTTTTTTATTTATATTTGTTTATCATATATTTACAAAAAAAGATTTATTAACTCGCAAATTTAAAAAATTTTAAAACTTTTAAAATGTGTAATATATGTATAAATATATAGATTTATACAATTTTGTTTTATTATTCAAATTCATTACAGCAACAAAACTCATGAAAATTTTTTTGATATTGTATTATAACTTACAAATTATAAGAGGTAGAGAAAAAGTTTTGAGATAAAAGTTTTTTTAATAAGAATTATCTAATAAAAATTTATGTTTAACGATAATTTGAAAGAAAAAGAATTTTATATACAGAATAATAATTTTGATTCACGTATAAAATAATATTTCGACTATAGAATATTTATAATATTCTCATCTAAAAATTAATCAAAAAATTATTTAATGAATATTTGCCAAATGTACTACCTCTGTTTTGTCATTGGACTGATCCAATTATATCCATATTATAAAATAGTATATTATTATTCTATTACCATTTAATTAACATAATAAAATATTCATAATTTTAAAGAAAACGAATAATACAATTATTTGATGTATAGTTTCTGCATATGAAAAAAATTTATACGAAAATTATCTGATTTTATAGTATTATTTGCTTATACATAATGTCCAACAGATTTGGTTTTTTAAAAACAAGATTTCGTATTTATCAATGTTCTATTGTTGTGTAATAATAAATATACATTATATACTGTACATAGTATAATAAATTTCTATATTCTAAACATTTCTTTAGCGAATTTCATTAATTGAGAATAATTTACTATATATATATTTTAAATATATTAATGATATTATTAATTGTGCAAATAAGTTCTTTTATTTCTACGATCATAACTTCTTACTGAATTCGAATTACTTCCTGTTTGTGATGCCATCTGAAAAAACGTTCTTTTGTTTTTAAGAAGAATCATAATGAGCGTTCTGAGTTTCCAGTTTTATGCAATAATTTCAAATATAATATGTGAGAAGTATCATTTGCATCATTTACTTACTTTTTACATTCCAGCTTAAGAAATTAGCTGTAGAAACTATTGAAATAGTCGCATTGGAAGAAAATGTTGTATTTTATAAAACATACAAAAAGTAGTATCAAAAATTTAAAACTGGAAATTTTAATTTGGAAGATAATGATCGTTCAAAAACACTGAAAAAGTTTGATGACGGAGAGTTAGAAGAATTGCTCAACGAAAATCTGATCCAAAAAAGAATTGGCAAAAAGATTGGGATTACCAGACAATATAGCTCATCATTAGAATTTTTTATTTTCAATATAATTATTGAAGTTTTATTTTTTCATAAAGTAAATAAAATCATGCAATATAAATATAATAAACAATTCGATTATAATTAATTATTTATATAGAAATTCTTCCAGATTATCACAAAAAATACAGCAATGAATAAAGCTTGAATTTGACATAAAAAAAAAGTTTTTTTTACTGTTTTGTAATTATTCATTATTAAAATGTTACATGAAAAAAAAATTATAATTTTTTTCTAATTGCATAAATATTTAATAAATTTTTTGTTAAGTGATAGTGCTCATTAAAAAAAATAACTTTTATCTATTTTTCCCTATCTCTAATACTTTGTGCATTATAACATCAAAAAATAACTGAATTTTTATGACTCAATTTTACCATTTCATAATGAATTTAGATAGCAAAAAAAAATTTTTTATATTTACATATATATAAAATTTTGATAGATTTTTGAAGATTTTTTTGAATTTGTAGATTGAAGATTTTTCCTTGTTAATTCCTTGTATATATATATTTTATATATTATATATATATATATGTATATATATATATATATATATATATATAATGATAATAATCAATAATATAACCAAGAAGAATATAATCGATGATTCTATAAGGTACCGCAGATAATGATTACTTTGAATAAAATTATTAAACAACACATTTTATTATTTTACAAATTTCTCATTTTACAAAATTATAAAATATAGAATAGCTTTAATAAAGTGCTCTCATAAAGTGCTTTTTTTATATAGATATTCAGAGATTTCAAAATTAGTTTAATTTTTTTAAATGAAATAAAATTTTTTGTATCATAAATCAATGAATGTTAAATTCTGAATAAAAATATATGGATCTTCATATAAATTTAATAGTTGATAAGATATTGATAAAATAATTTTTTAATACGTATTGTTTATTTGGAAGCTAAAGTACATAAGCAGTGCTTATTCGAACTATTATTCGTAATTTATTTCTCTAATGAAGAAACAGCATTTTTAATTAGTTGTACCATATATTGTTTGAATTTTTTTATATTGACATTTTTTTGTCATATTATCATTAATGAATTAAAATATATTTTATTTCTTAAAATTTTCCATAAAAAAATATCTAGCGAAATAAAATCTGATAAATGCAATGATCATGGAATTCATCGTTCACAAATTGTCTTTGTAATATTTGTTGTGATTTTTTGATAATATGTAGAAAAACCATAATATTAAGATCATATTAATAAATTGATATTTTCTAACAAATCTAATAATATAAGAAAATTTCTCTGTAAAAAAATTTATATATTTTTGTCCTGTTAAATATCCATCAATGAGAAGTATGATTTAATTATTTTTTCATTAAATATACTATATTTGTCAATCTATAATATTAATCTATCTATCTATCTAATATCTGTCTATCAATTTTTAAATTATTTTTATAATTAATAATGTATATTTTTTAAATTATATTAAATAAATTATATTTTTATTTTTAATATGATTAATAAAAATATTTTTATTCACAAATAAAATTTTGTAAAAAAAAATTATTTTTATTTATTACAAAAGTTTTTAATAAAATGGTTATAATTTTAACAAAACATGTAAATGTATTATATTGATACTAATTTGAACACTTTAATTTTTAAATAATAAGTACATATTAAAAATTATTTCGTTAATATTTCGTTAAATATTAGATTTAGATTGATTATTATTTAACATATTTTTATTTAGAATTTGATATTTTTTATTTACTTTTGATTGATACAAAGTCATTTCACTTGAAAAAATTATGATTTTGAAATTTCCGAAAACTCTATCTATAAAAAAGCACATACTTTATGAAATATATATTCTTGAAGCCATTTAAATTTCTTATCTTTATATTTTCATATCATTTAACAGTTATTTAAGATTATTATTATTTAGTCATATTAGCTGAACTTTGTAAAAGTTATTAATCGTTATTTTAAACATTTTATCTAATAGTCTACGCAATCTTTTTAAATTTATTATATATAGTTACATTTATTATATAGTTGCATATAATATATATATATAATAATAATTAAAAATTAAAAATATAATTCCATAAAAGAAAAACTTTTTCTCATCAATGTTCGAAAATATAATTAATTATTCAAATTTAATTATTCTTTAGAAATAATACGTACAGAGTGTATAAAAAATATAAAGACCATTACAATATGATTTTAGATCTTTGAATTTATTGCAAATTCAAAATAACCATTTATTTTTCTTGTTATTAATTATTAGATTTAAAACATGTGAAGATTAATATATTCTTCTCATAATTTTTTCACATTAATTTGCGATATAAAAAATAAGCATTTTATTTAAAAAATGTAATCTTGAAATCTCATTTCCATTCACAAAAAAGCGTGTATTTTATAGGTTATATCCCTCGAAATCATTTAAATTCAATACAATTTTACAATTTTAAAGTGTAATATAATAATTATTCGAATTTATTTATTAAATATTCTTCTTAAGTTAGCAAAAACACTCTATACATAATAATATATAAATATAATTTATAATTATATTTATTATATATATTATCAAGATTAAAAACTTTGCAAGTATAAGTGAAATTATTAATTCTAATTGAATAATTTTAATTCTACAAAATTATTTCTTTACAAAATTATGTAAAAACAAATAAAAAATATACAATGAAATTGTATCTCTTAATTTTTATAAAATTCAAATTAGAGATATATAATCAAGAAATAATTACTTATGACATTAATTATATATATAATCTAGAAGTAATCGACTAATTTTTAAATTCAACTTTTTCGAAAATTATTTTTTAAAAATTTTATTTTTTGTTTATTTTTATATTTAAAATAATTTTTTATAGAGATTACTAAATATCTCGCATGTTTTTTTATTAAAATGCTAAATATCTTCAAAATATTATATAAAATATTTCATGATATTGCGTTGCAATGAAAAAGAAATTTAAAAAGATTCGAAGAAAAAATTAGATATAAAAAAATTGTTATTAATATTAACAATATTGTTATTAATATTAATAATATTAAAATATGGTAATTTTAAGTTCATATTTTGAAATATAAAATTTTAGGTTCAGTTAATGAAATTATGAATATCAATAAATATAATAATATAATGAATAAATGTTTTCTTCTAATAAAAATGAATTCGATGAGAAATTCATTTTTTATTAAAACTATAATTTGAAACATATATCAAAACAAGAATAAAATTATTCATTAAATATTAAAGTTTTATGAGATAAATGAAAAAAAAATATTTATTTTTTAACTTAAAATCAGCTTCTGAAAATATTGATAAAAATTATATGAAAAATTTAATAAAAGAAATATCTACACAAGAATTAAGATTACATGAATATTACGTGAACATTAAAAAAATGATCATTATGTTCATTTTTGTAATATTCATCATAAAATTACATTATAAGACTATAATATAGGAATGCATAATCGTAGTCTTTTATGTTTTATAACATAATATTATGGTGAATTTTAAAAAAATATAAATGCTAGTTTATTCTGTTTAAAAATTTCAATGTTCTTTTTATATAAAAACCCTTGTCCAGTTCAAATGTATTAAAACAAAATTTTTCTATTAAAATGAAAATTATAAAAAGTAATAACATAATATATAAAGTAATAACGTAATAGTATTTTCAATTTTTAGACAATTTTTAGGCAATTATCTATTCTTAATATCTGTTCTCAATATTTAAGTATATAGAATTCGCGTAAAAAATACTGTAAGTCTATATTTTAAATATACAAGATATTCTATGAAACTGAGATAATATATATATGTATATATTAGAATTCTAATCTATTGTTATTTCTAATTAGAAATAAACAAAAAGTTGTAAATCAAAATTAAATGATATTCAATAAAATACAATATATATATATTGTATTTTATATAATTATATACATTTTATTGACATACTTTTTTTCAATAAATTTTAATAGAGTTAAGAATTTTTAATTTGTACAAAAAAGTATTAACACACGTTTGCTCCATTGATTATTTCAATTAAAAGTTTAAATTAATTTGCTAAATTATTTGAATATATCAAATATTATAGATTATGCTATAACAAATATTTGAACAAATATTTGAAAATGGATATGCTATTACAATCTAAATTATTATTTTTTTTTAATATTATTATTTTAGGATTTTATTTAAAAGAAAAAAATGCAATGCATTTTTTAGATACATCAATACATAAAATTACACATAATTGTACTTAGATTATGCATCATTGAATATCGGTTAATTTTAATTTTTTTTATTTCTGATTATTTAAAATTCTGATTAAAAATCTTATTTAAAAATCTGATTATTATAAAACATTCTTCTTCTGCAAAATATCATAAGTAATCTATCTTAAATAGTAATAAAGTTAGATAGAGTTTTTTTTTAAATTTAATGTTTGATTAAAACATTTTTAACATTAAATAATTATAAAATATTAAATCCATATAACGATGTTACATCATTATAATGTTTACATCAAGATAATGTAATTACAATTGATTACAAAATTATTGGGATAGTTTATCATTAATTTAAATAATGAAATAAAAATAACAATTCTGGTATATATAATAATTCATTGAATATTCTTTATATTTAATGATTTCTTTTATAATACTAATATTTTAAATTATTAATTATGTGTTTTAAAAAATCTGTATTGATTTTTATATATTTTGTACATTTTTTATTTTTTTTTTGTTATACAAGTTTTTAGGTATATTTACTTACTGTTATTTTATAATCTCTAGAGTTTATAATTTTATATTAAATTCGAAACTAATATTGAAAAAGTTATATTCTGTTTTTAGCGTGTTTCAAAAACAATTTAGAAGTACGTTTATAAATAAAATTTTAAACTATTAATCGACCATCATCAGATATCGCAAATATCAAATATTTATATATATTATGTTATATATAAAATATATAATATGTTATATATAAACATAAAAGTATTAAAAAAATCAGTCAAGCGACTATCATATGTAATCAATTTTTGATAATAGAAAGAAAAGATGTAAACGAAAATTAATTAATTATTCTTAAATTTAGTTTAATAAAAAAAAATAATTTAAAAATTTTAAATTAATTTTTGAAGTTTTAGTTTAATTTAATTTAATTTATTCTATTTTATTGATATTATTATAATTATGCATAATTTAATATATTTGAAATACTTCATAATTTATAATTCGTTATTTTTCAAATTTTATAAATTTTAAATTTTTCATTTATTTAATATAATATTAAATTATAATTTAATAAATAAATAAATTTCATTTAAATAATAAATAAATTTCAATTAATTTTTCAATCAATTAATATTAACCTATATATTTCTATAATCGAGTTTTCAAAGATGTCTGATATATTTGTTAATATTTTATAAGATATATATATATATATATATATATATATATATATAGTTTGTAATATAGACCTGGGAAATTTCTTTCATTATCATATAATTTTTTCAGCATTAGCTATTCTATATTTTTTTATTATATTTTATAATTCACATGACTATGATTATACATATATGTTAATATAAATCTTTAACCTCATTCCATCTTTTTCTCAGGAGCAAGGAATGAAAAGAAAAGTCGCATATGATTAGCGAATTATTAATCTGCCTAGATCTGATATAATGATTTAATATAATATATTTGATATAATGTATATTAAATAATTACATAATTATATAGTGTTTATAAAAATAGAATCTTTAAAAAATCGATTTTAGAAACCAGAACTATGAAAAAAGTTCTTATTCATATACACTTTGTTAAAATTTATTTAACAAAAACAATTTAAAATTGCATTAAAGGATGCGATGGTATTAAAGTAAAAATCTCTAAATCAGCTAAGTATGCGACAATGTTATATCATAATAGCTCATATAATTTTAGATATATAATTAATTAATGCGAAATTTTAATGTAATAGAATATACATATACGAATAATATAATATAATATAATATTGTGTAATTAATCTAATAGAATATACTTAATATTGTCCAATATATATTATTATCACATAACTGTTATTAAACGAAAGCTTTCTAAATACAAGTTATTGCATTCGGCATTATTATGCTGTAATTCAACATGTTACATATTTATTATTTTATATTTATCATAGGTGAATCGTTGAATCATTATCTGATTTATTTATTGAATTTTATAGAATACTTTCTATAAAATTTCAAATTAGAAAAAATATATTTGAATATATTTTTTTTCATATAAGTCATACATATTTTTTAATTATTTCTATATTTACGAAAATGTCGGCATAAAAAATTATCAGCTAATTCATTGATCAATTAATTCATGTATTTTAAATTGATTTAAATTTCATTAAGTGAAACAAAGAGTAATGAAGATAGATCTCTTTCTATCTGTGTCTCGTTTTGTTTAACTTTAATTAGCTTATAACTTAATAAATAAGCTTCGATTAATATTTTTATATATCAATTATGTGTTTAGTTTAAAAACTTCTGAAATCAACTTTCTAAAGCTATCTTCCAAATTTTATATAAATAATTATATATATATATATATAATGAACTTTATATTATATTATATTATATTATATTATATTATATTATATTATATTACATTATATTATATTATATTATATTATATTATATTATATTATATTATATTATATTATATTATAATTATATTATATTATATTATATTATATTACATTATATTATACATAATATTATAATCATTTTTCTTTATGAAAATCAATTTTTTATGAATTATATTTTCATATTTTCTTTTATCTTTATCGATATCATATACATAATATTATAAAAATTATTCAATATATAAGCTACTTAAAAATAATATGTTTCAGAAAATAAAAAATCGAAAATATTTAAAATATAAGAATCAAGAATCCAAATCAATAAGTTTTAAAGATAAAAAATTAAAATTCCAAATAGTATAAAATTCAAAGAAATTATAACAAAAATAAGATGAACTTTTCAAGAAAGATACTCATCGCCGATTTTGATAATTTTTAAATATATTATAAAAATCCACATTTTGAAAACATTTTTTCTTAAAAAAGTATGTTCTAATAAAATATCCTAGTTTAGATATATTTGAAAAAGAGAATTGTTGCTATTATATAAAATATTTTTGTCTTTATATTCGTAACATATGCGACTATCAAATATTATATTATTAAATGTTTATATAATTATTATGGCGGCTAAAATATATCAGTTATTATAATTTCAATCATCCAAGGTTTATTTTATATTTCATTTTCGTATCTAAAGAATCTATGAAATACCTTGAATATGGATAAATATATATAGATAGAATATATAGATAAATGTAATAATAGATATTATTATAGATATATTGTAAATATAATAGATATATTATAAATTATTCATTGTTCATTAAGTTTGATATAATTTGATATAATTTTATATCAATAAAAAAATATTTATTATATTCAAATACAATTCAAATACATATTTATTATATTCATATAATATTCTTTCTCAATGATACATAATCAATTCATTTTGATTAGACTATGCGGTCCATGATTGACCAGTATTTTTTGTTAATAAACGTTTACGTTAATTCGTTAATAAAGCTAAAACGAATATTTTTGCAAAGAAAAATATTGCTTAAAATTACTTTGAAAACCTTCAATTAACGGATATTCTTATATTTTTAAAACACTATATACTATCTACTATAATAATATTAGTATATAATATTAGTACATTATATATTTTAAATACTAATTAATATGATGTGTTTATATAAATAGTTGTAGTTGTATATACAGAAAATTATAAATGAAATAAAATTATAAAATTATAATTGTAAATGACAAAATCTATGTTGACCATTATACATATATAATAAAACACATAGTATATATTTTGAATATAATTAATTATAAATTAATTAATATAAATTATAATCTATTAATACAAAATAAATAATCATAATATATATTATAATTATTTACTTATTTTACAAAATAAATAATTATAATATATATATATAATATATATATATTATAATTATTTTGTATTAATAATATATATATATATATATGTATATATATATATACATATATATATATATATATATATATATATATATATACATAATATGATAATTATATTATATAATTATATAATGATAAAATTAATTTTTTATCTATCATTTAATATTATAAAAAATATTATAAAAATTATTATACAAAAACTTTAAAATTCTTACATTTTCATATTATGTAATTATATTCGAATATTATCACATATAATACGCGCGAACTTTGATTTTAATAATAACTTATTACAGAAGTTTTAAGAGATGTAGAGTCATATTACTTAATCACGTGGACTAACATGATCGTACCATGTGCGCCAAACCAATCAGAATACTATCGCTAAACGTATGCCAAATTTTGAACGAATAAGAAGACATCGTATGACAGAAGAATAGTTGAATAAAGATAATGATTGTGGGATTCATCAACTATGGGCATAAAATTTCACAATCAATTTTTTGCTTCTGCTTTCTTTTCAAAAAAAAGACTAGAAAATTAATGACTCGTAATATGTATAAAAAAATATTCAATATTAAATATATGATATATATGTATTTTTTATAATAAATTATTGGGTATTATAGATTTATTCTTATTTCTGATTTTTCGAAAAATATTTATTAATATATTCCATACGTATAAAAAGAAAATATTAGGAATGTTCTATATTTATTTTAAAGTTTTCTTAAAATGTTATAATAAAAATATAATATAAAAAGAATAATTTTTATTTAGTTTAATTAATTTTTCATATTTTATATTATAAAAATAATATTAAATAATTTATATAATTTTATATAATTTTTATTTATATTAAATAATAGATGTGTTTTATGAAGTTTAAAAATATTTTCTAGATATGTTATAATTATCAAATTATCTCTCTTTGTTATGAATTATAAAATATGCTATAATAACTATGCTATAAAATAGATAAATATTTCATACTTTGAAAAATTTATTTTCAAATAAATAAACTTTTAAACTATATCGTTACTAAAATATTTATTTTATTTTATTGAAAAAAATCATTATATTGTAACAATATTTATTAACGGGTAATATTAATAATTATATTATATATCAATATAATATTAATGAATAAATGATTTTTATTATTAATATCATTTTTATATTATAATAAGCAGATTCATTATCATTTTTTTAGAATATATTTCATATTTTTTCTTAGAATATTTTAATAATATTCAAGTAATTTGTACTTATATAATATTTTTATTTTAAATAAAAGTATAATGAAATAATTTGATCAGAATAAAAAGAGAAAAAATATTTAATAATTTTATCAAAACAAAAAGATTAAGATATCTAGAATAATGTTTTTTTACAGTAATAATAATTTTTACAGAATCAGTAAAATTGAGTAAAAAAAGATTAGTTGCAAAATTAAATTAAAAGAAAAAAATAATATTTTTTCAATTGATTTCAATTTTTTTTTTAAATCAAGTTTGAAAAAGTCAAATTCAAAAGATTTTAATTAGTTTTGATTAAAAACGAATGGATATTAAAAATAAAATAACAGGAAATAAAATAAGATATTATTCTATATCCAAAAAATAAAAAATATAGAATAATTTTTTGTTTATATAATATTATATCTTTTTTTCTATTATTTTTACAACTAAAATTTTTTGCTATTCGATTGTATTATTCATCCGGCTATGTACATATTTTAAATGAATATAATTTTCAAACTGAATAAATATTTTTTTTTCACTTTTATTTTTATTTATATTGAAAGAAAACATTTAAAAATTATAAAAATATAAGAATGATAAGTTTTGTAAAAAAATAGATACATATTGCTTATTTTATACAATAAGAATAATAATTAGTATTTTAATCATATTATTTTAATGAAATTATATTAAATATTATTTTAATTATATTATTTTAATAAAAAAAAATTAATTTAATATTTTAACACTTAAATTACTATATATAACAGCTATTATATTCTTAAAATATTTATTTCATAAGAAAAATTTTAAATAAGATTTACAATTTTGAATGGGTTGCACATCATATATATAATACATAATATATAATATTTATAATATAGTTATATTTATGTTTTAATGACTTAATAACTCTTATATTTTTTATGAACTTGTATTTCTTATATACTTTTTATTCTATCTTATATCTTATTATTATATATCCTGAAATTTTATTTTATAATATACAAAGTATCCCAAAAATATAAGAATATTTGTAAAGATTCAAGATAATTTCAAGCAAAATTTTCTTTTGCAAAAAACGTTAACAAATTATTAAGAAAAAATACTATTAGGGAGAACACGCAGCTTAATCAACTGCAATAATAGCATTAGCTACGTATTATCGACCGAGCACAAATAAATCCAAGCAACATATTTTAAAAAAAATGTATTAAATATAATAAATATTTTTTTATCAATAAAAAATTATATCGAATTATCAATAAACTGTAATTAAATGAATGAATAAATTATAATATTCAACATACTTTTTTAAAGATATGTTGTTTATGTTCGATCGATATGTTTTAATAATTTGTTAACGAAGCTGTAATGGAAGTTTTTGTAAAGAAAAATTGCTTGAAATTATTTCAGGGATCTCCAAATAACAGATTCTCACATTTTTGGAACATCCTGTATATACCTATAATCTAACAATTAAAAAGATTAATTTGAAAAAAAAGTTATCAGAGAAATAAATAATAACAAACAATTTTTTTTATTATTAATAAACAAAAATTAATTATTATAATTATTAATTATATTATAATTATTAATTATTATATAGAATTTATGAAATAAATTATTAAATTTAGAAATTATACTAAATTATATAAATTATATTAAATTTAGAATTAATATATTACAAGAATTAATATTACCTTACAATTAAAATTAATATATTATTATTCATATTATAAAAATTATGACTTTTTAATTTTATCATATTTCTCAAATAAAAGAAAGAAATAGTGAAATGACTTAAATGAAAAGAATACATAAATAAAAAAAAAATGCGATAAAAATTTCATTTAATAATTTTATCGGCATTTTTCAAATCATATTCAAATATGATATGTAACACTACTATAAAGCAAGAAAAAGATTGTATCATTTATGCAACTTGAATGACTTGCGTCTATAAACGACTGTATATTTTGCATAGCAATGAATCACTGAAAATAGTACTGTCCAAACGGAAATAATGATATTAAATAATGATATTTAAACGATTTAATTCACAAAGAGTTCATCACGAATCAAATGACAATCCCTAATAAACGTAAAAATATACATGTGTAATACTTGATCTTTCAATTATACATAGAGATATTAACTAATTTTAACAGATTCTTTTTTTAATTATAAATAATAATAATAAAGTTAAACAGATTTTTATAATTTTATCATAAATGTTTATTTTATATTAAATAATATAAAATAAATAAAATATATTGAATATTTTACTTGTGGAATTTTCACATTTTGATAGAAAAATTATTTTAATAATTATTAATTTAATAATTATAAACACAAAAGAAAACATTTTTTCATGGTAAAATAATTTTAAATAATCAATTATGAATGATTATTTAAAATGAAAAAAAAGGAAAAAAATCTTTATATATTATATTTCAATTAATATATATATGTTTTGTACTATTGTATTTTTTAATATATATATTAAAAAAAAAATAAACTTCTCAATATCCTATTTTTATCTTAATTCAGAAAATCACTTTTTTATATATTAAGATTTTTATAAAATTATAATATTCCTAAACTTTTTAAATATTTTATATTGTATAAATAGTATAATTAATTTTTTTTCAGTAAATTAGAAATAATATCAATGAATTAAAACATTTTTAATAGTTTTTCCTAATAAAATAAAATATTCATTCTTATATTATTTTTTAAATAAAAATTTTGAAATTTTGAAAAAAAAATTTTGGAATAAAATTTTAGAATAAAATTTATAAATTTTTTTATATAAATATATAAAAATAAATATTATATATATATGTAATATATTGTTTATTATATATATAACAATTATGTTATTATATTATTTATTATTTATTTATATTTTATGCTATTATATTTATTATTCTTAAATATATAAATTATTTTAATTAAATTGTAGATTATTGATTATTTTGAAATTTTATCATATTAGACATAAAATAAAATTCAATCAAATAATATTGGAAAAATTTAACAATAATTTTTAATAGAAAATGAAATATATTTATTAACTGTTTTTATAATTTTTTACTGTTATGGATTTTTTTTTCATTAGATATTTCGATTAATTGAATATATTGCTAATTACATAATAATTTAAAATTTTGGACATCGAATAATATATATATTATATATAAATGATAAATAAGAAAAAAAATTGCGTTATCTTACCAATAGAATGCAATTTTTTCACCGTTTCCACTTTTTACATTTTTGTCCAAAAGATTATAACTTATATTCGTCGAAGCACCTTCCATCCATTTTATGAAAATATCTCCTTTATTTAGATCGAAGTTATATGAAAAGAATTTGTCTTCGAATGCCGGTGTTTCCCAATAAAACTGTTTTGCAATTTCATTCCAGAATTCTGTTGGATTTTTTACAGATCTAAAAAACAACAAATTATGTAATTTCATTCTAAAATCATAAGAATTTTTTTTAATTAATTAATTATTTTAATTTTTATAATTAAAGAAATATTCTTTTACATATAAAAATACATTTGATCTTAATAGTATAATATAATTTTATATTATTATTTTTAATATTTTAATATTAATAGAAATAATATATATAAATCTTTAACATTTTTTAAATTGAAAATTATCTTTTAAATATTTTTAATATTTAAAATTAAATTAAAACAATTTAGATTAAATATAATTTAAAATAAATAGAAATAATTAAGAAAAAAACAAAAATAAAAATAAAAAATTTAAATAAATCTAAAATTACATCATACTATTAAAATAATTAGAATATTAAGTATTATATTGATAATTATATTAATTATATAATATTAAATTTTATACATTTGTTTGTTTTAATTATTTTTAATACTTATTTTATATTTTTTGATGATTATATTGAATTAAATACCATTTATATATAATATTTATTTCATGAGTTTGATCAAAATTTAAGTGTAATTGAATTCAGTAAAAAAAAAAAAATAAAATTCTGCATATAATAATTACAAATAAATGTTGACTAATTATATATAACTAAAAGATAAATATAAATGTAAAGAAATATATTAATACATTATAAAAGAACTATTCATTTCAGAAGAAATTAAAGAATCATAAAAAAGTCTAATACTAAAGATAAGAATAATATTATATAAATTAAAGATTCAGTTATTACTACAATAATCAATTGAAGCAGCATAATAATTTTATTTTATTGGAACATAGTTAAATATAATTTGAAAACATTTTTTCTATAAACACGAAAGTTAAACATTTTTTTATTTTATTAAATTTATAGAACTTCTTTTATCTAAATTAGAAGATGAATAGAAATTGTTTCAGTAAGTTGTTATATTATATAATCAATATTATTGTTCTATTTTCATGATACATCATACTATTAAAATAATTAAAATTTGTAAAAAATCAATTATGTTTAAAACGCATACGCAATTTAATAAAATTAATAATTTAATAACTTTTTTTAATATATATTTTTTTTAATAAATTTTTGATAATTAAAGAAAATTTTATAATTTATAATTTTTTTTCTATAATTTATCAATTATTTATTATTAAAAATTATAAAATATTAAATGATTTATATATTCTTTATATAAATTAAAAAAAAAATTAATGGAATATTATGTTTATATTCAAATAATAATAATTCAAAGCATATATATTATGTATTTTGTTAGTATTTTTATAATTTTTAAAAAGTCATTTTAAAATAAAAAATTTAATTGCTTAAAAAAATGATTTGAGTATATCTATTTAAAATCTATTAAATTATTTATTAAATTATTTAAATCTATTATTCTTAGAATTAATTTTTCTTAAATTTTTAACGTATTTTAATGTATAAAAAGTATACATTTAATAAATATATTTGATATTTTGTACAATTAAAACACATTTTTATCAATCAATATTTATTTTTTTTCTCCTTAATAATTCTAACATAGCCTCATTTAATTATGTAAATCTTAAAAAAAATTATTACGAATCAATATTAATATTAAGATCAATTTTCCTTCACCAAATTATCAATAATTTTTAATTAAAAAATTTTAACAAATGATTTTGAAAATAAAATTTTCTTTCATAAGATACATAATAAACTTCTAATTTTTGGTCAATATTAGTAATTCGTGTTAATTTTAAATTTTAAAAAAGTTTTAAAAAAAATTTTATAAAATATCAATAGAATTTTAAAATTGATTTGATAAATATTACAAGTGAAAAATAAAAGTATATAATGAAGTTGACAAAAAGGGGATGAAAAATGTTATTCATGAGATGTCAGAAGTTACATCGATGGTAGATGTGTTATCCCTCCTATACCGACTAAGCTTTACAGAATCTACCCTATTTCAGATAAACTACTTACTTCTCATGCATCCTTTTATATTGTTCGAAGCTATTACAGTGTGCTTTTTTCACTAGTTCTGAATTGGGGTAGTATAATTTATCCGCCATTTTCTTGATTTCAATATTTCAAGTTTTGCTTTGACCTTTTACAATTCCACAATCCCTTAAATGAGACTCGTGTGGTCAATCGATAATGTATATGCTCTAAATGTAATAATCACACTTCAACACTTAACTCGTTTTAAATTTTTTATTTAAAATGAATTTATTGAAAAAAATAATGGACGGATATCACAATAAGATTTGGGGTGAATGGAGTAGACACGGCGTTTGCTCGAAAATGTGCAGCTCCGTTCTCTTTTATGTTACAGCTCGGCTGATAAACTGTGACTGGATAGCGATTTAACAATACATTCCGTCGTCCAATGATGGCGTCGTTAGTATCGAGAAAAGTATTGCCAGGGACGTATTCTTAAATATGAAAACAATAGTACAATATAATATATAAAAAAAAATTTATATTAAATTCTTTTTATTTAACGAATAAAAAAATATTTAATGAAAAAAATATAAAAAAATTAATGATAGTTTTATTTTTTAATATTATTATAATTATATTATAATATATACTATATATAATATATAATATATAATATATATATGATATATATTATATCATTAAATATTAATTTTTAAAAAATAATATGTAATAGTAAAATAATAAATATATGTATAAAATAATATAAATAAAATAAATGTTAAGTTTCTTAAAAAATGTAGAATTTTTTTTAGATTTACAAATCTTAAATAAATGTTTAGTTAAGTAATTGTATTAAATTAATTATAGATAGAAATAAAAAAAATATATTTTTTTTATATTATTAACAAATTAAAAATTTCGAATATTTATAATGAATTATATAAATAATATTTTAAAAATTATATTACGATATATTATAAATTGATTATGTAATATTATAAATATATATCTGTGTATAAGATATTATTATAATATTATAATAAATATATAATATATAATACGTAATATATAATTTTATAATTTTAAAATAAAATTTTAAATAAAATATTTAATTGCAATCCATGTGCACAAATTAAATATCTATATCAAACTTATGGATATAGGAAACTAGGACATGGGGAAACTAAACCTAACCTTATTAAATATATTTATTTTAATTATTATTACATTAACAAATAATAGTATGATAAAATAAAATAAGAATAAAAATGATGTTTTTTAAATAAATTTTGACTTGAATTTAAAAAAAAAATTGATATAATAAGTATGAGTATATCATCTCTAATATCATATTTGTACAAATTATTATAATATTAAAAAAATAAAGGTGATATTAAAAGATGATTAAAAAATTAATGATTTAATGCGATAAATTATTAATAAGATTAAATTTGATGTATGATATAATCAAAATTATTTTAACTTGAATATGATCATATTCATTATATTGATCACATAACTATAATTTCAAATGTAAATATATATTATATTTTTTCTAATATTAAAAATAAGGATAATAAAATGTTTGTTTTGTTTGATTCTATATAATTTTAACATGTTTTACAGTTACAATAATATGTTTTTAAATACAATAAATGTTTTTAATTATAAAGTTAAATATACCGTTATATCATTATAAATATATCATTATAATTTATTAATATATTATACAATTTACATTATTATATTCTACAATTTAATAATATGTTTTTAAAAAAATTTTTAAAAAATTTATAACGAATAAATATAATGATATAATAAATATATTTTTTCGTATTTCATTCACATTTAAATAATTTTTTTAATGACATTGTATTTGAAGACATAAATAAAAGATGAGAATTGTTTAATATAAAATGTATAAAAAAGATTATTTTCATTTTTCGAGT
The DNA here is from genome assembly GCF_003254395.2 of Apis mellifera. Lineage (NCBI taxonomy): Eukaryota > Metazoa > Arthropoda > Insecta > Hymenoptera > Apidae > Apis > Apis mellifera. The sequence goes on along the minus strand of NC_037644.1, from coordinate 5,007,222 downwards.
ATCAATAAATTTTTTAATTTTATGAATTTTATAAGTTTCTATAAATTTTATGAGTTTTCGATTTATTAATTATTTAATTGTTGATAAATATTTTACTTGTAATTTAATATTTTAATTAATATTAAAAATCAATATTTTAAGATAAAAATTATTTATCAAATGATAAAAGTGAAAAAATAGAAACTCAGAAATAAAATTTGTAATTTATAATTGTGATTTTTGTAACATTGCTAAGATAAAATTTAATGTAAAATTATTAAATGATAAATTTAAATCTCCAACCTCTTCGTAATCAATTAAATAACAAGAATTATAAATATAATTAAGAAATAATTTCGATAGCATCAATTTACATACATTTATAAGAAATATTATTAAAGTTTTTATTTTTTTATTACACATGTATAATATATAATAGATGGTTTTAAATCAAACAAGAATTTGTTTATTTGTGAATTATTTATATAATTAAGAATATAGCAAGAATTGGATACAAGCATAATTAACTTAAGAATTGTATATTTTTATTTTAATTATTTTTTTATATTAATATAAAATTTAAATATTTTTTATAACAATATATATATATAGTATTAACATAAATGTCATATATATACTTTTATTTTGAAGATTCGAATTATAGCAAAAAAAAATTTGTCTAATATTTTCACTATTATTTTAAAAATCTATAAAATTGTAAATAAATTAGAATTTTAATGATATTTAAATTCTTTCGTTAAATTTTTTTTTATCATATCTATACTTATATTTAATAAAATTTATCAAAAAGAAATAATTTTTTATAAAAGATTTCATAAAATATCTTAAAATATATTTAAATTAAGTAACAATCATATTCAATTATAAAAGATATAAGTTATAAAAATATTCATAAGTTATCTTATAAGGAAGTTTACGTGTTTTGAAAAATCTAATTTTGATGAAAATTTTTATATGTGCAAAATATGGAATACATAATAGATTACATGAAAATAGCTATTTTTCGATGGAAAATCTTTTTGTGAATGTCTGAAATTTAAATTTTTATATGAACTTTCAATTGGAAATAGAATAATAAAATAATAGAGTAAAACTTAAATTTTAAAAAGAATTTTGTATTTTAATATTTTGCTCTATTTATATCATTTTATCAAAATTATATTTAACATCATAAAAAATATTGCGATTGTATATTCTATTAATAAACATTAAAGAAATAAATCAAGAAAAAGCGATATTTAATAAATGTCTTCCATATTCATTAAAATACATATATTATATATATGTATATATACGGATGTTTAAAAAATGTGAGAATATTCATTAATTGAAAATTTCTAACTTCATGTAACATTTTTTTTGAAAAAATTTCTGTTATGTTTTGATAATGAGTTATTAACAAAAAACCTTAACCAATCATAAAACGTGTAAACTACTCGAATTGTAGATTAGTTATGTATGTAATGTTAGTTACGTGCAGCGATCACAAACAAGCAATATATTTCAAAAAAATATATTTTGAATATTAAAGTTTATTTATTGTTTATCGATAAAAAAAATATTTGTTATATGAAATATATTTTATTCATTAATAAAACTAATGCTAAAAGAATGCTTTTTGCAAGAAAATATTATTTATCTTAGGAATCTCCAATTAACAGATGTTTTCAAATTTTTGAAATACTTGAATATATATTAAATTGATATATGAATTTTTTTGTTTAATATGTATGGATTACAAAACTTGTTTTTATTTTATTTTTTTTTCTTTTAACAATAAGTAGAAGATATAAAAAATCATTAATATTTTACTTTGTAATATCATTTATATTTAATCTTTTTTACTTTTGTTATACTGTTATACTAATGTTATAATGAAATTTCTAAAATTAAATGTATGCGATAATATGATTTTTAAAATTTTTTTTATCTTATCTATTTGTATTATCATCATCTTATTTTTAAAGTTTCAAAATAATTAATAATAAAATAAATAAATAAAATAAACAAATATAATTTATTAATTAAATAATTTATAATTCAAATTGTTATTATATTAAAATTAATAATTTATTTATCTGTTTTTCTTATTATATCTTCACTATTTGTATTAAATAAAGGAAATATATTATATTAAAAAATATTTTAAAAAGCATTATAAAGTAATTTTACATCTAAGTAGATGAAAATCTGTAAATAAAAATACAAAAATATACAAAAATGATGACTTTGATCTTGAAATTGAAACTCGAATTTATTTTTATTGTATTATATTTTACTCTTAAGATAAAAAAAATTATGAATCGCAATTTAACGATTCTCTTGAAAAAAAGTTAATTTATGAATTTATTTTATTTATAATTTATTTACATTTTTTGCTTAGTTGCAAGAAAAATATTTATTATGGTTTATAGATAATTCAAATCTATGATTATATATGTATATATTCCATATCTTTCTTTTTTTCATTTCTCATTTTTAGTTTCTTTTTAAATATCGAAAATTTTTATATGTTAGAATATATTGTAATGCAACTCAACTCAAGCAATTTAAATTAATCAAGAATGAAATGTCACTATATTATTTTCTTGTGCCAACTGATTTAACCCATCATTAAATTCATCATTAAAAATTTTTAAAAATACAAGTTTAATATTATTTAAATAGTGAGAAAATGAAAAAAAAGAGAAAAGGGGAATTATTTGAGAAGATTATCTCACTAATTTTAATGATATGTTTAATTTTAATAACTTTTCATATGTTATAAAAAACAAAATTTTGATTTAATATTTTCTTTTGCATTACTATTGCTCAGCCCTATTTTCGAAATATTATATAGCGATAAAATAATAATAATATTTATTTTAATTTCTATTATTATAATTTCGGTCATTCAAAAATTGTTTTTTGCTACCATTTTTTGAATATAGAACATTTAGCATTGAATTTGAGATATTTTAATTCATTAATTTAATACATAAGGAAATAAATTTTTGAACACTTCACTCATTATATATTTAATTGTTATGTATTTATATTAATAACGAATAAATAATAGTAGATTTATTTATGCACTTGCGTATACTTTGCATTATTCATATATTTACATACATGTAGACATATAGATATAACATTTATATTACAATTTATATTACAATTTATTAAGATTTTAATAAAATTTATACTTGAAATAGTTTATTTTATCCATAAATAAATAAAACATGGTATGTATAGAAAAATTTTTGATGCCGATATTTTCTACAATAAGATTGTTGAATTTTATTTTTTAATTATTTTATATTGGTATTATTTGTTATCTATAATTAGTTAAAAAGCTTCAATTAATATAACTCTTTGTTTTCTTTTTTTTTTTTTTTTATTAAAATACGTTTTACTGACATACAATCAATTGGTTATCAATAACACGTGATAATTATATTGATTTAATGACAAAATCTGAATGTTAATAAAAAATTTATATGCATTATACTTTCTATTTTTAGTTTTAGTAAAAAATTAAAAAATTATTAGGAAAAATTAATATAATACCGATTTAAATAGAAATTAAAATTTCCAATAGACATTTAATAACTTAATAAAAATAAACTTAAATAAAAATTTTTTGATTTTATTGGTGATTAATTTAATAATTAATATTTAATTGAACATATTTTTCTTCGTCATAAAAAAAAAAAGAATATGGGATATATTTATATTTTATTTCTTGATGTATCTTTAGACAGAAGAATAATAAAAAAGTAAGAAAAGTAATAAAAAAAAATTGAATGAAAAATTTTTGGGAATTTATATGAAATATATTAACTATTCATAAAAAAATAAATAAAAATAAACTTTTGATTTCTTTATTTTTTTTATATAAAGGAAAAATAGTATAAATTTTATTTTATAAATTAATATAACTTTGGGTTGATTTATTATTTTAAGAGAATTAAATTATGAAATTATATTAAAATAATTAAATAATTATAGAAAGATTTTATTAATATGAATGTATGATATATAATGTTAAATATAATGTTAAAATAATTAGATAAACAATTTATTTTGTTTTACAATAATCACATATGTAAATTATATATTTTTTCACACAAAATATAATGATAGATTCAATTAGCATGGTAAATATTTCTATAATTTCTATAAATTTGCTTTTAAAATTTTAATTGTATTACTATCAGTCGAATATATTTCTAGTTTATCATTTTATATATATATATATATATATATATATATATATATATATATATATATATTATATTTCTAATTTATCATTTTTCTTATCACATTATAATCAAAAATATAAATATTTTTATTAATATACTTAAAATAAATTATTATAATAATATGTAGTATATTATTATAATATAATTTTTCTATTTTTTTAAAAATCATAAAATAAATTAAAATAAATTTTATTTTAATAATTATGTTTAAAAATATTTTATTCCAAAAGTGAAAACATAAAACATTAATTAAATAAGAAAAAGATAATTATGAATACCGATTTATTATGGGAGATTATTTTATATATAATGTGTAATACAATTATTCAAAATTATTAATTTATTACTGGATTAATTAAATTAAGATCTTGATATTTATATTTACTTTCTATCTTATATTCGTAGAATCTTTTTCTAGACTGATAAATTAGAGACTATTTATATATTAAAAATAATTCCTTATATTAAAAATTAATTTAAATATATAGAATTTAAAAAGATAGAAAATCCACTAAAACCAATATTAGAAATAATGATTTTGAAATATGTTTTTAATGACATGATTTTGAACAATTTTATCTTATATATATAAATGTAATATATATATTCACGAGATAAATTTAAAATGTCAATTTAAAGTATAAAATAAATACAAAAATTAATATATAAAAATATTAAAATTTATTATTTTATGGTAATTTAAATTATAAGAAGCGAAGCGAGAGCAATAATAATTAATATTAAAGGCAAATAGAGCAGTTTTACTTTTTTTTTCATTTCACTTTATCTAATACAAATTTGAATTGTTTAATTATAATTTAATAAATAAATCTTAATTAATATTTTTGTACATCAATTTTTGTATTTATATTTATTTTGACCTTTAGAATCAATTTTTTAAATATTTAATAAATATATAATAGCCATTTTTATAATAAATATATTATAAAAATCATTATGAATTTATCGGAAAAATATTATCTTGTGAATTTAAGATTCTTATATGATGATAATTATTCGAAATAGGGGATTCTTGATTTTAATGATTTTTGGATCTATTGTAGAGAATAAGATTTTAAACAATTTTTTTTTATATATTATCAATCTTAGTTTTTAATATTTATTATTTTAATAAAAAAAGATATGGCTCTTATTATATAAAATTTTTCTTATACATATATGTCTGTGACTGCGTGCATGTAAATCTGCAACCATGATTTATCTTGTTCCTATAAATATATCGCAACGGGCTGCATCGAAAATATATAACAGATAGAAATGTCAAAAAACTATTTTGTTATGAATTATGATAGAATTCTTCGGATTTACGGAATGCAAAAATAAAATACAGAATATAAATTTTTACAGAATATAAATGATGAAGAATTACAATAATATAATTATAATGATGTATATTAAAAATGATGTTAATATTAATTGACTAAATAATAATAAATAGACAACAAATATATTTTATTTTTGCATTCTGCGTATTCTTCGAATACCAACCTCAGCATTAAATTTGTCATATTTAAGATCATTATAATCTATAAGAAAATAATAAATAAATAATAATAAATAATATTATAATATTAATAATATAATAATATAATAATATTATAATAATAAATTTATATTAATAGAGAATAAATAGTATGCTTATACATATATATATATATATATGCAGATATATAAATGTAAAAGAAATTTTATGTAGCAATTCTTTTTTTACAAATATTTCAAAAATTAAGTCTATTATATACATAGAAAATTTATTATTTATATAGAAAAAAGTTGTTCAAAATTTTGTTTTCTCAAAATCATTGAAATTAGTTACTTTTTTGTTCCAAATAATTACCAATTTATTTCAAACAAATTTATAGTATCACTAAATTTATTATTTATATTATATTATTATAAGTATATATATATGTAAAATTTTTTGTCATGCATTTGAAAATCATTTTTATTATTTTTTTCTTTATTTGTATATCAAAAGAATTGTATGCAGAAGATCCCATCAACATCCACAAAAATGTAATCAATATATAGATTCACTTAATTTTATATTTTTATTGTGTTATTACATATGCAGAATATTAATATCTTTTAGAGAATTAATTCTAGAATGCAAAAAAAAAATTGAATAAAATTGATATACAAAATAGTTAAAATTATTTATTAAATTATAAATATCTTAATTTCATATAGAATTGACTCTGCAGAAATGAATATCTTAATATTCTATATAAAGAAGAGAAATATTTATTAAAAGAAAACATTTAATGAAGGACATCATTTTGAGTAATTTTTTTTTTTATACAAAATTAACGTAACGATTCGGTTTTTGAATTATTCGCAAAAAACTTTTATGTATGTATATTTTTCAATAATATATCATTTTTATTTATACATATATATCAGTAATGTGTCAATATGTGATTTTATATTTTTTCAATTGTTTATATATGAACATGATAGTTTAATATATATTTAGCATGTATATAATATTTAGCATCTATTCAAAATAGTCAGGATATTTATTTTAAATATTTCAAAGATTTTATAATTGATTTTAAAATTTAAAAAAAAAGTTTTAACCAACATTTAAAATCGATTTTCTAAAGTTATTTCACAAATAAATATTAATATCTATATATTTATTGCTCAATATTATTGTTTTTTATTTATTAATATATTAATAATTAATAATTATTAATAATTAATTAAAATTGAACAATTTTATGTAAAAAATACATGTAAAAAATCATAAAATAGTATTTAATATACAAAACATATTAAATTAATTGAAAATTTTTAACTGTAAAAATGACATCTTTTTTTTATTAATTAAATTTAATGATATTTTTAAATATTAATTTCTTCAGAAGAAACAAAATTCCATTATAATAAAAATAAAAACATAAATTGATTAAACATATATATATACACATATATAACAATAACATATATATAATATATTACATATATATATATATATATATATATATATATATATATATATATAATATAACAATGACATATATATTATACCTTCATCATATACTTTTTTTATATTATTTTCATTAATCATTAATTTTGATATTTAAAAAATTATTTACAACTATGGTATATTATTTACATTTTATTATTTTATTTTATTATTTACAATTATAGTGTAATATATTGATTTAATTAACAACATAAGATAAACATTATATACAATTCAATTCAACATATATTATAATTTATTTTATTAATTTATGCGTCTATTTAAAATTATTTGCAAATCTAATAATATAATATTAGTTTCAGATATAATTGCAATGTTTAACAATTTATAAAAAATGTATAAAATGACAAAATAATATCTTTTTTTGCGATGACTATAATTTTATATATAATTGTATTTTAATAAAAAAGAAAAATAGAAATTAAATATACAGTAGTGATAAAAAGAAATATATCATTAAAATTATATAAAGAAATAAGATATATTTAATAAAATAGATATATTTATTTTAATCATAATATAGTTATTAATGATAATTAATAACTATAAAATAATAATAATTATAACGATGAATATTACAATAATGAGTTTCAATATGACAACAGTATTGATAGGTTGATATAGATTTTTCTTGTGCAGTAGAAAATATGAGTTTTTAAATGCCTAGAAAAATGAAAAATATAGATAGAAAAGAAAGAATATGAAAAAGAAAGAAAAAAACAAGTAGAAAAAATTGAAATTAACAGAAAAAGATTGTGAAAAAAAAAACGAAGAAATTTAATTGTATCTGATTAGCAATTAATAATCGAACCTAAATGAAATTTTACAAACAAAAATAAACTTAATATCAAAATAAAATTAACAAAATAGAACAAAAATTATTAGAAGAATTTTATTATTATTAAAAAAAATAAAAATAAAGAAATAGAAAATTTGTATGGATTTAATTACCGAATCCTGAATTACAAGAAATCCTTTAAAAATGCCTCAAATTTGATGACAATTTTATAGTTGTCACACATACCATAATATGTATTCATGTTTTGAAATTGATATTCACGATTCATTCAATAATTTTGTTTTAAAAATATTGAAATTTTTGAAATTCTATTTATTGTTTGAATAAAAAAAGATGATATTAAAACAAAAAATCTTAAAATATATCGGAATTAAAAGATGTCTGCAAATGATTGTGAAATTCTGACGATATTTCAAGTGATGAAATCATCAAGATAAAAATGCTCACTTAAAATAAATCTGATATTTCAGATTAATTGATTGATAATGCGATTTTTGAATAATGATCTGATAGAAATGATGATTGGTGTCGTGTGCAGTTGAAACGTTTAAATATAGAGATAGATATGGTGACAATATAAACTTCTTTCGTGAAGACATAGGGTAAGATCATTATTTCATATTTTATTTTTTGTTTATTAAGTAATAATTAGTATCTTAATCTCAATTCAATTTTTTTTATTATTAATATTTTATTTTAGTTTTATACTTAAATTTGTTTTATTTATTTTAAATTTAATAATAATTAAATTTATATTATTATAATTTCAATATCTTATTTAAATTATAGTAATTTTTTTTTATGTTATTATTATTTAATATTTTTTTTTAAATACAAAGTTTTAAATACAAATTTTTTTTCTATATTTATTTAGATTAAAGTTTAAAAAATTTTTTAATTTATGTTCGTTTTAATTTTATAAACATTTTAAATATTTAGTAAAAAATATGAAAGTATAATAAAATAAATATTTTATACAATACTAAAAATTTTAAATTTTTTTTTAGAAGACATTATGTGGAAATTAATTTTCATCGGTTTGCTTGGCTTAGCGATAGCCGAGAAGATAAAATATGATAATTATAAAGTATTCCGTATCGCACCTCAGACAAAAGAGCAATTTGAAATTGTGCGCAATTTGGAAGATGTTTCTGATGCGGTACGTATGTAATATATTTATTTTACATAACATATCAATATTTTTTACTATATAAAATGAAAACTTATAATAAATATTCGAAGAAAATATTTTTCTTTTTTCCATTTATTTTTTAATAAAAAGAAATATTGTTTTTACAAATTTATTTCTTATCTTAATAATAAATGTCTAATATTATTTATTTTAAACATTTGAAATATCTAACAAAACAGATTTCCATAATGTCAAAAGCAAATTATAGTAACATAATTAATAAATTTTCATAATTATAGTTCTCTTTCTGGAAAGAACCAAATGCTGAAGGTATTGCAGATATAATGGTTGCTCCTCATAAAATACCAGAGTTTTATGATATGATGATGAAATTGGATATTCCTTATGATATCTATATCAATAATGTTCAAGATTTGATTGATAGTGAAGCATCACCGATTCAACCTCTAGTTACATTTAATTTTGCTCAATATCATACTCTCGAGGAAATCTACGCTTATTTAGATTATTTGGCCAAAGCCAATCCTAAAGTTGAAGTGGTTGTTGGTGGAAAAACATATGAAGGTCGTCAGATTAAAGGTGTAAAACTTAATTTTGGCACAAATAAACCTGGAATCTTCTTAGAAGGTGGAATTCATGCTAGAGAATGGATCACTCCTGCTACTCTTCTTTACATAACAAATGAACTATTACATAGCAATAACACTGATGTCCGAGCACTTGCTGAATCTCACAATTGGTACATCTTTCCTATCTTTAATCCTGATGGATATGTATATACTCACACAACGGTATATAACTTGATATTAAATTTCATATTCGAAAAATTAAAAAAATTTAAGAAATTTTAGTAATGAAATAAAAATGTCAAAATTTCAATAAAATTATTATCAATAATATTAATAAAATAATGCATAGAATTAATTTTCTAAAACAAAGAATAATTAAAGTTTTAATAAAATGTTCAAAAGTTTGTAAAAATAAGATAAATATAATTATAATTCTAATAGAAAATAAGATAAATATTATTCTAAATGTTACTTATAATATTAATTATAGAATAGAATAAGATTAATTTAAAATATTAAAAATATTTAATTGAAAATATTAAAAATTTTGAAATTTTGATGATAAATTAAAAATACGAGATAAAAATTATTAAATTTTTAAATTTTAAAAGAAAGCTTTATAGCAAAAAATTTTTATAGCATTTAATAAAAAATAACAAATAAAATAAAATTTATTTCTCTTTATTAATTTTACTATTACAAATATATATATATATATATATATATATATATATATATATATATTAAATATTATAAATATTATATATATAGTACATTATATTATATATAATTATATTATATTATATTATATTATATATAAAATTGATATATGTTTTATATTGTTTAAAATTTATTTATATTCATTTTATATTATTTTATTTATTACTTTAATAAATTATATTTCAGAATCGTTTATGGAGAAAAACTCGTAAACCATATGGTCTTTTATGCTATGGAACTGATCCTAATAGAAATTGGGGATATAAATGGATGTGTAAGTTTCTAATTTAATATTTTATATAATTTTTCATAATTTTTATAGAAATTATATTCTTATATTTTAGCTGGTGGTGCTAGCACTAATCCATGTTCAGAAACTTATGCTGGAAGTTCTGCATTTTCTGATGTAGAAACAAAAAGCTTATCCGAATTCATCTCATCTATCTCGAATAAATTTTCTGCTTATGTTGCTTTCCATAGTTATTCTCAACTTCTAATGTTTCCTTATGGTCACACTAAAGATCATTTAGAAAATTACAATGATGAAGTAAGTAAATAATTTGTAAAATTTGTTATTTAATTGTGTTAAAAAGATTAAATTTTTTATATAATTTTTAATATATAATATACACACAAACAAATTTTGTACATAATAATAATATATTTACATTGATTTTTCTTTTTAAAAATTATATTTAAATATTTTTTAAATCATAAATTTTATATTTATATTTTATATTATTAAATGATATTATTAAATGTATTATATGATAAATAGTAATCAGTATAGTTGATAACAATGATGAATTTTTCATTTCTTTATCAATATAATTATGTGAATTCATTGTATTGAGTTGGCAACTAAGTAATTGCGGATTTCTTTTAGAAAATCAAAGACAATTTTTTCATGGAACTAAATAACTTTATTCTGTAATGTGTTGCCCATTTTGATCACTGATCTTTTTCCATCTTTCAGGCAGCATCATAATCCCACGTTCATAAAACTTCTGGTTTTTATTAGCAAAAAACTGAATCAGATACGATTTGATATCATCATCATTATTGAAATTTTTACCATTCAAGGAGTTTTGTAAAAATCGAAACAAAAAGTAATCAGATAATGCAAGGTCAGGATAGATGTGGTAAAACATCTCAACCAAGCTCCAATAATTTTTGCCGAGTGACCAAAGATGTGTGTAGCCTTGCATTGCTATGATGGAATACAACACCTTTTTGATTTGTCAATTCGGGCCGCTTTTCTTCAACTGCATTGTTTAATTTCGTTAGTTGTTCAATGTAGACAACAGAATCGTTGATCGTTCGGTTGGGTGGTAAGAGTTCAAAATAGACAATTCCTTTGTAATCCCACCAAACTGATAACAAAACCTTCTTTTGATGAAGGTTTTTGATGTTGTTTGAGCTGGTTTACGTAGCCTGCTCCACAATCTTTTCCACTTGATATTGTTGTAAACAACCCATTTTTCATCGCCAGTTATTAATCGTTTTAAAAATGGATCATTTTCATTACGTTTCTTTAGCAAATCGTAGCTGTTAATGCTTTTTTTTCAGTTCGTGAGGAACCCATGTATCGAGTTTTTGAACATAGCCAAGTTGTTTTAAGTGGTTTTCAATGCATGTATGTGATACATGAAGTTTCTCTGTAATCTCACGAGTTGTACTGTGACGATCCGAATCGATTATTGCTTTGCTTAGGTCGTCATCAACTTCAACTGAAATCCGCAATTACTTAGTTGCCAACCCAATAGTTTGTACAAACATAAAGAAATAATTAACTTCGTAAATTTTTAGCTTGCAATTGGTAAAAAAGCTATTCAAGCTCTTGCGAAACGTTATGGAACTCAATACCAAACCGGAAATATCGCTGAAACTATTTGTAAGTATACGTTTTGCTTATTTAAATATAATAAAAAATTTATTTTATTTTATTTCGTTTTATTATAAAATAATTATAATATCATATATTTTAATTTTATATCACTAAATGAATTAATTTAATTTGAAATGAAATGAAATATATTTTCTTTTAGTGAGATTAATCTAAAATTTATCTCTCAAATCAATGCAAAATGAATGATTAAAATCATTTAATAACTTATCTTGATTTAGTTCTATGTTTAACTTTGTTTTCAGATATTGCAAGCGGAAGTTCAATGGACTGGGTGAAAGGAACTTTTCACAAACCAATTACTTACACTTATGAATTAAGAGATACTGGTCGCTATGGTTTTTTGCTTCCAGCTAATCAAATTATCCCTACTAGTCAAGAAACCCTGGATTCCCTAATTGCTATGTTTAAAGAAGCGAAAGTTCGAGGTTACAAATAAATATGATCACATAATTAGAAAATATATTAAAACAACATTATTTGTTTCATTAAAATTTACAATAAATTAATATATTAATAAATTAATATAATAAATTTTGTCAAATTTTTTTAAAATATTTATATCATTGTTTTTATACTATTTACAATGTTGTGTTTTAGTAATGTCTGTATTTTTATAATGCCATATTCATGTCATTGGTCACGAACCAATAAAATTTTTTTTAATTATACAATATTAAACAATTAAAATGAACAAATGAGAGAAATATTCTAGATAGCGTTTTGTTGAAATGATGGTCAATGGATATAATGGACATCAGCTTCTATGTATACAAATATATATCTTAGTTGAAAGAACATTTGACATATGTGTACATACAGTTAACAAATTTCCATCCACGTTTAATATTGGCGCGAACAAATTTCAGTCTTATAAAAAAAAATCTTATAAAAAATTATAAAAATTTTAAAAGAATAATACAATGCAAGATATTTTACATATAATTTATTGGCAATCAAGATATCAATTTCATTATAAGTAATAAAAGTGAAATGATTTTTTTGCATAAGAGAAATCTATTTTACTAATTCAATTCTTATTTACTAATTCAATTTGTATATTATTATAATAATTAAGTTCAAAAAATTTTGAAGATTAAAAAGTTCTAAAAATTCTGACAATTCAAAGATTCTAAAATTTCAGAAAGTTCTTTCAAATTGTTAGTACCCTTTAAAATCCTTTCATCTCACAAGATCGCAAGTCTTCAGTGAGATACATAAATAACCAATAACATTGTGAACCAGTCCCTTGATTGAACAATATTTTCTAAGAAAAATTCCCAGAATGAGGAGCTATGCGATCCACAAAATCTACTTTTCTTCCCAAGTGAAATTGATCCGCAAGTGGTAATAATTTTTCTCAAGTAGAATAATGTTGATTGATTAGAAAATATCGTTTTAGACCTCAGACCACATTGACACTCCAGCCATGCCGAATTATTTCTAAATATCTAAATTGAAAGATTGTCCAAATTTTTCTCTCAAAAATATTGTCTTCGCAGCATCACCCTATATTATCTGTTCAATAACTGAACAGATGGAAAATTTTTTTAAATGAAATTAAGTTTTAAGTTTTCATCATTTTTTTTTTGTTTCATATACAATTTTATTTAGAATTATTTTTTCTATAAGATAATATGAATATTTTACATTTTAAAATTTTGCTCTATCTCGTATATTATGAAATTATATATAAAAAAATAATACAATAATACAAAAAAGCATTAATTTTTGTTCTAAAGTGGTATTTTATTAATAAAAAAATATTCATGTATAATTCGTTACAATCTATATTATATATTATATTATATATATTATATTTAATGTTATATATAAAACAATTAATTTTAATTGTTAATTTTTATATTAATTGCATTTAAAATATATTATAAAATTATTTAAAATTATTATAAAATATATGAAAATTTCTATGATTATATATTCTTTTATTTTTTTCATCTTAAAATAAAAAATTATAACATTATTTAAAATATTACGTCATTATAAATAAATTTTAGATAAAATTTATGTTATATTTAAATATATTAAAATATTAGAATATCTCAGTTTCTTTTGCACAACACTAAAGATGACTTTAACTGGATTTTTATATGAACATGCAGGCTTATTTATTAGTCGTTTATAGTTTCAATTTCAGTCATCCCAGAATTTTTTTAATGTATGTTTCATTGGTGATTTTTTCAAAATTTTTTTCTATACTATTCAATATGAATAGCCAAAGGAAATATTTGCAATATGTAATGCTTTATTCCTTTAAAAAAAGTAATAATGCAAATAATACTATAGACGAGATTTATATTGTTTACGGAAATAGTGCTACAATTATTACGATCATCCGCAATTGAAAAGATTTAGAGCTGGCAATTTTGATTTGAAAGATGAAGGCCGCAATGACTTTCCAGCAATAACGAATATGGACTTTATCAAGGCTATGCTCGCTGAAAATCCGCCATACAGTATGCAAAAGATAGTGGTTGCCACTAATTTCCAGGAAAACGATAAATAATCACCTGATCAAGATAAGATATGTCAATCGATATGAAGTTTGAGTTCCAAAGCTATTGACGGAGATCGATTTTATGAACTGCGTCTCTACATGCGATTTCCTTTTTCAAGATGAAACTATTAATTTTGAAAAATATTAAATTGATAAATTGATAAATTGAAAGATATCATAGCAGAGAAACGATTAAAATTGATGAATCGACGAGGTTATCACGACAATGCTACATATTGCATTGACTGTAAAAAAAAAGTTGTTTGATTGAAACGTTCTATCGCATCTTCTGTACTGCTCAGATCTGCTCAGATCCGACTATTGTTTCTTAAAAAATTCTCTCTATGATAAAATGGTTTTTAATCATTAAGCAAAGTAAACGCATATCAAAGAATATTTTGCAAATAAATACCAATAATTTTGGAAAAAGGAAATAATGAGGTTTCCTAAGAGATAGAAGAAGATAATAAAACAAAATGATTTATTATATAACGTAATAAATTAATAATAGATATCGTGAATTCATTTCGTATTAAAAAAAAAAAGAAATTTATAAGACACCCTAATAGTTATTATAATAATACAATTTAAATACAGAAATTATATTATATTATCTTATATTATAATTAATAAAGATATTTATATTAAGATTATATACTATTATAATTATATTAATATTTACATAAATTAATATAGTCATAATAATCATATAATCATAATAATTACAATAAAAATGCAGAAATTTATTGATAGTTTAACAAACTAAATCATATACATACAATAACAAATATATATTCATTTATATTATTTTATGTTACAATAAAAGTAACTAATACTTTCATAATTTAATTGATAATTAACTCTTTTGCCATTGCCCTCAATTTTTTTCTTGAAATTTTTCCTGAAGGAGTATGTGGTAAACTTGGTAAAAATTTTATACCACCACGTAATTTATAGATATCCATCATATTGCTAGCAACCATTTTCGACAATTCTTCCTCAGAAACCTATAAATTAAATAATATATTTTATTTATATAATGTATATATAGACATATCATTTATAGAAATGTTTAATTCTGTTTGAATTTTATATTTAATTTTTTTATATTATTATTAATTTATATTTTATTATTTAATTATCATTTTATAGCATTATTTCATATTGAAATTTTTTTATATATCTTTAATATATCTATAATTAATTGTAATTTATGATATTTAGAATAGATATTCGTTAAAGAAAAAAAAACAAATTCTAATAAACATTAGAAAATGATTTATTTGTATAAATCTCTATCAATTTATTGTATAATTATTTGTATAATTTATCTATGTCAATTTTATAATTAAAATTGATTATATGAAAAAAGCAACAATATAATCCATTGTTTTTTACATTGTACATTAATTTTCAAAACAAATGAATTATTTGCGTTAATCAACACAAAAAAATATTTCTGTTTGAAAATAATTATCTTTCAATTTATGCTTATTAAGACTTGTTTTTTTCATTTTATATTTTTATTTTATAGTTTTTAACCATTATAGTATAAGAAATAGCTAAATATATTTCAGTTCAATTTATAAAACATGCTTTTATTATAATCTTTTGTCAATATTTTATTTTAAATTTAAAATAAAATTTTTTATATACAAAGTTTATAATCATCTCATAATGTTGCTTCATAATGTTTCATTTCAACATATAGTTTATCTATTACATCTATTATCTATTATTACATTATGATATAATATTTATTCTCTTATTTTTAATAAAAATTGAGTATTGCTATATTTACAGAAAACTAGATATAATATATATTATGTTTTGCATTATATACAATTGTCACAATCAAAAAACAAAAAAATTATTAATAAAAAATAAAAAATAATGATAATTTTGTTGAATATTATTTTTTTTTCTAAATCTATTTTATATATTAATTTTATTTAAAAATATTTTTTTTTATTTAAAACTTTAATATTTTATTTATAAAAAGAACAAGACAATGATTATATTTTATCTATATTCTATATAATTTTATTCATATATATTTTATTCAATATATTTTCTGTTATTTCTTATGATTTATTATGTTTTCTTAAGCATTACAATATAATATTTATTTATTAATATTTTCATAAGCAAAAAATATTTATAAAGAGAGATGAATATTTAATATAATTTCTAAATTAATATATCGAAAAATATTCATTGTTTTTTTTTGTTTTTTTAAATGACGCATATTATATAGTTTTTTCTATTCATTTTCCTATAATTCTATTGTTTATCATTTCATTTTCAATAATAATATATCATTTGTTATTTTTCTTATTTTAAACTGCTGAAAAATTACAATATAGAAATATATAATTTTAAAATCGCTTTGTTTATTGATTAAAAATTAATATATTGAAATATTTTAAAATTTTTGATAATATATTCAAAATATAATTCTAGAGATAAAAGATCCATAAAAGAGATTTTTACTATAAAAATTTGTTACTTTATAAATTTAAATATTAAAGAGATTTGATTTTCAAAAATTCAAAATATATAATAAAACATTTTTTCATAATTAAAATTATTTTTATATATAAAAAATAAAATTATTTATTTTTAATTTTGTTTACTTTTCTCTTTGTTTAAAAATGTAAATAATGATATTACTAATAACTGATAATTAATTCGTTAACTATTCGTTAATTAATTATTTAATAGCAAAATAATTATTTTAATAGTATTATTAATATCATATTTACATACTTCTTTATTAGGTACTTTACTGATAAAAGCAATAGGAAGTTCATCATAAATAGGATGAGGTATGCCAACTACTCCCACTTCTAAAACTGCAGGATGTGATTGTAAGAGATTTTCTATTTTATTCGGTGATATTTGATATCCTTTGTATTTAATAATTTCCTTTAGTCTATCTACAATAAAAACTTCTCCGTTTTCATTATAATAAGCTAAATCACCAGAATGTAACCATCCTAGAAATAAAATATTATTATAAATCAACTAATTAATTTTCTTTATTTTGTATTATTTTTGTTTAAAACTTATTAATTTTCAAATAAAATTAAAACTGAAGTGTTTAATATCCGTAATTATTTAATATTTAGAAATGATAAATAAAACTATTAGAATACCATTTTTATCAAATATATTTTTAGTAGCTTCACAATTTTTGTGGTATCCTGTCATCATCGTCCACGTTTTCGCACACAGCTCACCAGTTTGATTCGGACCAAGCGTTTTTCCTGTTTCGATATCTATAATTTTTATTTGGCAATTTGGAATCACAATGCCACAAGAACCACTTGTAGCAGTTGATGATTGTATGGTAATTATACCACCTAATTCTGTCATGCCTGAAATATTATATTATAATAATTTGTATATTGAAATATTAACATTTTATTTATTCTTGTCTGTATATGTAAATTATTCATAATATTTATGTTTTTTAATAGTTTCTTTTTCAATTCACCATATGCCTGTATAATCATAGTATTTGATAAATATTTTTTTATTATATCTTGAGTTTCTCGATTCAATGCAGATCCACCAATAATGGCAAATTTTAAATTGGAAATATCATAATCGTGTAAATAATCATATCGTACAAATCGATTTGCCATGCTGGTACTTAACATTATCCAATCAACCTGAAAAATAATCGATAAAATAAGAAAATAATTATAGAAGAATTAGAAGAATCATGATCTTATATAAAATTTTGCAAAAAATGAAAATACATAAATAATACATATTCGCTGAAAAATAATATACTTACTTATATTTCGAAAACAAAAGGAAATTAAGAAAATCAATATAGAAATAAAAGTACAATTTATTAATTTTAGAATTGTATGTTAATTTTTATTTAAGAAAATTTCTCCTAAGTATAGATTTCTATATATAATTTTCCATGATTGATTTTGTAGATCTTTCAGAGTTGATTGATTTGTCTGATTTTATATTTGAAAGGATCATGATAATAGAGAAAAATAATTCAAATTTATTTAACTAAATTTACCAAAATATTCTATGTACAAAACATTTTAGTGTACTAATGCGAATATAGTATATAATATATATACGAATATAATGTATAATAAATAATATACTATTTCTACAAAGTTGAGAGTGTTTTAAACTTATTCAGTTGTCTCTAAAAATAATATTCCAACAAATGTTTTTTTTTTAAATTTTTTTAAAAATTAAAGAGATTAATCAAGTGTAAATGTTTTTAAAGCAAATATCGAAAAAGTTCTAAACAAATCTAAGAATGTTATAACAAATATCGATGCAAAAGTCTATGTTTCTAAAATAATTCTAAAGTTTAAAATATGAATGTTTAAAAATTATAAAAATAAACGAATTGTATAACACAAAATAAATATGATTTAAGAGTTCTAATAAACATCAATGCAATTCACTATTTCTCTCATGCAATGTATTATTAATTTAGATTTTCTTTTTATTCAAAATTGCAAAAAAAAATAAAAAATGAGTCATAAGAAGATAGATTCATTCTTTGGAAGATGAATAATCTCTATAAATGATGTAAATTCCTTTTTTTCCTTTTGCTCTTGTTCCTCCTTCTTCTTCCCCATTTCTTCCTATTGCGCAATTTGGAATTAGTTATAAATAAATGGCCGCAAATAATGAATTTTCTAGTAGGTTAAGTCCAAACGTCTATGATTATTGAGAATAATTAGAATCCATAATACTTTAAATAGTTCTATGGTGACATATTACCCGTTTATAAATCAAAGAACTTTTTAATTTTTTCTAGATATTTAAGATAGAATTTCTATATTCAATTAAACTTAAGAATTATAATCTGATATATTATAAAGTCATCCATTGCTTGGCTTAATTATTAGGGCCTAACAGTATGTAAAAGAGATTAATCAAGTGTAAAACAGATTGATATGAAACTGGTTCAATTTTAATTTTTTTAAATTGAATCTTTGACGAATTATTATAATATATCAATGTGATATTTCAATATAATCAATAACTTATATATTTCATATATTTGTAACGAAAAACTTTTGATGACATATGAGAATGATCTTTCTACATTCTTTTATTACATTATATTCTTTTATTTCGATATTATAAACAAATATGTATTACTTTTCAATCAATTATTAATTTTATACGTATATTTCACGACAAAATTATAACAGCCTATGATTTTTAATATTTTTTGAGACTAATGCAATATACCCAAATTATACACTTATATAAAGTATTCTCTTCTTAGAATAATATATAAGAAAGCTAATTACAATTTATATTTTTTTTTATTAATTTGACTTGTTTATATGAAAAATGAGTGTATCAAAATAATAAAAAATTCAAAAAAATTTGAAAATAATAAAAAAAATAAAAAGTTTAATAAAAGAAAATAGAAAGAAGAAATGAAATAGAATAATATTTTATATATTTTCATGTACTGAATCTAAATGATTTTGAAAATTGTCTGTCATGTTAGGTTTAGACAATAAACGAATAAAAAATGTCAATTTTTTAAAATTTCATCGGAATCAATGTATTATAAATTATAAACAATTAAAAATAATAAAAATTGCAGCCTAAAATTAAAAAATTTTTATATTTTTCAATGCATTTATTGCTTCTAAAATTAACCGATTTTAATGAAATTTATAGCATGTATATAATTGATATAAGTTTATAAAATATTAAATATTAAATATTAAATATTTTTTCATTAAAAATTCAAATAAAAAAAATTGAAAAAATATTCTTTACTCTTTTTATTTTTCTTTAATTTAAAATTTCAATAAATTGCAATTTAAAAAAAATTTTTTTTATCATTTAATAATCTGTTTAATTTCTTTAAAAAAAGTCATTAATTATTAAGTTTAATTTTAAAAAGTTGTCATGTTTTAAAAAGTGTACCAATATTTTTTTGACTGATTTTATATTAATATATATATTAATATTTATATTTTGTATTATATTTTATTTTATATTATATAATATTTCATATTATATTTTTAACATATATTATTATAATAATTATATTTTTAACATATTTTATATATACTATATTTTTAACATATATTAATTTTAATAGAATAAGACAATGATAAAAAATGATTTCAATATAATTTTTGAAATAATTATAATATAATTACTATATAATATAATTACTATATAATATAATATAATTACTTAATTAATTAATATATTTATTATAATTATTTTATACAAAAATAAAATAAAAAAATTTAATTTCTATTTAAAAATATTAAAAATATTAAAAATAAAATATTTAAAAATATTGATAATTTTGAAAAGAATAATTTATTAATAAAGTATTTAAACAACAAGCATTAGAAAAAAATATTCATTTATATAAATTTGCAATTAATTTAAAGAAAAAATTCATATTATTTAATATGTATATTTTCATATGCATGTATTGTATAATCATTTTTATCGTATCATTAATTGTATCAAATGTTCACATTTTGTTAATCTGATTTCATTGCATATCTTCAATTTTATTTTAAATTTTTTCATGTGAATTAATTTTTTTTGCGAATTAATTGCTTTAAATTTTCTACAATTAGATCAATTATTTATTAATTTATTATTTTTATTATTCTTTAAATAATCTTGCACTTTTTTGCAGCATTATCATATCGAAAAAAATAAAAATCCGTATACTAATTTTCTATATTTGGAGTCTGAGAAAATTTTCTAAAACTTGTGTACATATTTCGGAATTGACATATCATATCATTATTGATTTATATATCATATGTTCATGATATCTTAAGTTATTATATCATATATATATAATATATTATATAAGAATCAAAAATTTTTTTTTTTAATTTAAATAATTTAAATAATTTTAAAATAATTGAAAAATTTAAATAAATATAAAATTTTAGTTTTCTTTTAAACAAACTATTTAGTATATATTCTAATATATATATATATATATATATATATTAAAAAAATAAAAAATTATATATATATAATTATTAAAAATCACTTTTTTTCAATTATCTACAATCAAATATTTACATTTTTTATATCATTTTAAATATTTTTTCATATGTTCTTATGTATGCAATTATACATGCACATAAAAATGTAACTAAATATTTTAAATAAATTGTTGTTCATTTTTTCTTAGATTAATTGCAAATTTTTTTAGATGAATACTTTTTTTCAGAATTTTCATTAATCAAATATATTTTTTTCTAAAAAATATTTTGTTTGTTCATTGTTTTTTAATAGATAATAAAGAAATATTTTTCATGTAATTTTTGTATTTACTTTATATTCGATCAATATAATAATTTATAATAGACTAAATCAAATATGATTATAATTTTTTTATTTATATTTGTTACTAAGACCAAGTAGCGGTTATATGCGAATAAGAAAAAATTTTTCAAAATCGTATTTTCTATAATATATTCAAAAATCATCAAAATTGATTAGGAAACCTTATTTCTAGATAATTATCAAAATAAAGCTTAGAAGATATGAATACGATAAAGAGATTATCTAATTATAATACAATGAAAAATAGATATAATTAATAAAAAACACTTGTGGAGAATAAAAACAATTGTAAGTTTTTAAGTTTTATAAACTTGAAAAGTTTTAATTAAAAAGAAATGATTCAAAGTTAATGCAAAATATTATATATATATTTAAATATTATATATTTTGAAAAAAATATATAATCTTTAAAAAAATATATAAATATATAAATTAAAAGTAATATATAAAATATAATATATAAAATATAAAATTGTTTAAAAAATAATAGACTATTAATAATGATATAAAAACTATAATAAATAGTAACTATAAAGAAGAATAGGAATGCAAAATATTTAAATTTATTCACTTTGCATATTACTTTATCATAATTTCTTAAATGTATACTACTATTTTATCATTGATTTTTAATCATTTTATCTTATATAAATTTTTTGGACTGTATTCATGGAAAATTTGTTTAAATCTTTTTTTTTTTGTATACTATTTATTCGCTATATTTTTTGAAATTCATTTTAAAGATGACATATGACTGACTCTATAACCGAATTTGGAATTAAATTAGTAAATATCGAGAAATTTATTTCAGAGAATTATTTTTTTTAAGACGTGGTCTTAAGGTTCTGTTTTTTAATTGTGGCTTATATTTATTAGAAGACCAAAGAAAAAGAATAATTTTTCTCAATTAATTTTTTTATATAGGATACCTTTATGCAGAAATCTTTTTATGGGAAATCTTTATGAAGAATATTTTTTTAGAGACTTGATAGTCTTCTTGGATTCAGATTCTTAATTATTTTTATCTAAGAACGAATAGAAAGAAAATAGAATTTTGCTTTAAACTTTTGTAAAATTAAATTATTATATAATAACGGTTTTAAGCATTAAAAATAATATATTTATTATATTAAAGAAAATTTAAATTTTTAATTTTAAATTTTAAGAATTATATTTTTCATTTGCTTTTTATTATTTTTTTTTTATATATTTTTATTACTCTATTACATATAGTGTAAATTAACATATTGATTTCTATTGCAATATAATATTATATTAAAATATATTATTATTATTATATTATATAATAAAATATTATAATAAATATAATATTATAATAAATATATAAATATAATATTATATAAAAATTGATATTTCAAAAACATTAGTAAATTAGTAAACTAGTAAGTAGTAGTAAAATCTTGATTATCAGGTCATTTATTATCCAAATTCTTTATTATCAGAATGTTCTATTATCTGCACAATACTTTGTATTGTTCATATAGATATAGCCTATGTTGTATTTACATATTTTCTTCTATCATTGAAATAGAATTATCAAAATAGAGTTTCTTCACAACATTTCAATATAAAATGTTGATGTATATATATATATAATATATTTAAAATATATATAATTTACAGAATTATATATGTTAATAATGTCATTTAAATGAAAATAAATAAATTGATTGAAATAAAACATGAAGTTTTTAAAAATTATATTAGAAAATAGCAAGTGCAACAAATTTAGCAGAAGAATATGATGGAAAATTAACAATCTATGATATAAAAAATAAAAAATAAATAATAGAAAATTATTTAAAAATAAAAGATATTGACTAATTAAATATTTTTACTTCTCGAAAAAATTTAAAGCTATTAAAAATGATAATTTAGATATATATTAGTTTTTATTAATTTAAAAATAAAAAAATATTTATATCATATATGAAAATGATAGAAAGCTTGAGAGATTAATGAAAAATTAAAAAGAGATCTTAATTTTAAAGAATTTTGATAATGATTAAATTTATTTCATTGATAAAATTTAAATTATGTCATGGTATTCATTGAATAGAACAAAAGCTTTCTATAAATAAAGCTTCTTCTATGACTTCAAAATTAATTTTAAAAAATTTTCTACAAGAAGAGAAATATGCATTGAAGAAAAACATTTATATCGATGAAACAGCATTAATATAAGAAATATTATTACAAAAAATTTTTAGTTTCTTATTGTGAGAAATCGATTCCTGACTGAAAAGAAAGATCGCGTTATTGCATTTGGTTTTTACCAATTATTAATAATTCTGTTTTACTAATCTCTTATTTGAAGAAAATAAATTGGAATCTTAAATGCATATCATAATTATCTTAAATTGAATCATAAATTTTCTTCTTATTATCATCAAATTAAAGATAAATAAAAGAATTTCAAAGATTTAAAATGGTATATCTCGACAAAAAAATTATTAACTATAATTGATCTTTTTCGATATTAGAGGATTATAAAAAGAGAAAATTTATATGAATATAGAATGTCCCAAAAATGTGAGAACATCATTTTATTCAACTAGAGATTTCTAAGCAATATTGTTTTTTATAAAAACTTCCATTATTACTTTATAACTTGTTAATACGGAACGCATAGCCTAGTCAAATCGTAGTCAATCGTGTTGATCGTGATGTAAAATAAAATAATTACGTAAACAAATCGAAATAATATGAAGAAATTACGTTGAATATTTATAATTTAATTTATTCGTTACTCGTGATATAATTTAATATAATTTTTTATATATAACAAAATTTTATCTATAATAAAAATAAAATTTATAATAAAAATATATAATTTATACATAATAATTTTTATTTTATTATATAAAATTTATTCAACATACATAATATTTTTTTCACATATTGTTTGTGTTCGATACCATATAATCAATGCTATTGTCATAGCTGATTAGCCAATTTTTTTATTAATAATTCGTTAACAAAACTTGTAAAACTTTTGCAAAGAAAAATATTTAATTTAAATTATTTCAAAATTTTTTCTATATTTTTGAGATATTCTGTATATGTAAAATACATTAAGAAAATGAATTTTGAGAAAATTTTAAAGTAAATTTTATAGTATCATTTTGTTCGATAGAAATTTATACATTACAATGATATGATAATTTATTCTTAACTTTAAATTTTTTTAAGATTTCTTTTACTATCTGATTAAAAAAATATATATATGTATAATTAGTTGATATATATTATATTATGTATTTGTATAATAAATTGAATTAATAATTCTTAATAAATACCTTATATTTTTCAATTATTTCGCAAGCAATCTTCTCATTGAATTCTGGTGCACTTATTTTCTTGATATGGAAATAAATACTTTTGAGATTAAGAAACGATCCACTAATCCAGTACAAAGGAGTAAACCACAATTGTGTTTGAATACCATAAGGAAAACCTTCTCTTAGTTCCATAATATTCAAAATTGACTTATGTGAAAGTTGTACGCCTTTAGGCATACCCGTTGTTCCAGATGAAAACATGATCAAACCAGTATGTAAGGGATCGTCAATATCAGTGCATTGAAAATTAGCTACAGTTGATTTATCATGATATTTTAATGTCTCCGAAAATGGTATTATGCCAGGATAATAGCCAAAACATACTAGTTTTGTATGATGAAGTTCAATTTTTGCCGCTTCTAATGCGATTTCTGCTGATCCTTCATTCACGAAAATTACTTTTGGTTGAGATAATGTTATAAAATGTCGTGCCATATCTATAAAGTTGTATTTCATTTATTACGAAACTATATAATTGAAATCTTTCATAATTGAAATATATTAAATATATATAATTACATATATTATATAATACGATTATTATATTAAATTAATATAATTTTTTTCTTCTGCCTTCATTAACATATGATCCTTTATATATATTTCCTTTTATATATATATATATATATATATATATATATATATATATATATATATCTTTTATATATATTATATCTTGATTTTTCTTTTTTAATCATTTCTTTTAAATCAGATAATTTGTATATAAATTGCATATATATTTTTCTTTATGATTTTCAATTTATCAATTTTTAGAATCAAGTCAATATATAGTTATATATAACTATACTATTTTATGATGCAAATATTTTTGCATCGATTATTCTAAAAATATTCTAAAGATATCGTAAAGATAATTTGATAATCGTAAATGAATAATAATTAAAATTTAAAATTAAAATTTAATTCAAACAAAAAATTATGAATTTAAAAAGAGATTATTGAGATATGTATGTCGAAAATAATCACATATTTCTAAAAATACAAATAAACGATTTTTTTGTTTTAATTTAATTAGATTAAATTTTTTTCTAAAAATTGAAAGTATAAGCTTTAATTCGTTATAATTAATTCGCGATAATTTCGAATTTTAATTTCAAATGAAATATAAAACAATGCAAAACAATTGTAAATGCAGCTTTATGTTTATATAATTTAATGCTTTTTTCAATATTGTGGTTTGATGATTATATTTGAAAAACATGAATTTTTGATTTAAAGGAATTAAAAGAGAAGGGAAGTGAATATATTGTGAATATAAAATCTTTACTTCAAATCTTTATTAATTTCTAAGATATTAAAAAAAAAAACTTTTGATATAATTTTATTTATATGTGCATGCAATTAAGATGTTTATCTATTATTTCTATTCACATTGTAGCGTTCAAAATGTATAATAAATATAATAATAAGTATAATAAATGTATAATAATAAATTGATTTCCTTATGATAGGCTTAAAATGTCTTAAATTCAATGTTACTTAGACATTCTATAGATCCGAAGAATCGAAAAAAATTATAATGATGGAATTAACAACGAATAGCAATATTTTCTATCTATCATTGTAATTATAATCTATAAGAAAAATCTCTTCATCATAATTTATAAGAAAATAGATTTTTAACCGATTTACTTATTATAAGTTTTGAATGCTATGTTTATAGCATTATATAACTATGATCTGTTTATAGAATAGAAAAATCACACCATTGCAATATACATTTCAAAGAATATACACATATAAACAAAATTTAATATATTGTAGCAAAAATTTTTTATTAATATTTCGAAAACTATAACAATAAAGATTTGAAGTTAAAATTTTATTCAAGCTTTTTTTCCTTTTTTCTTTTCACCTCAAATTTTTAATTTGTTTGGAGTGAATATCTCAAATTTGATATTTATTCAATTGAAAATTTTTCATTAAAAAAAGTATATAATTTGAAAGTCATAAAAAAATTTTTAATATTATGATAAATTACATCTAAACAATGATTTATATTTTTATTATTGAAAGTTAAATTGAAAGAGTTTAAAAATTTACAATTTGTATTTATTATTACATATGTCCTAAAGAAATCGTCAACCATTCACACGAAACAATACATGGGTAAGAAGATTAAGTTTCTAGTTCCAATAATCCCTTCCAAAGAGATCCATTTGTATAAAAGTAAAATCTTATATCAAATTTTATATCTACAGAAAACATATGAAATTGTAATATAAATTAAAAATTTGATGGTATATAATGTTTTCA
Source organism: Apis mellifera (assembly GCF_003254395.2). Lineage (NCBI taxonomy): Eukaryota > Metazoa > Arthropoda > Insecta > Hymenoptera > Apidae > Apis > Apis mellifera. The sequence goes on along the minus strand of NC_037644.1, from coordinate 4,979,308 downwards.
AATTAAGATTCTTTTTTCAGATATATACTTATATAACTTCTTATTACATCAATCATGAGGATGATTCGAAATTATTGAATGCATAACGAAAAAATTTAAAAGTGTAAACAGACAACTTAAATTGACTTATATTTTTATAATATAAATGAGAAAATTTTTTCTTTTTTATTTTAAAGATTCGACTGAAAAGAAACATTCTGACACAAATATTATGTATTTGATATTTTGAATATACATTTATTTTTTGCATTCTAATCATTCTTTCGTTTTATTGTTTTATTCTACTTCGATGCTTCTTTTCAGCGATTTATTTGTAGATATGATGGATTAATAATGAGAATGTGATAGGTGAAGCAATGAATTATTAATTTGATTAGTAACTTACAATCTCAGTATTATAGATATATTATATTTATTATTATATATTTGATATAAAAAAGGAATATTAATAATCTTCAATTGATCTTAAATTATGAAAATCAACTATTTTTAAAATAGTTATTTACACTTGATATCGATAATTAATTAATACAATATTTTCTTTGATGACTTGTTAAAAAATTCAATATCCTCCATGATTTTTATAAACTTAAAACATATTATTATATATATATATATTATTATAAGGAAATCATATTAAATATTTTTTATATATAATATATACAATACAGGTTTAATAAAATCGAGTTATGTTTAATTTTCTACATTGAATTAGCCGATTTAGATGTGATTTAGATTTATTCAGAAATCAATATAACATCACATATTTATGATGTTTATATTATAATAAAAATGTATTTTTTCATGATGAAACAAATACATCGATTAACATTATATCGATGTATTATATATTATATATTTTTTATTTAGATCCGATTATTCTTTTTGACTTTTCTTATATTTCTTATGTGCATATATCTCAATAACATTTTTCAAACTTATTAAAACTCATAAAGAGATAGATTTTCAACAAGTTATTTCTCTTTGTATATTTGTTCATCGTATGATATTGTTAAATATAATATATATAATAATATAAAAATTAAAAAAATGCGATTGTAAATTAAATAATTTTGTTATTTAAATGTCTTTTATGACTAAAAATTTACCAATATTCATCAGATGATCCCATGGATTGACAATGGCACCTAGATAGAGTGTAGCAAGAAAAGGAATTATACAATCACGGTGATTGTGTGAACAGATTGCGACAATGTCGCCTTTTTTCACTCCATGTTTCTGCATCCAAAGTGCACATTTTATTGTCCGATCGCATATATCGGAAAAATTATCTTCGATTCCTGAAATCGCATCAACCTGAAAAATTTGATTATTTGAATAACTGATTGGACAAAAATCAGTCAAAAAGTTATTTCCAAATATATCCAATCTTTAGATTTAAATGTGATTTTTCAATTTTATTTTATATTTCTGATGATATTGCAAAAAAACTATTTTATTTTTGATTTTTTTGATCATTTTTAAATATATTATATAAAATTAAAATTTTTTTCCATACATAATAAATGATTAATTTTAATTTTTGAGTTATTTGCAAAAAAAGATAAATTTTGCAATAAATTCAACAAATATATATAAACAAATAATAATGTACATATCAATATACAATTGTCATTTATTAATCATTTATAATATAATACGTTATAATATTATCAAAAATATGTAATAGAGAAACTATATTATTATATTACATATAATGATACTATACTAGTATTTAAGGAATTCTCAGAAAATCAAATTTAAATTATTATTTTTTTTTATTATTTATTTTTAGAATCTAGTATTTTTCTTTCTTAATAATACTTAAATTATTAGAAAAAAATATTCTTAATCAAAATTATAAGGTCAATAGCTAGGTCAATAATCAAGAGCTAATACTGAATCACCAGTTTGGCTTTAAAAACTGAACGAAATGCACAATTGAACAAGCCTTTAATATAATTAATCAAGACTATTCTAAAAACGAAAGTACTGTATATAGTATATTTTAAATAAAAAAAGTATTATAAGATTTGCCATGAAGATTTAATATCTAATATAAAATAACAATTTTCAAACGCAATTTACTAAGTAATTAAAATTTTGAAATAATAGAATGTATATATTAGGTCTATCGGAAAGTTTTGTCCGAATCTATGACATCATTTTCGCCACGTATGCACATTATTTATTGCATGTTCGGCTCTATATTTTTATCGCTTAATGTATACATACTGACTAGCAAATAAACTATAATGAAGTTGATTCACATTAGTCTTAAATGTGAAACGATAGTATACCCATGGCGATAAAGTTCATTTACGCCACTGTATTTTATACGAATTTCAACAAGGAAGGAATGCTACAGAAGCATGTAGAAATTTATTGAAAGTGTTTGGTGAAGGTACAGTTTCTGATAGGACATGCAGAAGATGGTACGAAAAATTTGAAACAGGTGATTTCGACCTTTCTGATAAGCCACGTTCTGGGCGACCATCTTTGATCGACGACGATGTTGTTAAGGCAATGTTGGAGCAAGATCTTTTTCTGACAACATCGGAGATCGCAGAAAGACTTAATTCAGCTCAACAAATCATTTCTGACCATATTCGGAAGATAGGATTGGTGTGGAAGTATTCAAGATGGGTGCCACATGAATTAAGTCAGAAAAATTTGGATGATCGAGTTGTCATATGCACATCTCTGCTTGCTCGGAACAAAATCGAGCCCTTTTTGAACCGGATGATAACTGGGGATGAAAAGTGGATTACATACAACAACATTGTAAGGAAAAAGGCATATTGTGAACCCAGAAAATTTTCCACCTCTAAACCAAATTTGACTCTGAATAAGAGAATGTTGTATATATGGTGGGACATTCGAGGACCAATACATTATGAGCTTTTAAAACCGAACGAAAAGCTCAATTCGGAGAAGTATTGTCAGCAATAATTGGATAATTTAAAGCGGTCCAAAAAAAGAGGCCGGCAATGTTCAATAGGAAGGACATCATACTGCACCATGATAATGCCAGACCACACGCTGCTTTAGGGACTCGTCAAAAAATTGCAGAAGTAGGCTGGGAAATTCTGTTGCACCCACCATATTCTCCGGACATAGCATCCTCTAATTATTACTTGTTTTTATCCTTACAAAATTTTTTGACGGGCAAAAAATTCAAAAATGAAGAAGATGTCAAACAAGCACTGGTTCAATTTTTCGCAAAAGATGAAACATTTTTCAAAAATGGGATATACAAATTGCCCTCACGCTGGCAAGAGATCATTAATAATAATGGCAATTATATTATTCAATAAAGTTAATTGGCGATAAGAAAAAATTTGTATTTTGTTTTATTCCAAAAACGGACAGAACTTTCCGGTAGACCTGATATTTAAAAATAAAATTTATAAATTCACAAATATTCATTGTAAAAATAATAACGACTAATAGATAAGTGAAAATAACAAAATTCAAATTAATCAATATTTGATATAATGATAAGAATATTGTAATTATAAGAAAATTGCAAAACAAACATCTGCCATAAAGATAGAAATAAAATAATGCAAAAAATATAAATATTCTGAAATTCCATTGAAAATATATAATATAGCATACACATATTTTTCCTAACTTTTTCGAATCGTTTTTGCAGAATGTAAAAATAAAATAAAATATAAAATAATCGACTGAAATTATAAATATCAAAAATGATGTTAATATAATTTATAATTTCAATTACAAGAATTCGCAGAATATCCAAATTCTTTGATAGCAAATATTTCGAAAACTAAAACCAACTGAACATGCAAAAGAAAAAATTATAGAAATTAGCAAGAATTTTTATTCTAAATAATTATCCTAATTATTAATAATATATTATATATATATATATATACATATATATAGTTGTAAATAAAAATAACTTTTTAATAATTAAATTTTAATGATTAAATTTATCTTTTATTTTATTTTCTATATCAAATATTTTTTTATATTATATTTAATATGTACATGATCTCTATCAATACATTATCTTTATCAAATATACCTCTGTATACCTCTGTATTACTAATATCAGCATTCTAAATATCTTTGTTAAATCTTTTGCATTCAATTTCAAGCATACTATTCTAAGTATGGAATCAAATTGAATATTGCTTTCAGATATTCTTTAAATCGTTAAATGTAAATTATTTATATTAAAAGAAAAAAATGATATTGCTAATATTACTTAATTAGTTACATTCGAACGATAAAGAAAAATTGTTAAATAATTGGATAAAAATTAATATGGAATATCAAAAGGATTTTTAAGATCGATTCTAAAAGTGAAAATAAGTAATGAAAATAAATATAAAAATTGATATATTGATATTAAGATTTTAAGCAATAACGTCACATTAAGTAAAAATAAAATGCAATAGATAGCAATAACAAGAACTGTCATTTCGTTTTATTCTATCTAATGCAAATTTCAATTTTTTTTAATTTAATATAAATCTTTATGAACATTTTTATATAACAATTTTTATATTTTTTTTAATTTTTAGAATTAATCTTCCAAAAATATCCTATAAATATATTAGTATCTTGTATAAAATAAATTCAAAACCAAAAATATATCTACCTGCCAAACAAAGTTTGGTTTGCTTCTAAAAGTGTCGAATATTAATTTCCCTACGCTAGTATATCCATTATCATTCGATATCACTCTTCCTTTCAGCACGTTGTTTTCGATTGTAAACATTCTGTCTAATTCTGTCTAATCAAAAATATAATGTAATCATAATCAAATCATAGTAATATAATAAATAACTGAAAAAAAGTCAAAAATACTTATAAATTATATATTCTTTATATGTCTTACATTATCATCTTTCTTGTCATCGATGCACATATTGATGATTATTATAAAAGTTACACTAAAAAAATCAGAATAAGTTGATTTTAATTTATCAAAGCACTGTAAGTATTTGATGTTTATCAAGCGACTACAAAGAAAATTTTGCAGAGATTTTTGTTCCATATGTCGCTTTTATATTCTCCCCCCTACATATTCGATATGTATGCTATAATACTATGACTTGCATTAATTTTTTGCACTAATTTTAATTTTTTTTAATAAAATTATTTAATAATATTTGTGTTAATAATATTAATTTTGTTAATAATATTAATAATTTATATTTTGTTGATAATAAATAATTCAAATCAAATATTATTTTTTTATTTTTATTTTTTAATAAAAATGTTTTTTAATAAAACATTTCTTACAGTTTTTTAAATTTTAATATTTTAGTGATATGAATTTATTTTTATATTTATTTATATTATTATTTATATTTATATATATTTTTTTCAATATATTAAAATAATAAATATTAATTTTTTTAATTTTAAAAATATTAATAAAATATTTTACATTAAATAATTTTATTAATATGTTTTTTGAATTAAGAATATGCATATATGATTATTACTGAATATATATAAAAATATAAAAATGAAAATAATAATTAAAATAGTTAAATAGATAATATTTAATTATTATTATATAACTCTCGAAAATTGCTTTCAAAAATATATGGCAAATGGATATCGCGTTGAAACTACTGTTTAGTTTTCAATATGATCATTTTCAATAATCTAAAAAATAATATATATATTTTTCTAAAAAATATTCTTGAGAATAATTTACAATATTGAAAATAATATTCTTAAGAGACTATATTTTTTCAAATAATTCTCTTAATTTCTTCTAAAATATTTTAAAATAATTTTATTATGCATGTATGCTTATAAAAAAATATATCATTAATTATATCACTAATATGTAATATAATACCTTGATTATTGAATTATTGAATTTATTTAGGGAATCTTATTTGTTGTATTCCTAATATTGAATGTATCTACTATTATAAATTACAAAGGAAAGGATGGTGTAACATATTAACATCATAATTTCATAATATCGTTATAAATTCATAAAAAACATAAATAAATGTAAATAAATATATTATATAAGCTGTTGATAAAAATATGATTGATTATTTCTTTTTTTATATGAACTTCAATATTTGCATAGTTTTTGTGCAATAATAGAGATTCTATTATATTTACAATTGACGGTTAATCAACAGTAATGATATTTTTAGATGTCATGATTCTGTAATATGCTATCATGATATAGCAATTTTCAATTATGACTTTTCAATTTTTAATTATAGTTTTACGTTATTTAGTGATGTAACATAATTAATAACGTATTATAGTAAAAATTATTGTATATTAGTAAAACAATAGTAAAGAAAATTATCAGTTCTTGTATCATTATTCCTTATTATTCCATGCTAAATATTTGTTGAATTATATAACAATACATTTAATTTATTGCAATCGACTTAGTGATTTCAAATTAGTTTCCTATCTCCTTTCTTTTCTAATCTTAAAGCTTTTCGTTCTTCCACTTTTTTACGCAATGCATCTATTTTTGATGAAGTAATATGTTGAAATTGTTGTTGTGGTTTTGATAATGATTTGTCATATCTGAAAACAAGTAAATGATTCTTATAATATATTTTGTTATAAAAATTGTAATAAAAAATTATTTTTGAAATTTTTATCATTTCTTCTAATGTGATTTCTTTAAAAATAAATTATATTCTTTTAATTATATTAATCAATTATCGAATTATCAAATCATACATTACTTATTGATATTCGTCAAAGTTTCTTTTTTGATATGAATTTTGTATTATAAAATATAAATATATATAATGCAACAATTTTTTTCTTTGTTTTTATTAATTTTTTAATTTTATTTATTAGATTTATTTTATAATTTACTAATTTTATTTATATTATCAATAATTATCAATAAAATTTTTGTATTTTTTTACAATCGTGATAGTTAATAATAATTTTACAACTAACTTATTTGCTTTGTATTCTTCGAGTGCTTTTCGTGTATCTTTGATTAAATTTTTCTGCCTTTCACGTTCTCGATTAATGATAGATTTTCTATTTTTGATCTCTTCGTCTAATTTCATTTTCATCCAAAATAATCTCTCTTTCAACTAAAAGAAATTGATAATATAATAATTTGACTGAAATTTTATTCTTCATTAATTTTTTATTTAATTTTTGTATATATCAATTTTTGACGATTGATGAATTCAAAAATATGTTTTAATTTTAAAAATTCATAATATCAGAAAAAAATGTCTCTGAAAACATATTATTGATATATAAATGTTAATAATACATGTTAATAAATATATATATATATATATATATATATATATATATATATATATATAATTTAATATAATTAGTAATAAATATATACATAATATATAATAAAATAATAATAATAAAATAACAATAAATCAATAAATATAGAATATTAATACAGGATATTAATATATTTTAGAGAATCGATTCTAAAAACTAAAATGAACAAATGTGAATATATGTCACAAAAATATCCATCAAAATTAAAATAAAATGAGATCCTTATTCGTTATATAACGTTCTCATTTCTCTTCATCTAGCGTAAATTTAAATTGTTTAATTTAATAAATAAGCTGTAATTGATTTTTTTATGTAACAACTTTGTTACATATGTATATATATATATATACATATATATATGATGACAAATACAAATATTAAACATTGACTTGATAGAAATGTTCTATCAATCAGATAATTTTTCCAATATATACTATATATTTCATGTAAATTTCTAGTTTTTCCAATATATACTATATTTTTCAATATTATATTTCAATATATATGTTATGATTATTAATTACATTTTTATTAAAATTTTTATTATAAATTAAATTTACGTTTACATAAGATCTATCATGACTAAGAATTAATAAGGTTTTAATTCTACTAATCCTTTTAAATATTTTGCAAAACTTTAATCAATATAGAAAGATGTTAAAATTATATTAAGACATATTTATAATTTATAATATTTAAATTCTTAAAATTAAAATTGGAATTCATTCGTCAAAAATTATTAATAAATAAAAAAATATATAAAAAGAACTATTAAAAAATAAAAAATTTATACAAAATTTCTTAAAATAAACTTCAATTTAATAATATAAATATTAATGGTTTATTATTGTTAATTGAATAGAAATGATATGAACTTCCGTTAAAGACATTTCGCAAAGAAGACCGAAGCCATTTGTTTCAGTTGGATCGAAATCCTTAAAGGGTAATTCTCGTAAAGATTGAATTGTTCTAATCTCTTGGATTAATTTGATTTTTCTTTGAATTTCATTCTCTCTTTGCTTTATCAATTGAGCTTTCAATTGCCGAGATTCTTCGGTAACTTCTGCAGCTAATTCGAAAAATTATTGGTATTTCATTAAACTTTATTTTAAAATAAATAATAATTAAATAAATATTTCTAGCATTTATTTAAAAAATTTTTTTAAATATTTTTAGGAATAATATTTTTATCATAATATTCTTTAAATATTTTTTGCAATATTGTATTATAAAAAAATCTTCTTCGTATTTTTAATATTTTTCTTTTTTATATTAAAAAATACATTAATATATTAAAAAATCTTGTATATATATAAAGTAATTTATAGTTTATTATTTAGTTTATTATTAATATCTATGACAAAATAAATGTTGTTTAAAAATATACCTCTTTGTTTCTTTTCATCAATCATAATATTGAAAGCTATGCGAGAAGCTTGTTCGATTTCACGGCATTTTTCAACCATTTCCATTACTTCTTTATTATGATTTTCTCTCCATTTCTCTAATTTTTCATAAATTTTTTGTTTCTATGAAAACAAAATAATAAATTTATATATGTATTCATAAATAATTATTATTTTGCGAAATAATATTTTGTTTTATTTATAATATTTGATTATATATTATATTATATATTATATATTATACATATTTCAATATTATATATAAATTAATATTTTATTTATCACGAGAATCAAATTTATTTGCGAATTATTTTTAAAAAAAAGTTGAAGCAAATAACATGATGCTGTTAATTAATTTACAAGAATGAAATAAAACTTTTACGAATAACATATTTTCTAATGGATAATTCTAGATAACGTATGGCCATTGGATATAATACGGACATTAAATATTTAACATTTGTGATTATGGTATATGCTTATGATATATTATTTATATAAAGATATTATTTATATAAAGTTGAAATTAAACATGGCAGATAATTCAAGATCTTACCGCTTGTTTAAAAAATATGTTTCCTTAGGAACAATATCTTTAAAAATCTAATTATGGAATGAAGAAAAAAGGAGAGTAATTATTTAGCACTTAATCTAGAAGCTAAAATTGTCAAAAAATAAGAACAAACAGACTAACGAAAACTCAAAATTTTCAAATTTGTCAAAAAAACCAAAACCATGATTCACAAGTTAATATGTTTTTTTGAAATATTAATTTATAACTAACATCGTGGAGTCTAGGATATTTTCATACATTTAATTTTTTTATAAAAACTATATAAATTTTAAATGTGTAATATTATTTATATAACAAAAATGAATGATACAAGTTAAAATAAGAATTTTTATTAATTTTAGATATATTTTATTTATATTTCATAATCGCTATTGACAAAGCAATATAATATGATTCCTTACCACGTAAAATATATCAAAATAAATAAATATATATATATATATATATATATATATATATATATATATATATATAAAGAATAGAAATGAATGTATCTAAAAAAAAAATCTTCAATTTGAAAATTCAAAAATACAAAAACAAATTTTGGGACGTATAAATTATGTACAAACTATTAATATATTTACAGGGTGTTAATAAATATGTAAGACATCTTTAGAGGATGGATTCTAAACATCAAAACGATGAAAAAAGTTTATATATACATATGTTTTAATAAGACTTAATTAATGAGTTATAAGCATTTTAATAAATTAAAATGCTTATAATTTAGATAGAGCAGGACGACAAAACGTGAGTGCGCGACAGTACCGTATTGCAATGTCGCTTACATAACGGAGCCTCTTAATGAAAATAAATATACTGATATTTTTTTATATACAATTGATTATTTCAAATGAATTTCAATATAAGATAATATACAATATACATAAATATGTATAATGTAAAATTTTAATTATGCAAATTAAAATCTATATAATTAGTTATTTAACAGAAACTTACCTCAAACAAATTACAGCAAATTCTACAATATTTGGAGTTATATAATGGATTATACATTTAAAATCATAAATGAATCGTTGTATTTCATTCAACTTGTCGTGTTTATCAAAATTCATAGAAGCAAATCAAAACACACTTCTTTAAGATTTTGAATTAGAAATATATTTTAATATATTATGCACAATTGCTTTTTTAATTATTTTTATATGTACAAGAAAGTCCGAAATACTTAAATCAATTTGAATTTCATTATTAAATTATTCGATCAAATCATACAAATATTTATCTTTATTTCACTTACACTAAATATTTTTCATTCTTAAATTATTTCTGCAGAGAGAAATAATAATTGATCTGAATATCAATATTATTAATATCATATATTCATAAAAAATGCATAAATATCGCATTGTTTTTTTTATATATGCTTGAATGAATATTACAAATTCACTAATTTTATTTTTACACTTTTATTTCTAATATATGTTACATGAATGTTACGAATGAACTGAATCCAGAACAAAGCAACATTATCTTAGAAACGGAAAAATTTGTTGACCTAGATTTTCGTATTCTTATACTTAAAACACACAAACATAACATTCAATTTTGAATATTACTATCTCATTTTTTCTTTCATCAAGTTTTTCAAATCTCTTTTTCTAACGCTCATTTGTTAGCAATGTTATTTCAGTAATACATTATCGTGTCACGGAATCAGTTCAGAATTTGGTGAAATAATACATATTTGAATATTTGTTTAAAATAAAGTTTTAATTAAATAATTTTCATGTAAATTTAAATAATTATAAATAAATAATCGAAATAATTTTATTTAAAGAAATTAACGAATAATAAATAAAAAAAAATCTAATATATAATAATAATATAAAAAGAAAAATGCAATGCTTAAATAACTTTTTTAATGGATATAAGATAATGGTATAATATTAAAGTATTATATTAAAATATAAATAAAATATTGAATTTCAACTTTCTTTTAGTAATCTCATATCGAAATAAAAAATATTGAATTTAAATGAAATAGAAACAAAAGTGTTTCAATTAATGCTTCAATTGGTCTACGAATTTCAAATTAATTCAAGTATTATTAGTGACTTTCTTAGCAAGTTGTTATGTGTAAAAAAATACATTCAATTTTTCTAATTTGAAATCTTATGGGACTGTGTTTTGATTTGCTTCTATGGATTTAAAATAGGCAGATTAAGTGTCATACAACAATTCAACTATGGATTTAAATAATATGTTTGTATCATAAAATAATTTATTTATGGATTTATATAAAGTGGTGTATATATTAATATTCTGGAATTTACTAAAACTTATTCCTTATAAGATTTTGTTTCATAATATAGTATAAGATATTTGTTACATAATAGAAGTTACATAATTCGTATATTATATTACATTACACTAAAATTTATTTAAAATGATTAATTATATATATTATATTATAAAAAAGTATCAATATGTTTATTTTCATTGAGGAGTACGCAAGCGACATAATTGTACGATACTACCGCATATCTAAGCGTTCTCGCTCTTTCGCCATCTCGCTTTATTTAATACAAACTCATTAATGGTTATAACTTCATGAACTTTTTTCATTATTTTGATGCCTAAAATCCACCTTCCAAAGATGTCCCACATGTTTATTAACACCCATATATATATATTCGTAAATAATTTGAAAAATCAATTTTAGAAGCCAAAACAAACACAAAAATTAATAATATATAAAAATGGTTGAGATTTATTTATTAAATTATAAAATAATTAATAATTAAACAAAACAAAACAAAATTATATTATTAACAAAATTAAATTGCTTTAAAAATATATATGTGTATAGTGAATCTTATAATAAATAAATAAATATAAATATAAATATAAATATTCGTATAAATATATCTACAAATTTTATAAATATTCGTATTTGTTCAATTATTTAAGCGATATTTTTCTAAACACGTTAATGGGGATATATGTTATTAACTAAATATTTATATAAATTTTATTGTAAAATAACGATTTAGTTTAGCAAAACAATAAACTTAAATAAATTATTACAAAATTAACAAGTATTCGTACCATAGAAATTTTGTGAACGTGGAATTAAAATATTTACAGAATTCTAAGTTCTCTTAGAATTTCATTTCTACTTCACAGTACTTTATCATTGTTAATAATAATTGAATAATAGAAAAGAAAAAGCAATCATTTGAGAAATTAAAAGGAATTTAACAGTTAGTGATAACATTTGTACAATGTTTTAAAAAATAAAATGTTATAAAAACTTGTCAAAAAATTTTACGAAAAGAATGTTTCTATTATATAATAAAATAACATGTAAAAAATCATTAATTAATAAAGAGAATTGAATGAAGTTGTTAGAGTTCGCAAAAAAATACATTGATTGAAATATAAGCTTCTGGAAATTTATTTTTTCAAATGAAAACAAATTCAATATATTTAGATGGATACATTATAAAAAAAATCAAATATGGAACTCGATTCAAAAAATTTTAAACAACAATAATAGTTAAGCACGAAGAAGGCTCCATCATAATACGAAGATGTATAATTGCTTGCGGTATCTATGATTTAATTTTCATTGAAGGAATAATGAATGAAAACACGTTCACAACAATTTAAATATTTTAAAAAATCATCAAATGCTTCTAAATTACAATTAAAAAATAATTATTTTTTTTAAAATGAAAATCTAAAATATAAGATTCTTATAGTCTCAAACTTATTTTATAATGCATTTCTTTTGTCTTAAAAGTGCCTTAAAATCTTTTCTTAATATAAATCTATGATTAGCCTGATTGATAGATATAATGATTAATAGATATAATAATTTCTATGATATAAAAATATCATTGAACATTTATGGACAGAAAAAAGATTGAGAAATCAAGAGATAATCAATAAAAAAATTTTAAAAAGAAAATTTAAGAATATTTGAAATAATATAGAAGAAATAATTACTAAAAAAAATAGTATATAGTATATTTTATTTATTATTTGTAAATTTGTATTATTTGTATTATTTGCAAAATATTATTAGATGTAAAAGCAGCCTACCAAAATATTAATTATTGTAAAATTATTTATATTTTTTATAATAACTGAATAATTATGAATACTTATAAGATGTTAATTTTATAATAATTTATTTAAATTTATTGTTTTGTGTTATACTAAAATATTATTTTGTAATAGAATCAATTATTTAAAAAGTTTTTTGAAACATACTAATGTATTACATAAGTATGTATGCATTTCTTTTTTCTATCTAAATTCTATAGAATAAAAAATAACTCTCGAAAATTTCAAATCAAATAGTAAAAGATTTATGAATTGCAAAAACAATTAAAAAAATGTGATAAAAAAATTTCTATTTTTTTATAATTTGTTTTTTATGTTTTTTATGTTTTTTAACTGTTAAATAAATTATTATTTTATTTTTATTTAATAGTTAAAATATTTACAAAATAAATTAATTTATATTTTTTACTAAATAATATCTTTATATCTGATTATATGATTATTTTATATTTCTTAACTATGTTCATTGAAAATTTATGGAAGCTTATTATATCATGTATAAGTTGCATAAAAAAATTTTTTTCTAATGTTTATTAGAAAAAATACTTTATTAGAAAAAAAAAGTAATAACAAGAAGATTGACATTAAATATTTTAAAACATATAATAGATATTAATTTGATTACATGATAAGATACATAATAAGACATTTTAAGTAATATTTATATCATGCAATATAGATATAATAAATATGTAAACAAAATAATTTTTTGATGATCTAAAGTGACTTTTTTTTATTCATTTAAAACTATATATATTCGCCTTGTAAACAATTAGTTTTTATATTTTTAATTTTTAATCTCATCTTTTTTAAAATAATAATCATCATTACTTAATTTTTACTTAAATTGTAAGTGTCTTGTTGATCAAAATTTATCTTGTTAGTTCAGATTGGAAAGTATAGATAGGAATTATTATAATTGATTACTTATAATGTTATACTATAAAATTCAATAAAAAACATAGTCTTTCTTAGCCTATTATTAAATCAAAAATTAATAAAATAATCTCAAAAAATGATTTATATGTTTATCATAATATAATTTTTAATTTTTAATTCAATAAAGCATCTTGTAATTTTTAATTAGCGTTTTTATAAATAAAATTATTTTTATTTAATTTTATCATTATTATAATTTTTGTTCTTTTATGTTATTATTGCATTAATTTTTGAGATTTGCAAAATAAGATTGTTATTATTTCATAATTTCTCTTACATATTTGTACATGTTTGTAGGTGCATAAACATAATTATGCAAATATTATTTGTCTATATTATTTTTATAATAGAATAATGCTAATTGAATTAATACGTTAACTGCCAATTACGAAATAACTCGTAGTTTGCGTTATTGCGTCACTATGAGTTATCTCGTAGTTTGTTTACTTGCCATATCTGTACACGAATTAACTCGTAGTTGATTTCTGCAAAGAGCTTTCTGTTATATAAATCAACTATGATATAATTCGCAATTCAAAAAAACATATTCTATTGCTATGCTTATATCAATAGAATATGTTTTTTGATAAATACTATGTACTGTAATAGAAGATTTTAATAATATAATATGATTAAATTAAATTAGCTTTTTTTTTAAATTAGCTTTTACACCGGAGTCCTGAACAGAACCGTAGCAGTCAACGTATTGAATCATAATTTATTGCATTGTGATTACAAAATAATTGAAATTATACAATTCAAAAATTTCAATTAATTCAATTGCTAATTGAATTATTTTATCATCATTGTAATTATATGCGATATGAATTATAATAATATATAATTAAAATATATTAAACAATGTAATTAAAATTCGACAGTTTAAAACTGAAAAAAAAAAATATTAATATTTTTAAATATTAAAATATTTTTTCCATGTGTAATTTTTTTTTTCTATTTAATGAATCATAATATGTGATTTATTTTTTTAATATAGATAATATATTGTAAATATGAATTATATTATTTTTTAAATATATGTCTAAATTATAATGTGGAAAACAAGAATTTATAAATAATATTTATCACTAATATTTTTTCATCTTTTATTCTAACATTTTTGTTTATCTAACATTCTTGTTTATCATGATATCTGAATTTATAATATCTCAAATTTAATATTTATTTAATAATTATAATGAATACTAATATAATTATATATAATTAATGATATTTATCGTTATAACTTCAATAATTATAAGTTTCAGTCGCTTAAAGATTGTTTTATATTTTATTTTTGCATTCTGCAAATCCAAAGGATCTATAAACATTGGCTTATGTATATGCAACCATAGATATGTAACAGAAATTATATGAAGTAATAATAATTTTTTTTGGAAAAAACTAAAATCAAACAATCATAATATGCAAAGAAAAAACATTAATTATTCAAAATATTAATTTCTATAATATATGCAAAAATCATAGATCAATTAAAGACAATCATTTTCATTCCAAATATATATATATAATAACAAAATATTTTAATTTATTGATAATGATTTTATAAAAAAAATTATAAAAATTATAAATTGTAGAAAAAAATATAATTTTTTGATATAAAATTTCATATGATATTAATTTCAAATTAACATGATATTTGAAGTAAAAATGAAAAAGGAGGATATAAAATTTTAGTTTCGGAAATTTATTGATTTTCAAGATATTAATGAAAAATTTTTAGTACACATTGAAAGTTATATATATAGATAATATATTATTAATACATTATTTTATAAATATTATTATACTAGATATTATTAACACAATTCCTTTTATATTTTGGAAATCAATAAATTAATGAAACTATATTTAGAGTTCTTTTTCTCTCTTTTTTATAAATATCATGCTAATTCGTGATTTATATTATATCTATACTATTTTTTGTTTATGATTTTTCTTTAATTGTTTATATTAAACGAGCCACACGATTCTGCTTCCCAATTAGATCTCAGTTAGAACTTTTTCTTTCTTTTTTTCTAATTGTTAC
The DNA here is from genome assembly GCF_003254395.2 of Apis mellifera. Taxonomy (NCBI): domain Eukaryota; kingdom Metazoa; phylum Arthropoda; class Insecta; order Hymenoptera; family Apidae; genus Apis; species Apis mellifera. Next base: position 4,962,942 of record NC_037644.1, on the reverse strand, counting down.
TCTCGTTCTTAACTGATTTTTCCATCATAAATAAATTAACTAATATGTACATAGTCAATGAAATAAAATATATGAAATATATGAAAATTGAAAAAAGAATATATATAGTCTATTATTGGTAAGATTTGTAACACTTACTTTCTTTAGAGGTATAAAAAAAGTCATTCTTTTATAGTGAAAAGGAATATGAGTCACAATTAACTCATAAGCTGCATATAATCTTAGCTCAGATAATTGATAAATCTTTTACTACTTAACACAATTTATGATATTTTTTCGAGAATTAATTTTTAATCCTTAGAATGAAATTAGATAAAAAAAAGAAATATATTTATGCAAAATATACAAACTATTATATTTCGCGAAACTTTTGAATAGTTAATTTTAAAAATTAAAACAAAAAAAAGTTAGTTCATAAAAATTTCAAGTAAAATTTTTTCATTAAATTATAATTTATAAGTAATTTAAGTTTGTGTTAAATAAAATAAGACTAAAATAAAATGAAATGATTCTATATCTATCATATCGTCATAATATTTCTATTTTATTTATCATTTTCTATCTACTTCATTTATCAAAATTATTTATAATTTAATAAATAAACTTTTAACAAATTTTTATATTTATTTTGACTTCCAAATGTATCAAGTATATATATATTTATATATATGTATATATATATATATATATATATTTATTTATTTATTAGTCTATACACTTTGCATATTTCAAAATTATATAAATTTTTGGAATTTAAATTTGAATCTTTCTTTATAAAACGTATTATTCCGCGATATATCTATTACATTGTCCTTTATATATAGCTTTAAATATACATATTTTGATTTATTTATTTTGTTCATATTTTTATTTTATTCTATGTTATAATATATATATGCGTGAGTCAATTGTGTAAATATTATATTAAATAAAATGAAAAATTAATAAAATTTTAACATGATTTTTCCAAAAAATAATCGAATTGCAAATTATGTTCTTATAATAAGTTTAATTCTTATGATGAAAAGAAGAAAAAAAAAAAAAGAATTTTGATATTGAAAAATTAGTTTAAAATCAATTTTTCATTCTAATATTAATTTCTACCAAATCAATATTAAATTAACTTGTGACTAGAGATTTGAAACGCTTGAATTATTTACAGTTTATAAAATTTAATGCTTTAAAAATTGATTATTTGTTTTGAAAATTTTTATTATTTTAAAAGTCGTAAAAATCTCGACAAATTTGAAATTTTTAATTATTTTGTTTTACTCTTATTTATTTTTGATTTTTTTTCAAAATTGAAACGATATTATTTGATTTTAATTCAAAAGCAAAAATAAAAGTTTCAAAGTTTCAAAGTTTCAAACTTTCTAATGAGCATTTTCAAGATTTTCAAAATTTTCAAAAATTCTTAAATTATTTAATTTAGCTTAAAAGATTATGATTTTGTATAATGTTATACAATATTCAAAGTATCTCAAATTCCATTATGTCACTACTTGTATTAATTTATTAGCATTCTATACCTTACCTCTTTTCGTACTGTTTCTGCATGAGCTTTAATATCATTTAATAACAATTTCTTCGCAATAAAAGCATTCTCGCGAGTTAACAATGCTAAAAGATGTTTTTCTTTTATTTTCAGTAATTCTTCTTCTCTTTGTTGCTGCCGTTTCTCTTCTTCTAATTTTAATATCAAGGATGGATCTACACTCCCTTCTGTTAATGCTTTTAATCTAAAATTTCATACATCAAACAGAAACATATTTAAGAATTATTTGAAAACGAAAAAACTAATAATATAATAATATAAGAATAATATAAATATGAGAATGCAATTTTATTTTCGACATAGAATAGGTATTATTAGATGTTACAATTAAAGATGTTAAAGATGTTACAAATTTTATATAAAAAATCGAAAAATTCTAATAGTTAATTAACATGAAATTTGGAATAGAGAAAAGAATTGGAAAAATATGCAATTTTTTAAAAATATTTTAGTTTTCGAATAATGAAAAACTTTTAATATTATATGAATTTTATCTATACATATGTAATTAATACAATCATCATTGTCAAATATTTAATAATCAATCTTAATAAAATTTATAGAGTATTCTACATAAAATTTTCAATTGATCTTATGAAAAATTGCAAATATTAGTAGTTTTTTCGGAGAATTTTAAAATTTAACCTAATTCAATATTTTTAAAATCTTTTTTTTTAAAATCATTATCTGAATTGTATCTAAAATAATTATCATATTTCTACGCTAAATATTTTTATCTGCAAATTGATTTTTTTATATTTTTATATAAAATATCTTAGTACTTGGAACATACTTAATGTTTGATAAATATAATTTAATTTCTTGAAAATGATTTATCAGACTTTTCGATTATGAATAGAACATTTTAGATGAGCAAGATGTAACTAGACATCAAGTATTAGACATTCAATTATTATTAGTTTTTAAATTTTAATTATTCATATTGGAAATGTCGTTTAAACGGAAATATTACTTAAATATTACTTTCTACTAATAATTTCTTCAATATAAAGATAAAGAATATTTATATCAAAATTAATATGTAAAAAAGCTCAAAAACTTTAATGAAAAATTGAAAAGAGATCTTAATTTTAAAGTGAATAATGATTGATAAAATTTAAATTAAATAATATTTGTTAAATAGTAAAAAAAAACTTTTAAGATACAGCTATTGTTAACATTCTAAAATTAGTTTTAAATTTTTACAAGAAGAGTAATATGCATTGAAAAATATTTATAATACCGATAAAAACAGAATGAAAAAAATCACAAAAATCACAAAAAAGTTTAGTCTTAGTTTTCCGCTGTGATAAATCAATTCCTAGCGAAAAATGAATAAAGATAGTATTACTGCATTTGTTTATGCAAATACTACTGGATTTTAATTATTACCAGTACTAATAATAACAAAAATAAGAATGTTTTGATATTTTAAAAATATTAATATGAATGCTCTGCCAATTATCTATATCAATCTATCTATCAATCTTTGAATGGATAATGTTATTTTCATTGAATAAAGAATGCTTCTTAATAACAATTAAAAATAAATTGAAAAACAAATACAGAAAGAAAACTATTAATAGTTATTAAAAAATGTTAATTCATATCATAATTGCAAAATATTAAATAAAAAAAATTTATTAAAATAATGTATTTTTGTTACATTCAATGGATTATAGAATAATTAATTATAGAATAATCAAATGTTTCAAAAAAATGTATAAAAAAGATTTGCTATAAAAATTAATATTATGCTTTACTTAATATAAATGAAGAAATAATAAAATTTCATAAAAAATTAAATATAAATTTTATAAAAATTAATCTTAAACTATTGTTATCATTATAAGAAATATTTAATCAAATATCAATAATGCAACATTAAAAAGGCCATGGAGAAAGTTTATGATATTAAAAATGGAGACAGCGCAAAAGAATCAAACATAATTTATAATATATAAAATTTTGTACTAGAAAAGCTAAAATTGTATAATCTGAATACGTTTATCTGCTATTATTGCGAATACATTACTTCTTATTATCAATAATCGAGATTCCATTATATTTATATCTACTCACTTTTTTATAAATTTAATTAGAAAATTTCTTATGATTTCTTATGATATATATATATATATATATATATATATATATATATATATATATATATATGTATAACGAGAAAATTATTTTTGCTTATTATAGCCCAGAAATTAATTTATATTTTATTTTTGCTCAAGTTATCTATGAATAAATAAAATATTAAATATACTGATATTTATTCATTTATGTTTATGTACATATTACAGTGATGATTGCATAGTGTTGTATTGTTAAAAAAATATATACGTATAAGTAGAATTCGATATATTAATAGTTTTTTTTAAATAATTAAAAAATTACAATATATCCTTAATGATCTAATGACAAAACTAATGACTATTAATATCAAATGTGTATCTAGACACAATATTTAAATATTTTAGCTAAATGTAGTTCTATAAATAAGTAATTTTGAATTTTGAACATATATATATATTCTTTCCTTATCGATATCAATTTTGTTTGAAATATGTTATAAAATATGTTGTATCATTTTAAACAATTTTTTCTATTATATTATATTTAAAATTGTATTTTTATATAAATATTTATGATTAATATATATATATTTTTTTTTTTGAAGAAATATATATATATTTTGAATTTTGAATATATATATATATATATATATATATATATATATAATATATATATATATTAATATATAATATATAATATATAGTTATGACGTAGTAATAAAGTAATATATGTATATGTAGTTACTTTTTTATTTCTCTTTCTTCAAGGTTGATTACATGAGCACATTCCCTTAATGTTGAAGCTGTTGTATGCTTTATTTCGACTGGCTAAAATAAATAAATAATTAAAAAGCATAGGAGATAAAAATTATTTTTCGAATAGAAAAATAATCTTTAAGAAATGTAATATCAAAATGAATCCATAATAAAAGTCTTACATTCTTTTAAGTTTAAAAAATATTTTCTCCTATCTAAAATTATGTTTATTTTTTGAATAAAAAAAATTTAATGAAAGAAATTATTTTTAAAGATAATAAAAATTGTAATAAAAATCAAATAATATTATAAAAAGTCAAATTTTAATATGATTTTTATAAGTATTATTATTAATTATAGTTATATTATAATTATTATATATTATAATTTTCTTCACCTTAAAGTTTGGAATTGATTTTCGTACAAAAATTGTTTTTGATTTTTGTTTTTCAATTGATTTCTCTAAAAATTTGTAACGTTGGAAACAATTTGGAGCATTTTTATTCGCATCTTTTAACAAATTCATTGCATTTAACTTGTTGGTTTTTCGTAATGATTCTAATTTTATCTCCGTCAATGGTTTAAGATAATTCGATCTTGGAATTTTTCGTGCGAACTTCGTCACTGACAAATCCTATCCAGGTGATATGAGTCTTCAAAAAAGGAAATCTTAATGATTTGTTAACTGTTTTAATTTATATCAAATCATATATTTGAATTAATTTGATAATTACATTTAAATAATATATTTATTAATATCTATATATGTATATCTACATATATATATAAATATTTCATAATATTAAAAGAATCATTCGAAGTTACTTAAAAATAATTTAATCTAAAAATCATTTTAAAATTCTTTAAAACTCATTCGAAATTGTTTAAGTAAGTAACATAATTAATTAATGAATTAGTTAATAAAATATTTCTATGTAAAGCATATAATTTATAAACATAACAATGACTCATAATAAAACTTGAGCGACCTTTAAAACAGAATAATTTTTTTAAAATTGTATCAAACTTAAATTTTTCTAAAATATTAGAAGAATTAGTTTATTAAATAATATTTTTATTTTTCTAATTGAATAAAATGTAATTCGGTATGTAATTCATAAAAGATTATATGAAATGTGAAAAATTGAATTTTATCCAAAAACATTATATTTAAATGTTAAAATATAAAGTATAATATATAAGGTATAATATATAAGTATAATATATAATATATAAAGTATAAGAAATTAATTAATAAAAAATATAATAAAATTAATAGAAAACGTATAGAAAAAATAATATACGATAAAAATTAATAAGTTATATAATATTTGAAAATGTACGATCCAAAATATTTGTCGATACATAATATATTTTAATATATATATATAATATTTCGATTTTTTCATAGCATTAATAGAAATAAATAAAATAAATATTTCTAAGCAGATGACAATCGATTGGATAAATTTTTAAAAATAATTTTGCTTATTAAAAGAAATATTTGTAATATTGGTAATTTGGAATACTAAAATATTTAAAAATTTATTAACATTATTTAATTTATAACATTATACTTATACGACAAATAATAAGAATGAATGATCTAACTAATAAAATTTGTGTAAAAATTATAATTTTATTTTTGATTTACAGAGGAATAAATTCAATTTCTTAAAAAATTTTTTCAAATATTCAATTGTTGATATCATAGTCAAAATAAACTAATTTATTTAATCTATTTATTTTATTTTTATTTCATTAAATAAATTTTGCAAATATTCTAAGAATATAAAATACGATATGAGATTTTAGATTTCAATACTGTATTACTAATTTGGAAAATAGAAAATAAAGATAATTTGGAATATAGAATATTTAAAATGTTATATTATTCAAATTAAATAATGAATTAAGCAAATAAAATTAACTGTAGACTAAAAATTAACTTGTGCTTGTCTATATTGCATATATAATATCTTAAAAATATGAGAATCTGTTAATTGAAAATTCTTGAAATAATTTCATGTAACATTTTTCTTTGTAAAAATTTTTGTTATAATTTTGTTACAAATTATTAATAAAAAATAACGGAGCACATAAGCTAATCAACTCTCGATAATAATTCGCTATATGCTATCGATTGAGCACAAATAAATCCAAGCAATATATGCAGAAAAAAGTATATCGAATATAATAAATATTTTTTATTTACAAAAAATTATATGGAATAAAAGATGAATAATTTCAATATATAATATTCAGTATGTTTTTTTCGATATATATTGCTTGAATTTATTTGTGTTTACTCGATAACACATACATACATAGATAATACTATCGTTGCAACTCTAGTAGATTACACGCTTTATAATTAACCAATGTTTTTTTAACAAAACCATAACAAAAGAAAATGTTGAAAATAAAAATCTTTGGTTAACGAATTCCTATATTTTGAGACACTTTGTATTACCTTATATTATATTTAAAAATATATGTATATATTTAAAAATTCGTAGACTTTCATTTTCTAAGTCCATTTTTATTTTTTACAATGTAATGCGAAACAAAACTTCTCATTTATTAAATTCTTAATAAGCAAACTGTAAATTATGTTATAACTTAATAAATAAATTTTAATCAATATTTTTACATATCAACTTTTATATTTATTTTGACTTTTAAAATTAATTCTCCAAGATATCTTATGAATATATATATTCTAATAAATTTTATAAAGATAACAGCTTAAAATATAGAGGAAATCTTAAGAAAGATTTCATTTAAATTGGAAAAAAAAATTTTTTTCGAAAAATTCTATTATACATATTTATTGCCGATTGCCATCTGTTTATGTGTAAATAATTAGTAAATAGAAATCAGAATTGATACATATACTATCACGTAAACATAGAATTCAATATGTAATATGCATTGAATGTTTTTTAAATTATAACTCGAAAAATAAAGCCAATTGATTATTTATTACAGAAAAAGTTGATTAAAATAATTTTCTTTCTAAATTTCAAAATTATTAAAAATGTTAAAAACAATTAATCGGTAATGATCAAAGTTTCAATTACAATATAGATATATTTGTATTATGACAATAGAAATAAATATATTAAATTAGATATAATACTTATACATTTTCAACTTTACAAATTACTCACTTCGGGTGTATTGGGAGGCACATTTAAACGAGTTTTTGGTCGATTTAAGACATTCATAAACATGGGAGTTGTTGATTCCTTTTTAGGAATTTTTATATTTCGTAAATATTTTTTCAAATGCTCCTGAAGTTTCTTTAAAAAATTACTTATATGTTATTCTTATTTTTTAATGATATATGATATATGATATATGATATATATAATATATCATAATATAATATAATATATATATATATATAATTTTATATATATATATTTTATTATATATATATATATATATATATATAAAAAATAAATAAAATTGTAATTGCTTTAAAGTCACTAAATTGTAGTAAAATCGAACCTCTAAATATGGTGTTGCTTCTAATAATGGGAACACAAGATTTTGCTCTACAAAATGTTCCTCAAATGTCAAACAACCTTTTTCCAGGAAAAAATTCGGAGTTTCTGCACGAAGAAGATAACCAATTAAATTTAAAATTTTTTTTACTTTAAAATAAACAAAACAATCAATTGAATCTTCAAAAAATATATTGAATATTCTGTATGACAAAATGTATACAAGCACTGAAATATTAAATTTATTAAAATAATATGAAAGTTTTTTTGAAAAAAAAAGAAGAATTAATAAAAAATTATGAACTTACACATCGTTTGATGCAAATCATTATAATTACGACAGTTTTGTTTATCCAAGTAATCTTTACTTACTGATTCTAAAAAAATTGTATAACGAACTATATTCATGAACAAATCGATGAAGATACTTTGCAACGAAATTGGCATAATCTATATAAAAAGAAAATTATACTATTATATATATATATATATAAATTTAAAATTAATTAATATATATATATACATTAATTAAAAATTTTGTTATATAAAAATGTAATTTCACCCTAAGTTCCTCAATTTCATTAAAATGTTGTTCAATTGGGTTGAAATCAAACTTGCACTTATCCTTTGATTTTTTTTCAACAAATAAGAAAATGCAAAATTCATCTGGACTTAATTCTTGCTTTAATATCAGATATACATCCAAAATTTTTATCAATGGAATTAGAATAGGTAATTGAAAGACATTTGTCTTCATTAACTAAAAAAAAATTGATTAATTATTAGTAAATATTTGAAATTATATTTGAACTATTAGTAAATATTGAAAATTATACCTCTTCTTCAGTGCAATTCATTTTTAAGGAATCTAGCTTAATAATCTATTATCTCTTATAGTTTAAATATTACAATTTTTATTAATTTAAAAATTCTTAAATTCGTTAATAATACTTATTAAAATTAATAAAATTAATTTAATATTTCGTCTAATTTCACAAAACGGGAAATATAAGAAGATTGATTGATAAATTCAGAATGTTTCAATAAATAAAGCAAACTTCAAGATTAATTGCTACTAATTAATAAAATTAATTTAGAAAAATATTAAATCTTTTGCAATTTTTATTCATCATTTCAAATACAATTTCAACATTTCAAATGATGAAAAAAATCAAAATTAATATAATAATAATATATTGTTTATTAAACTCTTAGTTAATATTTTCTTAAAATTAATATGATAATAATAAAAACTATTTTTTTTCAATAAAAAATTATATTGAATTATATTATAATTATAATATAATAATAAATAAATAAATAAGTATTAATGAATAAATAAATATTTAACTTAACATTTTTTTTGAAATATATATTTGGATTTGTTTGTGTTCGGTTGATACATAGTTAATGCTACTGTATATGACATATTTATTTAAAAACTATATAAAAATCTCAAGATTTATTAAAATATTTTTAAAAAAATGTTACATATAAATACATGTACATTTACAAAAATTTTAAATTTTTATTTGAAAATTTTAATTTTACTTTATTTTATTGTTGAAAATTATTGTAAAAATTGAAAAAATATTATTGTATGGAATATTTTTAACAAATTTTATAATATAAAAATATTTAATAAAACAAATACTTTTAAATACTATTAACTACTATTAATAGTAAATAATTTATTAAAAAATTAAATAATACAACGAAATCTTTTTAATTTTTTTTACATTAATAAATAATAGAATAAAATTAATAATCAATTTTTTTTTACCAAGATATCGCAATTTTTTATCGATATATTAAGATATGTATTATATTTTGAAGTTATTCTATTTTATTTCATATTAATACTTATTTATTTCTTTAATGTTTCTTTAATGTAAAAAGTATATATTTTTATTTTATAAATCTTTTTATTTCTAAAAAAAAATAAGAGATTAATAGAAATTGAATTTTTGTAAATTATCTTATTATCATTAACAAAATAATAAATTAAAATAATAAAAATTAAATAATTTCAAAGTAATATATCACGGCAAAAATAATCCTAGTTAGATTTTATAAAACAAATTTATATATATATATATATATATATATATATATAATATATTACAATGATAATGATATATAACATATTTATAACATATTACATGATATAGTTAATAAAAATATTCAAAAAATTATTTTAAATATAACATTATTTTAATATAAAATATAAAATTATTTTAAATATAACAAAAATTAATATTTTTTATTCATTAATTTTTTAAATTTAATTTAACAATTTTTACGGTCAGATTACATCCAATATATAAAAAAACATTCCGTTTTCAAACAAAAATCTTGATTTGTTAATCTTTTTCATAGTTGCATTATTATTTTGTTTTACTTTTTTCATAAAAAAAAAATCATCAAATTTTAGAAAAATGTTAAAAATATATTAATATGATTAATTTTGATTCTTTTATATTATTAAAAAAAAATATTTTACAAATTTTTTATATGAATACATAAAATTTTGGATAAATGTTTTAGTGAAATTGAAGATGTTTTATGACTAATATTTATCTTTTGTTTTTCTTTTTATTTTTCAAATAAGATTAAACATAAGAGTTGATACAAGTTTTAATAAATAATGTCAATCTAAATAAAATCACAATCAAAATAGCACGAATTTATTATTATAAAAATATATATTTCTATATTATAAATACTACTCTTTATTATTTCACTTATATTACTCTTTATTATTTTCGTTTAATTTACAATAGATTATAAATCAGTATCTAATGATTTATCAATAAGATAATTAAAATAATAAATGAAATACAGAAAAGTGAATTCTTTTTAGAAAACAGTCAAAGAAACTATGAATCAAAATGATAAATGATAGAAGTGGATATTTTGCAATTCAAAAGTTAAATAATGATAATTATTCAATATGATATTTTAAGTTGAAACTTTTAATGGTTAAAAAAAATTGTGAGATATGATAAAAGATGAAAAATCTGATTTAATGATTCCCTAGTTGCAAAAAGATAAGTATACTAATGGATTATTAATAAAAGATAATCAATTACAGTATATAGGGAATCATTGAAACAGCACGAGCATGATTCTTTAAAAGACTATCACCAAAAAGCAAAATGTTCAAAAATTACATTTACATTTTAATATTGAAATTTTAAAAATGATTACGTAAAATATAAATCGTGAAAAATAATAGAGAAAAAGTTAGATATAAATCTTCATTTTCCAATAATTGTTGTTTTTATATAATAATTATGAAAAAAATTCCTAAAAAAATATTTTTTTTTAAAATAAAAACAACTCATAGATCGATTCTAGTGAAACAAGCCATATGGTAACGTTGAAAGATTTTTTTGTTGAATTCAATTTGAAAAAAAAGCATATATATATATTGCAAACGAAAGGGGAACGGCTAAAAAGAAATCGATTTAAAAACATATATATAACATAACATAACATATGCGGTAGATTTAAGCAAACTTGCCGAAAAAGAGATGTATTATATATCCCAATCTTCGGATTAAATTTATTCTTGATAAAAAAACTAGTAAATAAAAATCAGAAACTAACTTTCGAAAATGACATTTGATCATAAAGAATGGTGAACTAAAAGTAAATTATTTTCAGCAGAATTTATTCCCAATTTTTTTTATAAATAAAAACAATCAAAAATTTATACAATAAGCAATATCATGAATATAAGGATTATTAATATGTATCAAATATTGAGATCCGATCTCCATTAAGAATTTGTCCGAAAAATATTTAATAAGAGTATTAAGATAAAGCAATATGGAGTAATTTCTTACTTTAAAAGATAAAATCGTACATATTTTTTCTAAAGAAATAGATGTAATTCAATTTTAAATTTTAATCATACAGAAGTTTATGGGCTAATAGACATAAACATTTTTATTTGTGTTAACAATTATTGATGATTTTTTGCGGTTTTATTTCATGAATCATAAAAAGTATTCCATATATTAAAAAAATTTGTGGAAATAAAAATAATATTAGAAAAAAATCTAAAAAATTAGAAATTAAATATTTGTTATTAAATTTATTTGGGTTATTAAATTTTGAAATATGATTTACTTTATTGTGATAATTTTATTATATTTTATTATATATATAATATATATATAATTTTTAAACAATAAAAAATATATATATATATAAAAATACAGAATAATTTTTGGACAAAATTATAACCAAATTTCAACGATAGCAATATCAATCTTATATCTATTATATGTTCAAAAATATCCAAAATCATCGAAATCAATAAATTGACATTCTTTCTGTATAAATTGTCACATTGTCTGATGTGACTTTGAATATTGCATAAAAATATTAAATATTATTGCTCAAATAATCATTTATAGGACTATACAAGTACTTATACAATCCTATATATATATATATATATATATATATATATATATATATATATACGCTATATATATATATATAGCGTAATACAAATATTATGATTCTTAAATGAACTAATAATAATTGATTGTAACTATTTGTGACTAAATATAATTGAATTTTGTTTCTGACTTGATGATTTGACTGATTAATTGCATTTAAGTGATTTTAAAAGGATTTAATCCAAACTCTATCTTAATTCTAATCTGGTTTGAATTCTATCACAATTTTAACTACAATCTGATCTGAACTTTATCTGCCTTCTAGTTATGATCTAATCTATCTGAATTCTAATAGCGATCTTGGAAAACTATCAAATCTAAGTTTTCCCTCTAATTATTATCTATCTACGAAAATACAAAAGAGAAAATTAAAAAGAACCAATGAGAATAATCGCATTGAAAGACAATTATTAAAAATGGATCCTTACAATGTCACGTTGCAGTGATTCTCATTGTATGAGAATCAAAATCCTTGCAACCACTTTTAAAATATATGATTTATCACAAAATATTTAGCATGCAACTTTTAAATATCAGTGTTATATCTTAGTTTCGAATGACTGCTATTGAAAATATGAAAAATAAAGAAAACCGCTTGTAAATTAATGTGTAAAAGTTAAACTATTAAAAATATCAAGTTATTGAAAATGAAATTAAAGTTATCAATGGTTGCTTCACAAGTCAGTGATTTTCATCCTTAATATATTTCATTAACATTAAAAAATAAAATTAAAATTAAATTATATTCAATTCATATCAAATTTTCAATATTCAACTTATGTATATTCTTATATTCAATTATTATTTTTTTTTATTTTGAATTATTACTTAATGATTCATTAGATAAAAATGTAATTTTATAAAAAATATAAATATATATATTAAATATTATATAATTATAAATTAAATTAGAATTTTTTATTTTATAAGAAAAAATTAAATTAAATTAAAAATTTTTTTATTAAATAAAGAATTTAAATTATTAGATTTTAATAATTATTAGATTTAATATTTTTTTAATATTTATTTTTCCTTTATCAATTAATACATCTTTGTATTTTTGTTTAAAAAAGTATTAAGTAGAAATACGAAAATAGATTTGTTCTTTAAAAATTAACAATTAAATTTTATATATATATGAAATTATATAAATATTTTAAAAATTTGTTATATAAATTTTATTTTAAATATAAATCTTTTCAGCCATCTAATTTATTTTTTCATAAAATTAATTTTATTTTTCATTTTCACTTAATTTTTTCATAAAATGTAAATTTATGTGCAATATAATACAATATAATAGAATCTTCATAAAATGATTTAATTCCATTTTCAAAAAATAATGGTTTAAAAGTATAACAGAAAGGCGAATTTAAATTATTAAAAATTTTTGCATAGAAAAAAGTTTTTAGAATTCACAATGTTAGAATACAAAAGCTTAAAGTTCAAAATTACAATTCAAAGTTCGAATTCAATGATTTAAATAGGAATTAATGCTAAGATATAATAGATATAATAAGATATAAGATATAATAAAGTAGACAAAAAATTAAATAAAAATTAATTTCTCTATTTTATATAAATGATTAATTGATTAGTGTTAATGATTACGCATATATGAATATATATACATATATATATATATATATATATATATGAATATAGATATATTTATTCAATAGAATATTGTGTGTTATTTTTCGCTGATATTTCATCTGTAATCAATGTAGTGTTACATGCAAATCTATCAAGAATTAATTTAATTAATTCTAATCAATTCAAACTAAGAAAGAAATCGAGAAAATGCTAAAAAAAAATATTATCAGAATACTATTATTAAGAAAAAATAGAAGAAGATTAAATTACATATTTCAAAACTCGAGTTAAATTTTTGATTATTGATTGATTTTATTAACTTATTAATTTTACCTATTTATTTAGTGAATTTTTTTAACATTTAATATAGATTGTAATTTATTTTTGTATTGAAAATTTTATTATTTATTCATTAAATACAAAAATTTTATATTCATCTTTTTGTATCATAATTTTATTAATCTTTTATATCATAATTCATTTTGACTAATGAATAAATTCGATTTAGTTATTCTTATATGAATAGCAATTAATTAATTTATCTATTGCTAATAATAAAATATAATTCAACAACTCTTTTTTAATAAAAGAATATTTATATTCTATTATTAAAAAATATTTATATACTTTCTTTAACATATTAAATTAGAATTAGAATTGTTTAGACTTGTTTAGAATTGTTTATTGGAATCATCATTTTATATTATCAGTTGATACATATCCAATGTTACATGGCTCGATAGTTTATAATATACTTCGTGATTATATTTTTTACTAATAATTCGTTAATAACATTCATTAATAACTAAAAAAAAGTTTTTGCAAAGAAAAATGTTAAATGAAATTATTTAAAAAATCTTTAATTAATCTATATTTTTAGGGAATATAATTATCTTTGATATTTAAGCCACTTTTTATTTAAATCAATATTAAACCATGTTTACAAAACAATTGCTATTTTATCTCTAGAATGAAAAATTGCAATTATATGTATGATATTTTTTACAAAATTATCAAAATATATAATGTATGTATGAAAGTAAAAAAAAAATAAAGAAAATATAAAAATGTATAACGAATATTTTAAATACTTATGAGAAACTATTCGATTTTTTCAAAACATTGCTTTCTGATTGTTTGCGAACACTTACTGCTCGCGAGATTTATAAAGCTTCTTCAAAGAAATTCTCATAAAGATCTTTTTCTTATCGCTCGCAAATCTCTATTAATACTAAATAAAAGATGACATTATCTGAGAAGCTTATTATTTTTGAGAGTTTAGTTAAAATTATTCTATATTTTTTGACTTCAGTCTGGCTGGAACGGATCTCAAATGATATACTCCAGATAGAGCTGACTCAACAGCAACCAATATTATTCTCATTCGAGAAATTTTTCTCTAACTTGGCGATGCCGCAAGTTAGGCACGCGATGTTATTGATTATTGTCATGCCCTATCGATAAATCCTTCACTGATGAAGAAAATCTCATGATGATCGTCGTAGTTTGACCGTCGGATACGATAATTATATAATTTATGAATACATCGTGCTTTGAACATTGAACACGATTACCTTTTGTGATATTGAGACTTTGCTATTTCATAGACATATACTCTGCATATGTGTTCACTCATACAATCCATATCTTTAAGAAATGATCGTAATATATTTATTACGATCTTATTACCTTTATTACGACATCTGTTGAAGGACATTCAAGTACCAAGCTTACATTCACTACTATTATTACAATACTATTGTTACGGGCGCAAACACTGATAATTATTACAATAATAAGTATCAACAGAATCTAATAATTTTAATTTTAATTTCTTTTCTTTTCAATGCATGAGATTGCAACTACATATTAATAATGTAACATGTCAATATATAAATTAAAATTTAAAAAAAAAGAGAAAGGATCGAATTAATCAGATATTGCTCAAAAATTATCAAACTTTAATATATAATTTTTAAATAAAATAGATTATATTATATTTAAATAAAATTAGATTAAATTTATTATTTGTATTTATTTTATGAATATTATTTGAATTTATTTTATTTTATTATATTATTAACCGAAAATTTTTTTTTATTCCTTAAAAATTCAGTTTATTTTGGTTATTTTTTATTTATTTATAGAATTCATAATACTAAATAATATTTTTGCTAAATTAACATCTATTACATTCCTATTCCAATTTATATTCATGAATTAGATTATCTATTATTTATCTAGTTATATAGAATTTTTAAGATTTATATCAATTCTTTTTATTTGTTATATATTAACTAATTATAAAATTATAAAATTTTATTGTTAGCAGATGTGCATTTTTTGATAAAGTTTAATTATTTCAGTTGTAATATTTGATTCAATCTTGAGAATTATATTTGCAATAGATAATATTAATAATATAATATTAATAATTAATTTAAATAAAGTTATTATTATTGTATTATTTGATGATTATTATAAATTATCTAATTTTTCTAAATATATATATGTTTAATTGGTTTGAAAATTTTTCCACGAATAGGGAATCTGTGGCGCTTTTTATGTTATCATAATTATAATTCTAAAAATTTAATGAAGTGAATTTTTTATTAATACTAATTATTAGAATGATTTATTAGAATTATTATTAGTTTGAATTTTGTAGAATGTTTATAAATTAAAAATATTATCTTACAATATCTTTGATATCTTTTTTTTTCTTTTTTAATTTTATAATATGGAATAATGATAAAGAATTTTTAATTTCAGTTATGAATAATCGATTGAATAATCCTTTGTAATATTTATATATTGTACAATATAGTTATCTTGGAATCAAGATGGGATTTATATGCATTTAATACAACATATGTGTCTCCTGTTTATAGACGCCATGATCGCAAATGTGATTTCTATAGTATCGTGATCAATTATTATCATATTTAGTAATGTCATTTATCAAACAGAATAATTATTTAGCAAGAATTCAGAATTAAAATGAAAAGAAACTTATTTATTTCATTTTTTTTATTAGAAGAAAATGATAAAATTTATTTTTTTTATGATAAAATGATAAAAAGAAAAAGAAAATTAATAAAAAAAATGTAAAAATCAAGACATAGATTATTGCTTTATGTTAATAAAAATTGTTAGATGATAAAGAAATAAATAGATAATTCTTTAATTTATATAAAAAATAAAAGGGTTGTTTTAAATCTTGTTATTAATAATTTAATGAAAACATCATCTAAGAAAGTAAAATATACGATTTCATCATTTGAAAAGTTTCAAACTAAATTAATTTTTCAAAAATAATTTTTATTTTTTAATAATATGATATAATAATATTATTTCTTTTAAAATTATATCTATTATAATTATTTTTAAATAAGTTTTTTTAATGAACTTTATTTATAATTAATAATAAAAAATATTTTATATTTTATTTTTAAGAAAAAAAGTTTTTATTATCGAAACTATACTTTTGAAATATATAAAAATGATATTATTATTTTATGTTATTATTTTATTAATGGTATTTATCATTTTTTTTTTTAGCAGCTTTTTTTTAATGTTTCTAAAATATCTTTATCTATATATTTTTATATCTTTTTGCTATTATTTGGATTCAAATTTAATTTTCTTTTATTTAATAATGGTCTGTTGATAATATATTTATTATCTATTATATATCTTTTGTTTTTATCCTGCTATTTTCAATTAATTTTTCTTTCGGTTTATGTTACTACGAATGTTATAAAATAAATATTTTTAATTTATTATATTTCGAAATTCATATTATATATAAAAAACATCATATCTCTTAAGAAATATTTTAGAAATTTAATTATTTTAATAATTTTGTTTTGATTGATTATATTATATTTCACATTTATTCTTTTTTATTATCATAAATGTATCTCATATATTTTATTATTTTTTTTACAGTTAATAATTAAAATAAATAAATTATATATTTTTTGCAATTTAATAATTTTTAATAGTAAAGAAATATTCAATGTTCAGAAGCAGTAAATAGAATAAAAATAAATAATCATCAGATTTATGATTTACTTATTCGGGGAACATTTTCTTGAACAGAATTATTATCAGATATTGGTTATTACAGCTAAACGAAGGATTTAGAATAATGTTGCTAAAATATAATGTAATTTTTAAGAAGAATTTAGTAACATTTGACAATTTAAATTTTTTTAAAACACTTTAACTTGCAACATAATTTTGAATAATATATTTTAATCAATATTATTTTTCCCTTGATAAATTTTATAACAATGTACATATCAGGCTTTGAGAAGATATGTGTCCTTATCCAACATTCCCATGTAAGAATCTTTTCTTAGATTTGGACTTATCAAGGGTTTTATTAGTTGTTTGTTCATTTTATATCAAAATATTTTATCCATGCATTATGATATTCATATAAAATATTTCATCTGTTATATATTATGCTTATATATCTTTTGTTTATTTCATTCATTTTATACTTTATTCGAATCTAATACAAAATACATATATATGTATATATTATCGTCATTTATACTTGTTATAAGATAATAAATTAATGTCGTTCATGTTACATATTATTATCCATTTAATCATTATTATCTATTATCTAAATTTTTTATAATTTTTTTAATTAAATAATTATCATAATTCTATTTTTATATATTTCACATATATAATTTTTTCTGGACTATCTTCTATCAAATTTTATTGCAACAATTCTGCTTAAAATGTTGCATTTTTTTCATTTTTGTAGCACATTTCATAATCATATTTTAATTTTAAGCGCCATTTTATTAATTTATAATGAAATTCTTTTATGTTAAATTTTTTTATATTATTTTTATATTTATAAAGTATTGCATAAATAATTCATATTATAACTATCGAAAATCTGCTTCCGTATAAATATGATTTAAAGTATTCGAGTTATTCATATTATTACTAATAATTTCTTTTCGATTATAAGATTTCTACTAACATGTACTGTTGCATCAGCAATACTGTAATGGATTGTTAAATGCATAAATATATGTATCGAATGTTCTTTCGAAGTATGTATGAAGAAACTGATGTTTGCGATTATCGATATATTTTTTTCACAATGAGTGGACTGTATTAATACGATTATAAATGTGGTATATGTGTCTATAAGAGAACTAGATCTACAATGTCACAGTAGATTGTGTCTGACGTATCAATCAAATCATGATATGTAATTATAACGAAACTATCTATTATCGTATTCGGTCAGACTGACATGTTCATAATGAGCGATAATTAAATTCTCTTTCAAGTTACAATAGATAATCGTATCCGTCGGTTAGAGATTGTTATAAATTATCTATTTATTATCTATTTGTATTTGATAATGAAAATATGATCTATTCACAATGAGTCTCTATTTCAAATAAAGTTCGTATTTTTAGGAAATCCTTTCTTAATTCAATTGGAAAAATCTCAGTTCTCGATGGGACATGACAATAATATCGCGGTTAGTGCCTGATTCGCGACATCTCAAAGTTAGAAAAAAATTCCTTGAACTAGAATAATATTGGCTGCTGTTAAATCAGCCGTATCTGGAGTATCATTTTTGGAATTCGGTTTTGCTCGCTAAAATGTATCAAAAATATACAATTTTAAATGTCAATTAAATTTTTAAAAACGACAGTCTTAAATAACATTCTTTATTTAAACATAATAAAGATTTGCGATAACAACAAAAAGGATTTTTATAAGGAATAAGTTTATAAATCTCACGAGCAATAAATGCTTGAAGATCTTGTTCTATAAAATCATACCTATTCTTTTATTCGATATCTCGAATAATAAACTCAAAAAATTTAATGAAATATGAATATTATATTATATTAATGATATTATTGTAATTTTTCTTTTAATTCTTCAAATATTTTTGATTTATCTATTGAAATTCTTAATCTTTTTTTTTTTGATAATTTTTATAATTTCGAAGATATGTTTGAATTAATAATCTGTTTACTTATGGAAGTAATTGCTCGTCTTTTACTTTTTTCGTGAATAATAAATATATTAAAGTCGAAACTGGCGAACGATTTCGAATATTGCATAAATAGAGTACCTAAACTGATGTTATTGCTCGAAAGACCATATCGTAGGACTGTATTCTTTATATTATGAGCTCTGAGTGAACGTATGGTGATACTTTGACTCTTTGCAGATAATTGTAATGATTCTAACTGTATTTTAATATACACTGTATCGTCCTCGAATTCTATCTGTTCTCGCTTCTATATCAACTTTATTGCAAAACTGTTGCGATCCTTAATTTTTCCTCCAATCCTTGCTTTTCGAGAAAAATGCACGTGGAGAGGAGGTTGAAGAACCAATAATCGTGTTGGAGAACAACCTCGAAGAATGGATTCTCGCGAGATTGCGTTGTGGGAGTCATTTTCGCGCTCGCTTCCACATGGTCCATTGCATAGCATGCAAATGTGGCTCGTGAAGTGGCCGATGCCTTTGTTTAAATTAGAGATCTGGAAAACGTTAGAAAACCATGTCCGTTCATAAATTATTGTCAGGCTATTAATGGTACTCGAACTATTGAAAACAAAGCCAGGATACCCGATCACTTAAGGCCTTAACAAAATAAGAATAATAAATAAAATAACTTTTTACTAAACTTCAATACTGTCTTTTATTATAATATAATCTAAGTATATTGTTACTTTTCATAAAAATTCACATTTATTTATTTGTAATTTTAATCTCTTTTTTTTGCAAAATAAAAAATTTTAATATTATTTTTATAGTATTATTTAATTAGAAATTGAATAATTATATTAAATTAAAAATTATATTATCGTCTTTTGAAAAATCCATAAAACATTTTTCAGATTAAATGGCATTTAATAATGCTAAAAATAGTTTTTTCTTTATTTCATTTATGAATTTCAATTTAGTAAAATTAGATATGAGATCTAAAATTGTAAAATATTGTATATCTAATTAATCTAAAATATCAGTAATATTTGAAATAAGATGTATTATTAATTATTTATAATATTATTAATTATTTATAATTAATAATTATTTATTTAATCCATCATTATTTAATCACGTTATTTAATCTATGAAAATTTATTATTCTATTAATTATAATTATTTTTAAATCTGTCTTTTTGAAACTATTCTTATTTTCTAATAGACAATTGATATATTTTTAATTGTAACGTGTTTATTTACAACAATTTAAGTTACATAATCTTAATTTAAATTATTGATATAGATAACCTATTATCTAAACTATGCTAATATCAATATGCTAAAATCTCTGATTTTGATTCTATATATTAATTTTTTTTTTTTTTTTGTTGAACTAATGACATTTTGATGTATTCCGTATTTCCATTATTCGAATGAATACACTAATATACTATGTAGATACTATCCATATACTATATACATATTATCTACATACTATCCATATGTTTTGTTATCCGTACAACGTTTCGTAGCGATGTTTACATACAATATACTTAATATACAACATAAATATAACGTATTTAGAGGTATTAAATACTTTCTGTGGTCGGCCTATTAAATGTAATCATATGTATCAATTCAGTCTGAGGCAGAGAACGATATTACAATGACAAGTAAACAAAAACATATAATTTTGAAGAGAATAAACTATTGAAGAGAAATATAAAATAATTAAAGATCTTAAAATGCAACGAAATTAGTAAGAAAACTGGTGTTGGGAAATCTACAATTACAGATATTAAAAAACAGAAACGCAATATTGAAAATTATATACAAAATGTAGATTCGATGGTTTGAGTCGTAACGGGAATGTAATTCTACGCAACTGGTTACAATAAAAAAATTATGTGACTAAAAAGATATAGAATCTTTAAATGTTGAAACTGTTAATTTTGTTCATTTCTACTTGAATAAATGAAATTTAATGCAAAAGAAGATAATTGTTCTATTATCCGAAAGTTTCACTTTTATCTCTTAGTTCGGATATGGGAATCTATTATAATAAATATAAAATTCTTATATAAGTCAACTATCGATCTATACATCCGATTTTTCTCAAGAAAATATCTTCACATTCTGGACATACATTATTATGTAATTTACTAATTTTTAATAATAATAATAATTTAATAAAATCTAATATCTATCAATATTTGTATTTATTTGTATTTGCTTTATCTATGTATTTCTTTAATTTCTATTTCAACTTTATTTTTTGATCTAAAAAACTTCTTCTATTATATTTATTCTAGGATATCTTATTCTGATTTCATTACATGTATTTGTTATTATATTTATTTTTATATTTTTTTTTAATTTTAATTCATGGCATCTGTTGTCTATAATTCTTATGGAAAATCATTTTGTCTCGCTTTATCTGTTATTTCTTTATTATCTATTATTTCTCTCTTATCATTTCGCATTAAAAAAACTTTTTTATTCATATTTATTCATATTTGTTCTTTTATAATAATTCCAAACTATAGTAATTATCTAAAAAAGGGATTTTTCACTAGTTTTGATGATTTTTGAATATGTTATAGAAATCAATATTTTGAATAACTTTTTCTTATGCATAATAGTATAATTTAATTTTCACATAATTATTACTTAACTTTAATTTTCGAAATTTACAAAAAAATATTATTATTATATAGAATTTTTTTTATATGTATATTATATATGTTCCCAGTTATATGAGCGTAAGTTATTTATCTTTTATAAATATATAAATATATATAATATAAACAGCAGTAATAGGAAATTATGATGTATAACAATGGAGCAGTTAAAAATTAAAAGTAGATTTCCTCAAAATGTAAAACTTTTACAATAAAATATAAAATAATACTTAAACGATCAAAATTATAATCACAGAAATTAGATATCAAATATAATGTATTCATTATAAATTATAATTCAATCATTGTAATTTCAATCTAAAGATTGTTTTATGTTTTATATTTTATATTACGTGAATTCAAATGATTTATAGAATGCTCGAATTCAATATTGGATGTCTTTCGCTGCAATATATTTATAAAATCTATTCGCGAAAACTTATTATTCGCAAGATTTATAAACAGTTTATTTGGAGAAATTTATATAAATTTTTATATTCATATAAAAAACTTTTTTTGTTCTTACCATGCGTATACCTCTATTAAATCTAAATAAAGAACAATATCTGAGAAGATTGTGTTTGAGAATTTGAACATTATAATTGTATATTTTTGACATATTGAACCAGTTGAACCGATCTTAATATAGGTGATATATTTTAGATGTGACTGATTCAAAGACAAATAACATTGTTTTAGTTCGAGTCAAATCTATAAAAGAGATGCGCCGATCTATTCCTGTTTATCGTGAGATCTATCACCATTCAAGCGAGGAATTTCCTTGAATTTGATAGATGTCGCGAATCGGGCATCAGCCGCGATATTATTGGTTATTAACGAATCGGACACCGGGAAACTGTGACTTTCCCAATTAAACCAAGAAGGAA
This sequence comes from Apis mellifera, assembly GCF_003254395.2. Classification (NCBI taxonomy): domain Eukaryota; kingdom Metazoa; phylum Arthropoda; class Insecta; order Hymenoptera; family Apidae; genus Apis; species Apis mellifera. The sequence goes on along the minus strand of NC_037644.1, from coordinate 4,939,402 downwards.
TTTTTCTGAAGGCATTTGCAAATAGATTCTTATGGTGATTATGTCATATTATGTCCGATCGTTGGATACAACACTTAGATAATGAATACATCATGTTTTGATTTTAGAATAGGGTTATCTACTACGATATTGTAGAAACCCTGCCCTCTAATAGACACATACTCTGCATGAGTCCATTCACAATCAACTCATCAAGAAGTATAGTATATAACATTTGCGAATCTATTTTAATAAATAACTCGTATACTTACGCATAGATAATTATCAATATATAATTTGATTCCATTAAAATTTAAATAATTATTAAAAATAGATTTTATAAAAATATAATAGATTATATAAAAATATAAAATATATAAAAATTAATTTATGTTTATTATAAAAAATAATGGTGCGCATTTTTATCTTCATCTTAATAAAATTCTATGTTTTCTTAAAAGAATTTTATGTTTTATTTTAAACTTTCTTTATAAATACAATATTCTAATATTATAATTATTTTGAAAAAATTGTTTTTCTTTTTTTTAAAAAATTGTGTTATTTTCTTTTTAATTTATTGTCTGTTAAACGAGATTTCGCAAAAAATTTTTGAAAAAGAATTTTATATATTGTTCTTATAATTTTCAATGCATTATTTTTCTTATAATTAACATATCATTATCATAAATACAATATTCGCTCATCGATTTCAAAGCACAATACATATAATGTATAAAAACTATTATCCTTTACTATATATGTATATATACATATAAGTAGAAAAAGAAAAAAAGAAATCAAATAAGATTTTGAAAAAGAATTCTCTAATTCTTTCTTCAATTCTTTAATTTTTTAATTCTTTAGAAGGCTAGAATTCTTGCATCATAATGCTTTCATTTTTTATGTTATTACTTTATTTATAAATAGGACTTTTTTCTTACTTAAAAGTTTTAATAAAAAATATTATTTCGAGCAATTCGTTTATATGCGAAGTTTTACTAAATTCATAATACTATGACTTAAACAATCTGAAATTATCCTTTCGAGATTATTAATATTAGCATAAAAAACAGAATTATGATCCACAATTCAAAAAGTGAAAACATATGAACTATTTAAAATTTATATATTTATAATACCATATATAAATAGACATATATAACACTTTTTGTAATTATCACTTATCAATTATATACATATATCGCTCAAATGTATAATAAATAAACTAATATATAACAGTTATTACTATTTATTTATATCAAACTTAGACATTTATTGGAATCGAAATGTGAAAATAAAAAAAAAATAAAAAGATTTTTTGAAATTATACAATACAATACAATATTAAAGTTACAATAACAATATCATATCATCCTCATATTACAAAGATGCGATAATTTATCCTCCATAATTTATTTATATATATTAATCATAATAATTATTATTATAATAATTATATATTTAAATTGTGATAAATAAAAATAATCTAAAAAACACGTTCGTTTGCTATTGAGTTTCAGAAATATTTTTCGATTTTTAGCATAAAATTGATATTTCAGTCTTAGAGATCTATTTTTTTTTGTCATGCTGTGATCAAATATTCATAATAACATTCATAACAACATCTATTTACTTTCCATATTGTATATATGTCATAAGTATATTTTTGATATGTTTTATATATACATATAATTATTTAATTATTATTATTTAATTAATTATTATATAATTATTATTTAATTATTAATAAATAGTAACGATATATTGTGATAATGTACAGGATAAAGGAAAATTTTATGATTTGATTGTTATAAATGTATATATTTTATATATTTTTTTAATATATTTTATTTTTAGATTACATAAAGACATTGTGTATTGAAAAAAATTTTTATTAAATTCTTGATATTCAATTTCAAATTACATTCTATTCTATTTATCGAAGATTAAAAATCTCAAAGAGATCATAAATCTATCTACAAATAATCTATTCTCTTGGAAAACAATAATAAAGTTTTATTATTATTTAAATTCATTTTACGTAATGTTTATATTAATTATATTATATTAATATTACGAGTAAAATTAATAATTTAATAAGTGTTATCATTTAATTATTTATCCATATATTGTAACATGTAATGTTAAAAAACATTTAACTTTTATTTCAATCAGTTTTTTATCTTCTCTTCTCTTGATGTATAGAATATACTTATAATATATTTCTTTTCACCTTATATATAAGCATGTATAGAATTTAATATAGTATCAAAAATTTATTGCGAATAATTTAGAAGCTAAAATCGAATGCCGCTTATAATTAAAATATATATTTAAAGAAAAAAGTTGTTTAAAATAATGACTTTAAATACATTTCAATCTTATTAAAATTGGTGAGAAGAAAGATTATTAATAAATTGCTCTGAATAATTTTTATAATAATAACAATTTCTAACGGTTATAATACATATAATGCATAAACGGTGAATCAAAATTACATTAATGAAATTTGATCGTAATTATATTATCGATACAAAAAAATTTCAAATAATCATCAATTTCTATAACTTTAGAAAAAATATTGATTGATATATTGACTTATTGATTTACATAATGTATTGAATTTTAAAAATATTCATAAATGAAATTTATAGTGCACTTATAGAAAAAAAAATATAAAATTCAAGTATTTTCTTACATTTTGCAACAATATAATTATATGAAGAATTTTGTTCTTTAAATTCTACTAATCTTATTCTCTAAATTCTCCTTTTCACTAAATATCATACTTATCAATGTTTAGAAACTTAAAACAAAAAATTGATACAAAATCACATTCTCTTCTAAAATTCTATTTACTTCAGTGTTTTAGATTTAAAATTACTTGTCAACTAATGATTAAAAAAATTTTCAATTTTTTTCTTCGAAGTATGTAATTCCTTTAAACGAAAATATATTTATGATCAAATTTCATTAATAGATAAATTCATTTAATTGTAACATTGAGTAAACTGATTACAGTCCTGAATAAAAACATTTTTTTTAATGTTTAAAAATAATAAATAAATTTAGATATATGTAATTTATTAATTTTTTATTTTTTACTAAGCTTTCTTGAAATAAATAACATTCATTAAAAAAATTAAATTAATTCATATATCTTTAATGCAATGATTGGATTTTTTATACAAAAATTATGTATGCAATTGTAAGCAATTATGTTTCCATTATGTATGCAAAAATCAACACGCATACAAAGTATTAATTTCGAATGCTTCTTGTTCTTTAGTTCTTTTTGCTTCTCTAATTGCTTAGAGAAAGTAATTTTAAGATATTTTATTCTTTTTTTAGATTTTTTTCTTTTATTTGTCTGTTTGATTATTTATCATTATCGTTTTGATTATTCTTTATGATTTATTAAATCTATATCCTTAACAAGGATTTTCGAACTTGCTATATTGTAAGTTAAAAAAATTTTTATGTCTATTTTTTGTATTTTTTGTATTTCTTTTAGAATGATCTTATCAATTAAAAATTTATGTGTTAATTTCTTTGTATGATTTTTATTGATTTTTTAAATTAATACAAAAATAATTATTGTATGTTTCTTCTTAATGTTCTTAATTTTTTTCAAGTATATAAATATAAAAATATAATATTTCACTATCTAAACACATAGATGGATATTTTATAAACATTAGAAGTATCAATTGAACAAAATCACATCTAATCCTGTTTTTATTAATTTAGTAGAATGTGAATTTCCACTCGTAGTTATGTTATTGATATTAATTGGTTTAAATTATATGCATAATGCTATTAGCATTATTATTTTTTATATTAATTGTTTTTTATTAAGTTCTTTAGTTATAATTTCTATCAATACTAAAGTTATATTCCATGAAAATTTATATTTCAATTTAGAGGATTTTAATCAAAAAACTTCTTTTAAAAATCTATTTATAATTTTATCATCTCCAATGTTGTTTTTTATGATTAGAAAAATCCGATTTATATGAATTTAGTGTCCCAATTTTTCATAGCATTTCATAGCATTTTGAAGAATTAGAGAATATGTTATTATGAGAATTAATATGTTATATGAAAATATTATTTGATTCCAATAATCCCAGATTTCTTTCACTAGAAAGTCTTATTTGTTATTATCTATTATCTATTTTGATTTAATTATTTATTTTAATTTTTCTTGTTTTTATAAATTTATTTAATCTTTAATATAAATCTTGAATATAAATAAATATGATTTAGATGAATATATAGGATATAGGATATATATAGGATAAAAGGATAAAAATTAATTTATTCTCTAATTTTCTTTTTTTTTAAAACTTAATTCTCTTTTTTTTAACATATATAATGGCATATATATAGCACTATATAATATTCTGATTATTTTTAATTTCTTCTTAATAAGCTGACATCCTTATTTTTTTTTTGACATTTTATGGATTTTAAATACCTTTTTTCTTTAAATCTTTAAAAACCCATTCTTCTAATTTTTTTTATTACTATGAATTTTATGTTTTCACAAAGTCTTACATGTTTTCTTTTATATTTTCACTTTTGTTTTATAATGCTTTTTCAATTATTAATTTTATTACATAAATAAAATATATTTTGTTTACTTTACTTTTCTCATCTATGATTATATGATATATGAAATATAATTGAGCTTTTTATTATTAAGAAAAAATTAATTTTGTGAAATATTGTGAAATATATTGTTAACTGCTTAAATTTCAAGGAATATTCTTCCTAGTTCTAGTTTCTATTCTTCTAGTTAAATTAGATTAGATTAAGGTTTTTAGAATCTCTTTATCTACTACATTTATTTTTGACTTATTAAAATCTCTGTGTTTCCTTATTAAGATTTTTTTAGTAGTATTTTGAAAATATTTTTTGATGAATCTGCATAAAGCAGAGATTAATTATTAATTATTTTTTTTTACAATTAATTAATTAAATATATAAAATTATTATTTTATTATATTTTGTCTCTCGTGCAAGTTCATGCAGGTTTTATTTATTACTTCGTTTTCATACATTTGATTTTATTAATTCAATATATTAATTTTAAGACTTATCTTTCCTAAGTATTTTCTATATTTTGCGTTGCAATGCTTTCTTATGTTTCCTCAAATAATAATATTTCCTCACTTCTGCATCCGATTTATTTTTTCATGTAATTTTGCTAGTTTTATAGCTAAGAAATTATAAGAAATTAGCTAATTTTTTATAATTCTTAGATTTAATTTTTTTGGATATCTTATTGATTGAAAAATTCATTTTAATTTTCATTATGCATTTTCATAAAAAGTAAAAATCAAAACTTTTTTACTTTACAATATAAGTTCTCTAAAGCACAATGAAAAATAATGCTGATAAATGATAGAATATTAGATGAGAAAAAATAAATCGCATTAATTTTCGTTTCAAATTATTCTAAATATTATAATATTTAGACAATGAAAAGAAAACTGTATCAATAATATAGAGAATAAGACACGAAATATAATTATAAAAATCGATATGTTAATATCACCAATTATGTAGTACGAGGTAATTAATAATGCTGTGATGCATATTGAACTTAAATTCATTCTCTAATTATTTATACTTTACTGTACAAAACAAAGATATTTAAAAAAATATAATTATCGTTTCTTGTTTCAAATTGAAACGTCATATACAATTATAATACAATTCTATCCACTTAACATACAAAATCACAATGAGTACTTTCGAAAACAATTTAATCTATTTCCAAATTTTAATGAATGATCTTTGGATCATAAAAAACCGCAACATTTTAAATAAGATTATTTAATTTTAAGGTATTTAATTTTTTTTATACTCTATATTATATAATAAAAAATGAAATAATTAATATAAGTTATTAAATACATATTTATAAAATAAAAATAGGAAATAAAATGAAATATCTTCTATATTTTATAGCATGTAGAATAAAAAGAAATTTTATTAAAAAAATTAAATTAAATACTTTAAAATTAAACAAGTTATTGTGATTCAATAATATCATTCAAAAATTGAAAATTCATACAATATTCAGTCAATAAAAAAATCACATTTTCAAATAAAATTCATGCTGTTGTCTTTTTATATTATATGATAATTAAGTATGATTAGTGATATATATAATGTGATACATTTTATAATGATTATCAATTAACGCTTTTTTTTTAACATTGTAGTGATATTTTTTTTTATTTATAACTCTTTTCTCTTTCATTTATTCCTGTGAGTTATGTATGATACATTCTATATTAATTATTAAAATAACAATCAGTTTTTGTTTCATATTTTTTACAGAGAATTCATCGAATAATTTATATATCATGTTATATTTATTATAAATCTAGATTTCTTCGTTCAAGACAAGTAAATAAGTAACACTATTTATAACAATTATTCATTATTAATATAAGTAATATGCTAAATTTTTTTTATCTTTTTTTTACAATATACAATTTGTCACAGAAATACTAATCATTTCAATTTTGTAAAAAATGAATATTTTTAAATATTTTTTTTATTATTAGATAATATATTTATATTGTATTATATTAAAAAATAATAAAAGCAATATATTCACATATTCACATTCATCAATTAAAAAATTGTACCCAAATTTTTAATAATTAGAAAATTTAAAATTTTGTATATGTTTAATAATCTGTCAAATATAAATTCATTTAGCAACTTTACTTCAAAATATTTTATCATTTACAATAAAATAGATATAGAATATTAATAGAATAAATAAAATATATTAATAGAATAAATAAAATATATTTTATAATGAAGTAATAAAATTCGATCTATTTTAAATTTTATTCTATTATTTAATAATAATATTTATTTTTTAATAAGATTTCAAATTATTTTACTTTTAAAAATATATTATTTCAACATGGCTATATTTTATGGCTATTATATTAATTATATATAATTATACAATTCGATCGTAATAGTCAATTCCTCCAATCTTTTATTCCTTTACGAAAAAAATCTTTATAGATAGATTATTATTCCATATAAAAGATATTGTGTTGCATTAGATATTGACACAATTATAATATAAATAACAATATAATCAACATAGAAATTGATAATTATAATTTTTTCATGAATTTGAGATTTGTTATTCTATTTATAGAATTTAAAAATTCTAATTGAATTATCGATTCAAAAATAAATCACAGATAACAAGTATTTTTTTCTAAATTCAAAAGCAAACAATATATTAAATAAAGGATTTCAAATATAATGAATATAATGTATAGATATTTTTTATACAATTCATTTAAGAAAATTTACTATGCTAATAAATAATATTATTATTAACAATAACTTAGAGAATTTCAATGTAGATGTCATGATCTATTAGTATTATAGAATGTATATGTATCTACATATGTATACGTACATCTAAAAAACTAATAACGATTTATACAACAAATTAATCTAATTATTACGTACTAAACGCTTTAATGATTGAAGTTATACTCTCGTACGTCCCAGTAATGAAACCAAGAAGACCGATCAAAACTATCAGGATATCTTTCGATATTGTACAGATGCCCAAAGATGCATTTTGCCAGCATACAACCATTTCAATGATTGGTGGGAATATCAATGCTAGGGCAGTACTACTAACTGCACCGACTAGTGATATGAATAAACCCAGTTGAGGTATCGCCTCAGCTAGAATAACTGTAACAATATTTTTACAAATTTATATTAAATTACAATAAAAATATTTTTATATAATTATTTTCAATTTTAATTATCTTTCATCAAATTAATATAAACTTATTTATTTATCTAATTTGAAAAAAAGGTAATTAAAATATTTTTATTACATTTAAATGAAAAATTAACAGAAAAAAATCGAAAAAAGTTAAAAAAAGAATAAATTTATCGCAATATTAAAAACTTGTTGATAAAATTTTAATATTTGGAACAATGTTAATCAATGGATATCTGAAATATTAAAATACTAAAATTATAAATATTATATAATATTATAAAATTCATCTATTCATAATGATTTAATTATCCTTAAATTATGGCTATTTTTGTGAAATTAACTTATATAAATATATTTTTATATATATTTTTTAAATTTTTAAATTAAAATTATATAATAATAATGAATATAATAATGTAACGATGTTTAAATATTTACATATATTGATTTATAATTATATATTATAAATAATAATATAATACATAATTTATAACATATAATTATATATATAATTATAATTAATAATATATATAGTTATAAATATATATATATATATATATATATATATATATATATATATATATCAATATTTATATTACATTAATTTCGAGAAAACTGAAAATCGTATATTATTATTTTTTTTTAAGATGTTATATATAACAAAAAACAAATATTTTCATATTCTATTTTAGAATAAATTCATTTAATTCAAAAATTCTAATTTTAATGACAATTTGTGCATGATATACATAAATCATAATAAACTAATACGTAGAGAAATTTTTTCGATGACAAAAAATTTCTATAAAAATGTGAAATTAACTTCAAAGATTCAGCATTTTTTTCAAGTTTTGAATATAATTTAATTCGTTTAGTGACAAGATAATAAAACATTAAATTTTGATTTAAAATTTTGCTTTATCTCTCTTTATTATAAATATTTAATCAACAGAAATCATTAAAATTTTGAGTTAATTTTTACTAACAGCTTCTATAGTTCCTCTGAAATTTTTATAATTTTTCAGAATTTAGAAAAAGTAGCCTATATTTTTTAATTATGATAATCTTAAGTTTTTCTTTATATATATATCAATATAGTATGAGATGTTGTAATTGTATTAATATAATATCTGCTAGTATAAGAAATTTTTATCACAATTTTTTGAATTTTAAACTAATTTAATATGTAATTGAACTTCATATAGTTTATTTGGGATTACATACGTATCAAAAAAATTTTCAAATACTTAGTTATAAATATGTTTGGTTATGTGATATTTATTCATTGTGATATTCATATGATATTTCATTTTCACACATTTTGTTTTTTGAATAATGAATATAATTGTTTTGTCAAATTTATTTTAAAAGTTTATCACATTCATTTTTAGTATAAAGATCAAATTTGTAGAAAAAAATGTAAACTACAATTTAACTTTTTTTCTATATTATTAAAAAATATATATATATATATTATATATAATGTAAATATATATATATTTTATTATATTTTATATTTTATTACATTTTATTATATTATATTTAATAAATATAAATTATTCTTTTTTTAATAATATAGAAAATATTGATATATATATATATAATGTATATGTTATAACATATATATTTGAATATATTAGAAAAACATTAAAAATTATAGATTGTTCTATAATTTTATCGCGAAGTATAGATTTTTTTTATAACTTTAATCTTCTAATTCATGTTTAAATTATTTTTAGCTGTTAAATACTAAAATTATGATTAATGTTGCAATAAATACTAAATATATAATTAATGTCAATATTGTTATTCCTTTGATCATTCTGCAAATATAAAGAATTTGTAAACATATATTCGCTTATTTTTTATAATTATATATTTTTGATAATAGCCAATTTGTGATATTTTATATATCATGTTATAAATGTTATACAAAATATTTATATAAACAATTGATAAAATTAGACGCATACTAACGCATATATCATAGATGTATATATAGAAATGATATTCATAGTAATTTTTTTTTATAAATATCTTGAAAGCTAAGACCCAGAGATAATAATATATAAAGAAAAATATATTTCAAAATCAATTGACAGAATTATCAAATAAAACTAACATGTTTAAAAATTATCGAAATCAGTAAGATAACCATGATTCTAAATAATTTTTTTTTTAATACTATTTTTTTTCTAATCTCCTTGTTAAATATTATATAAATAAATATGTAAGTAATACTATTATGTTATAATCTTAATTTAAAATGTATATTTTCCTTATATGGATCTCCACAAAAATGACTATAATATTTAAAAAAAATATTTCAGACACCCATTGATGGATTCCTTTAGTGATAAAATTTAATATCCCACATTTTCTGCTTATTATTTCAAATATTAAATTATAATTTGTTTTATGTAAAAGCTCTTTATAATTTTATAGGTGGAATAAATTCTTGATAATTTTTTTTCTTTTTTTATAGACAAACAAATTCTTTTTATATATATTTTAACTATTCATAATAATCATAATAATAAACAATAATCAAATTTCAATAGTTTAAAATATTAATATAATTTTATTATTATTAAATATAATTTTATTATTAATAATTTAAAATATTAAAAATAAAATTCATGTTTATAAAAAACTGGTTCTTAATAATAGAAAGAAAATGAATTTTAAAGTATTACAAAAATTGAAAATATTCATATTCAAATTTTAACTTGATAGATATAAAATTTAAATATTAAACTTACATGTTAATAAACACATTGTAGAACGAAAAATAGTTTCTGACAGAACAGGCCAATTAAAGGGACCAAAACGATTCACAATTTTCGGCCATATAATAGCAATGGGAACGTAGAATTGCAATGCATATGTGAGTAAGATACTCAATGAAATGGCAATTTGTATACATTGAGGTAAACTGTAAAAAAATAACAATAATATCTTATGAATATCTAAATAATATTTTCTTTGATTATTTTCTGTCAAAAAACCATAAAATTCTATTCACTTTTTTCAATCATAAAAATTATTCAATAATGTTAAATTTATCACAACATGCAAATTTTGGCATACAAAGTACAATAGTTTATTAAGTAATTTATTAAATGCTAATCGAATAAATAAAAAAGCACATTGTTATAACATTATACAAAATATTTTATAAAAGAATGCAATACTTCTAAATAATCTATATGATAGAAACCTTGAATGCTTGATGATGATTTTTCCATCCACCCTTTGTATGCAACAGAAAATTACATAATAAAATATTTTCGTAATAAAATATGTATTTTTTTTTCATTTTGCTATTTTTCTATCTTTTTGCATGATGGAATTTTAATTATTTTTATTGTAACGCAATTTACTTAAATGTATGATAATTTATTAAATCAATATAGAACAAATATATTTGTTACAATAATTATTTTTATATTTAATTATTATATTACATTTTATAAATATTATATTATATTATACATAGATATCATTTTCCGTTGTAATTTTTTTATAATATAATAATATGTATAATGAAAAAATATTTCATTTATCTTAAGAAAAATATCATATTTCGATTACTCAAGAAATAGAATTAATTTCTTACGAAGACATTATATTTCATCTTTACTATTAGAAATAATCTATTTCTTTTGAAAAATATTATAATGTTTATAAAAACTCTATTTCGTTAAAAAAAAAGATCACATTTAAATTTTTATAATAAAAATTAATACATTATATATACATATTTGTTATGATTAGATCAAAATCAAATTCTAATTTCATTAATTCATTAATTCAAATTATTTAACTTTAATTTATGTCATTGAAAAGCAAAATAAATTATTATGTATGAATAAATTCATATACATATATAGTATATGTTTTCGTAGTAAATGATCAAAATATTTTTTTTCTATACAATCATCCGAATGTATTCTTTCCACTTTAATAAGTAATATAAATGAAACTCGAAATGAAAAATCATTGCAATGTATTAACTTTCACGATAAAAAACAATAATATGCCTTCGTACGAAATCATACAAATATGCTTTTCTTCACTAAAAAAAAATGAAGTATTTTATATCAAATGTAATATTTTAAAAAGTTAAAAAGTTATAATAATATTATAATATATTATAATAATACTATAATAATATCATATTAAAAAATTGAATCAAAATAAATTATATAGTATCAAATATATAATACAAAATAAACAAATAAAAATTTTTTAATCTCCTGATTCTTATTTTAATAAAAAATTTACAATTAGTTTTTATAAAATTTTATGATATAAAATTCATCAATCAAAAAAAAAAAATAAATTTTATATTTTTATATTTTTAATATTAAATAAATACTATTGACAAATTATAATTTAAAAAGTAATTAATATAAATAATATATACTAATATATAATAGATATTTATAATATATTTATAATATATAATAGAAATTTTTAATTTTATATAATAATGAGATTTTGATTTACAAAAATAAATTTTATACTTACACTTCTTTAGATTCAAGGTTTAACGTTACGGATCCAGCTACTGCATCACCATATTTTAAATAAGATATAAAACCCATCGCGACAAACATTCCACCGACAATCACCATTCCAACATTTAAAACTCCGAATGGTTTACTGAAATTGCTCGGTTTCTTCATTTCATTTTTCAAAGGTAAAACCTAAAATATAAAAAAAATTAATTTTATTAATAAAAATCAACCGATATTATACTAAAAAAATATTAAATCAATATCAAGAATTAAATTTCAACATATTTTATTCATTTTTAATTAAAATATGAAAATATTATTATACTTTTATAAAATATTTTATTGAAAAATATATGTATATAATTTATATTACATTAAGAAAAAAAATTGATTAACTTTTGGAAAATTTTAAAAGATAATGTATAAAATACTTTATATATATGGAAACTTATAGAATACAACATATTTATAATGTTTTTATCGAATTAATATTCTATTAAGTAATTTATATTTGTTTTTATTTTTTTATATATTTTTAATAAATTTTTAATTCATCTCTCGACATCTCTGTTAAATAAATTTAACAAAAAATAACATGTAAATAATAGATTATCTTTTATCTTCAATACTAATTTCTTCTTAAAAAGTGATATCTTTATATTTATCAATTCTAAATATTTCTTAATTGCAACAATTAATATCAAATTTTGTATTTGTTGAATTATATATATAAAAATGCGATTCATATCTTATGTATTTATGTATGAATTAAGTGTCACTGGATACATTGTTTCGATTGTTTTTCTGTTTTCCATTTTGAATCGTAAAATCCAACATACAGTATCGTGAGCTCAATACAGTATGATAAAGGCATCGGCACGACTCACATTTATATAATATAGTTTATTTTTAATTTCCTTTTTGAATAGATTCTTTCTTGCTATTATTTTTTATCAAATCATTTCACAATTTATTTCCTAATAGGTTATGGGCTCAATGTCTTCCGTTATTTTGTAATGAGTGATTTGATACTGAAGAAATAGTAAGAGGTATATTGTTATGAAATTTTGTAATTCAATATGAAATTTTGTATTTGTTAAAAATTAAAATTAAAAATAAAATAAAAATGGTTGAAGCAAAACTGTATCATTTTCATAATTTCAATGGATGAAACTATCAGCTATAAAAACAACAAATGCAAATTTACATGGTGGAAAATAAAATGTATATGAAAATGTATAATCGATAGTTCGATTTCTAGATTTGAAAATGAAGCAGATACTATATCATGGATTCAAAAAGATGCTAAAACTCAAGCATTTTTGATAAAAAAGTTTTAATTAAGATATTTATCAAATTGTTCTATTCTATTGTTGCACAAATATAAGCTGCACAATGTGTACATATATATACATATATTGAAAAAAATAATCAATCAATACAAATTTTAGATCAATTTATAAATGCAAAAATGGATCCGAAAGAATCCATCGCATTTCGAAAATAATTTAGCTAATAAAGATTGAAAGACATGAATATAGAATAAGAAAAAGATTCTATTATCATTACAAAAATTTTATTAAGTTTAAGAAGAAAATATGATAATATTTGCACAGGCTGGTATGCTATATTACAAATGGAACGGAATGATTGACAGATTACTTAATAAATAAAGAAATGCTGTTAAAAATACAAAATATATAAATATCCTGAGAAGGATATTGATTCTATTATGCGAGAAGACATAAAAAGAATCATATTCACCGAAATCTTCGTATTTCCCGTGATTTTCGTGATTCTCGTGATTCTCATGATTTTCATGATCTTGATATAAATTTAAAAATAATACAAAAAAAATAATAAATCTCATTTCTAAAGAAATTGAGCTCATGATTGTAAAAGTCATTGAAAAAATCACATACGAAAGGACATCCATGATAACTCAAAAGAATGAAAAAGAAAATAAAAATATTAAACATTCTGATTTAATTGAATTATTTAATTGAGAATGTTCAAAAAGATAAAGATACATAATTTGCCGGTTCGGATGCGACAAAACACATGCCTTTCAAAAAAGAATGGTTCAAAAACATGAAAATATATATAGAAAATACATATACATGAAAATATACATAGAAAATACATATACGTGAGCAATACATTATGTGTTAAAGGCAAAGAAAACATCAATGTGAAGTGATAAGATAAATGTTAATGAAACGTATATGTGTTACACAATCAGTGGAATACTATATATACTGCAATTAAAGAAGAATTTGTTAATCAAATGTGCTTTAGAAGAAAGAATGAGTTATTTTTGAAGATAATGGATAAAATATATATTTTTACAAGAACAATAAATTATTGTTAAGGGAAATAATCTTAATAACAAATTATATAAATTAAATTTTATGCTGATAATAAAAGCATATATACTAATATATACATATGGTAATAAATTCAAGTGTATGATTTAAAAATTGATAGTATAATAGAAAGTGATATTTATTGTAAAAAATATACATATGTAGTATCAAAGAATTTTTCCGAAAGGATAATCTATAAGGATTAAGCATACAGAAATATTTCATACCAATCTATGCGGTAAGGTAACCATTTATTGAAGGATATTATTATTAAAGGATCAGTACTCAAAATATTGTTATGTTTATGGTTATATTATTTCTTGAAAGAGAAAATAGAAGTTCTCAATTATTTGAAACAGTTTTATGCAGAAGTATAAACGAACGAACATAAAAAGACTGAGACCTAATTATGACAAAAAATTTTGTAATAGAATAGTCAAAAATTATTTATGTTCAAAAAGTATTAAATATAAGACAATAATGCGTGCAACAAAACAGATTTATCGAAAGATAAAATAAAATAATTATTAAATCAACAAAATTCAAAATATTGAATCAAAAATATATGTTGCATACAAAGAAATCTGAAAGTTGAAGAACTGTTATATTTATGGGCTAAGGCGATAACTATAGCTGTTCACATTAAAAATTGGACAGTTACGGAAACCTTGGAAAAATCAATACGTATGAAAAATGATATGACGAAAAGATATCTATAGCTTACTTAAATTTTCGGAAATGATTGTTATGCTCATATATCGAAGAATATTTGTTATGCTCAAGATCAAAGGAATAAATGAAAGATAAATTCAGAAAAATATTTGATGATAGCTATAGCAAACAAAATAAGGCTTATTATTTGAACGCTTAATTATTCGATCTTGTTGCGAAGAAATGTTACATTTGAAAATTTTTTTCAACAAAAAACCTAGATGAGTTTATAAAGATAATTGAATTCATTGATAACAAAACAAATAAAACAAATATGGAAGCGGATAAAATCAATAAGAATGAATCGATATCACTAATAAAGAAAATGAAAAATCCTCGACAGCTAATTCAACGAGATCCTTATCTATTTTATGGAAGATATTCAATAGAAGTCCATTCTAAAATGGACTTGAAACATTTTTTGCTGCTTATAAACCACAAACTATTCAAAAAGCATTAGAAATAGAAGATTCAAATAAATGGAAGCAATCAACGAAGAACTTGAATCTCTTAAAGAAAATAAAACATAGGTTAGTTCTAAAACTAAGCAATATTAATATTATTTTAAATTGCTGGATTTTCAGAAAAAAATATATAATGAATGGGACAATTTATAATTACAAAGCCAATCTTATAAAAGAATTGTATGCACAGAAGGATATCATTGATTACAAAGAAACATTCTCCCCGGTTGTGATATGATATTGATGTCAGTCGCTACTGTAATGAATCTGAAATTCATACAATAATTCGACGAAAACTGTATTTCTGTATAATGATTTAAAAAACTTATTTACATGGAGCAATCAATTGGTTTCGAATTAGATGATGTATATGTTTGTTACGAAAAAATTTGCATGGATTAAAATAAACACCAAGAGACAATGGAATAAAAGAATCAATGAATTTATATATGAATATAATTTGATATAATTTAAAAATGATATAAATATCTGTATATAATATTTGATTTCAGAAACTTTAATTACATATGTAAACTTTAATTACATGTATATTAATGATGATATAATTTGTTATAATAATTATTTAAAAATGAATGATTTATTTTCTAATCTCAGTATCAGAGTATTCAAAATAATGTATTCAGAGGCTGAATAGTTTGTTGGAATGCAAATACAAAGAAATAGAATTATGAACTCTGAAAATATTTCAAAAAGCTTATACAGAAAAAATATTAAATAAATTTAATTATATAAATTGATTTTTAATTACAGTGCCTGTTGATCCTAATGTTAAGTTTAAAATTATTCATACAAACGAAAAGAATGTTGAATCATTTTTTTATAGAAAAATTCGATACATCAATGTTTTTAATGGTGACTGCAAGATTTGATTTGGCATTCATTATAAGCGTGTTAAGTCGATTTGCAGAAAAATCAAATAGAAATTATTAGAATAGAGTTAAACGAATATTTAAATATTTAAAAGGGACGATAAATTACAGTTTAGTCAATGCATCAAAAGATTCAATTTTAATAGCATATTGTAATTCTGAACAAACGACAAAAATACCAGAAAGAGTACTACTGGATGGATTTGTCAAGATTTGTCTTGAACGATGGTTCTATAGAATAGTTGCTACTTCAGCAATTAAGACGGAGTTTTGTGTTCAGCAATGAAAGAAGTTACATAATTAAGATAAATTCTTGTGAAATTAAATTTTTTTTAAAATTTGTCAATACCAATTTATTGTAATAATCAAGTTCCAATTACTTTAATAAAAAATTTACTTTAATAAAAAGAATCGTGTCTAAACATATAGATAATTTTATTTGGGAAAAATATAGAATAGAAGAAAGATATTCAATATGTTAAAACTGATAAACAATTAGTCGATCCGTTTATGAAAATATTATTGAAGCAAAAATTTCAGAATTTATTATTTCAGAATGGCATTAAAAATATAAATATGATTTGTCCGACATGATTGTATAATTTTATAAAGATATTCTTCGAATAGAAATGAGTGTTTACATATGTAAAGTATGACTCATATATTTTACATATTATGCGTGAATTAAGTGTTACTGGGTGTCACAATCGCTGTATCGATTTTGTTTTGTCTATTTTCTTTTTTGAACGTCCAACGCGATATAGTGAGCTCAGCATAATAGAACAAAGGCATCAGCACGATCCATATAACATATTTTATTCCTATTTTTTTATTAATATATTGTTACTTTTGATCAAGTCATTTCACAATTATTCTCTAATAATATTCAACATTTAACAAGAATGTCTAATAAAGAATTCGAATTCAAGTTCGCCACACAACAGAAATTTATTTTTTATTAAATTCACTATCAATTGTTAAAAATTTAATAAATAAATTTTCTAATAATTTAATAAACTTATAAGTATTCTACAATTGGCTTTTTTAATCTTTCTTATCGCAAAAAATATATATAATATAGAAGATAATTTGTTAATCTGGATTACTTCAAAATGAACATATATATAGCATTTTTTATTTTAGTTTTAGTTTATTTCTTAATATAAAGAACAACAATATAGACAAAACGATTGCCAAATTTATGACGCGTTATATATATATATATATATATATATATATGGAATATATAAAGGCTTACCAAAGTGATACCTTCAAAAGAATATATCACAGTGCCAAAAAACAAAGGCAAATCATGCCAATCGGCAATATATCGCCTCTCATGAATCGATGGTAGATCGTTGCACATCATGTACATAGTAGCGACATAGCCAGCTATAACTAAAAAATTCGCCATCGAAGAAACAGGCACTAGGTATTTTAGATTTCTGATCCACGTGCTCAACATTATAGGAATCAGGATGACAGCCATGTGTTGGTGAACATCCATCTCAATTCCGTATACGTCCATCACCTACAAAAAAAATTAGTTTAACAAAAGTTAAATACAATATACTAAATATAATAAATAGATTTATTAATAGAAATATTACATTTTTAATTCGCTCTTTTACTCTAGTGAATTTCATCGATATAAATTAAAAATGCACATATCTTAAAATGAATTATAAACAAATACAAAAGTAAATATAAAATAAAATTTTATTTAAGATTTTATTTTTAGGGAAATCAAAATATTAATCCAAAATATATCAATACTATCAAAAATTTGTATTAAACACATTTGAATACAAATTAATTTTAATTGATTATGTATATGTGTATATATGTATATCTAAACAAATTTCAAACTAAATTTTTTTGAAAATAAAGTCTTATACAAAAAAATTTTTGTTCAATTAATTTTTTTTCAACTAATTTTTATATATAGAATGATCTTAAAGTTCATTTTAAAAATTTATAATTAGAGTATTCAATATTTAAATGGTTAAAATTTTGAATTTAATTTCTCAATAAAAAAATTATAAAAGCAAAATTAAACATTGAAAACTTACCAGTTTCATATTCTTCGCAATGAAAACAAAATATACACAGCAAAATCCGAGTTGCGTGATACATAAAAATATATTAACCAATTTTCTGGAACAAAGTAATATAAAATGATATAAATTACAAAGAAAAATGAAAGAAATCAAAATAAAATATATTAAAATTAAAATTTTTTAAAATTAAAGAAAATAAAAAATTTAAAAATATTAAAAATTTAAAATAAAATATTTAATTTATTATTGAATAACTGATTCGAAATAAGAATTTAATTTAATATCAGAACACGTTTTTTTTATTATATATATATCTACCTCATAAACACAGAGTATTTTCGGAGTGAGAGAGGACCAGTGGCGAAGCACAATTCTACCGTACCAGCAAATCCAGTTGTAGCATTCGGATCGTTAACACGACGCGTCACTTCTTCGTTACATTTAATCTATAATACATACATTATACATTACATTAATATTTACATATTAAACAAAAATTTTATTATATTGTATTATAATAAAATAATAAATATAGAATATAATAAATTTATGATAATATAATATATTAAAATTATAATGTTATATAATATAATATCTAATAAAATAATTGAAATTAAATGTGAAATTATTAAAAAAGCATAATAATTGATTTGAAACTTTAAAAAGAATATAAAATTAAAGTTCTTAGATTTTTCTGTAAAACATTACTATATTCTATGAATAAAAGTAAAAAATGTTATATAAATATAAACTGATAAATGCTTAAAAATTAAAAAGTTATAATAAAAATACAAAATGACAATAAACTTTTTTGTTTAATATTATATAATAAAAGATTATTGGTCTGATATTATAAATTATTAATTTTAATACATGTTGTATTATTTATCAACAATCTCAAGTAAATATAAAATACATATATATATATATATATATATTGACAATATATTTCTATCTAGCACAAAAACTCAATTCATTGTTATTTCGTTTTTTTTTTGTATTCTATATTTAATTTTATTTTTTCTAATATCTTCTTTGTATTTTTATTTTTCAAAATATGCTATCATAATTTTTCCGAAAATAAGACATTTTATACATATATAAATATTGTATATGTAATTAAAAGAGATTAGAATTATGATTTATATGATTTTGTTATTTTTTTTTATTGTTATTTTATTATTATAATATTTATTTTCTTTAAATTTTTTATTTTTTACATTTAATTGTCAAAATTTAATAAAATAAATAAATATTTAAGAAATAATTTTTTTTTGTTAATATATTAATTTTATATTTAATTATATACATATATATATTAGAAAATTATTATTAAAAATTATATTATGAAATATAGAATGCATAATTATTTATTAAGCATTTATTTGTTAAGTATATTTAAAATGACTTATACATACAAGAATGTGTTGAGCATGAACACAAATAACCCCAAGGAACATGGTAAGTGGAGGAGCTAGCAGTAGTCCAGCATGCTTGAAAGCATCCCCTAACGCAAAGATTCCCGAACCGACGTTACCTTTAAACAGGTGCATCATTGTTTCTAAGTACCTGTAATTATTCATTAAATATAAATAACTTTATTAAAGTATAAATATTTATAGTTATTTAAGCTGAAAATATTTCAATAATTAAAATAATAATTTTATACGATTTTATTGCGATTAACATAAAAATATTCGTTGATGTTTTAACCTATTAAAGTTTAATTATAAACAAAAAATAAGAATTTTTTAAAGATTGCTTTTTAAATAATCGATGTCTTTATATTTTTTGATGATTTAAAATTTTAAAAAAAATTTTTATAAAGTATTTGGTAAAGATTTATAAGAAATATTTTTAATTAATTTAATACCTCAGAGAGAGATATTATTATTATTATTATTATTATTATTATTATTATTATTATTATTATTATTATTATTTAATTTTTTAGAAAGATATTAAAGATATTATGTATATATATTATATTATTAATGATTTAAAATTTAAAAATTAAAAGTTAAAATTAGTGGAAATTATTAAATTACTTTTTTATTTGATAAAATTTTTATAGCTATATAATTATAATTTTTATCGAAATAATTAATTAAATTTGTATCACATATTCAAATTAGATTCAAATAAAAATTAATAAGAAATTTTCGTAAAAAAGAATTTTTTATTAATTTAAAAACAAATATTTAATAAATTAGAAATATATATAATATTTTATAATATAGAAATAAATATAATATAAAAATTATTTATAAACATATAAAATTATTTGCAAACATAAAAAATAAAATAACAAATAAAAATATAAATTGAAATTCGATCTTAAACATTAATAGCTTCAACAAAAATTAATATATTGATATAAAATTTCTTAAATATTTTTTATGTTTCATTACTTAATCTATTTTAAAATTAAGTGACCCAATCAATTAAAGTTGAAAATTTATATTACAAATCTATATTATTATTAAACCTATATAGACTTTTTGCTTTTTTTATAATTTAATATTTACAATTCGTAGACAAATATCATTTATTTAATAAAATCACAATCATTATTCAAATAACTGAAATAAGTAAAAAAATAAAAAAATAAAAAACTATAAATTAAAGTAAAATTGAATAGTATTTTTTTAACACATAAATATTTAATGTCTCACATAATTAAAAATAATTTTTTTCATTTTTTAACACTTTATTCTAAGAGAATAAGATTCTTTATGGAATATGAAAATAATTTTAAACAAATCTAATTGCATAAAATTCAATAACAAGTCACATTTGATAATAAATTTAACATTTTTTTATGATTTTTATTTATCAATTTTAATTTTCTAAATTATATATCAAAGGTAAATAAAAATTTAATCAATAATTAAATAATAATATCGTACTTCAATCATAAATCATGTATTGTTATTTTAATCGTTAATCGCAATGAATAATTAAATTCTTAATTTAGTTGTAATAATCGTAACGATTTATAGTGATAAAATTTACAATAATACCAAATTATTATTAAATAAGTATTTTGTAAATACTTTATAAAGTATTATTATTAAAATATCTTTTAATAATAATAAATATCTTTAATTGTGATTTAATTACTAATATAATAAAAAATTTACCTTTTTAATTATCAATTCGATAATTGATTTCAATAAAGGTTAATAATTAAATTCTTTTTGCAATAATTCATATTTATTTTATATGACTCTTGTTGAAGCGTTTTTATTTTAATATCACTTATTTTTCAAAATCAAGTTGTTAATAAAAAATCAAAAAATAATTTGAAATCATTAATCAATAAAATCAATTAAATTTAATGTTTAATATTTATTTAATAATATTTAATGAATAAAAAAGAAAAATTTATTTTAACTTTCATTTGAAATCCTTAAACATAATTGCAAAGAAATATTTCACACAAATTTTACGCATAATTATGCAACCAAAAATACTATTAATATGATAATAGAAATTCTCTAAAAAGTTAAATGTAGAAATTACGCGGATTAATGAGAACTTATGCCAACATATTTATTTCGAGATTCGGTTTTGGCTTTTGTGATTTATAAAAAAATTTAAGTTTGATGTGCTTTTTTAATCATCGTCATAGATATTATAATGATACATAGATTCAAATTAAATACATTTTACAAAATCTTAAGTACTATCAATAAAATGATAATAAAAATAAATAAAGTTTTTTTCTATTTGTTCGTCATTTATTTAATTATAAATTATTTTATCATGATTTGCATTAATACACTCATAAATTTAGAAAATTACTTTTCCACATCATACAGGAACTATTATATGTATGTTATATTCTAATATCATCTCAAAAGAAATGTATAACAAATCTGTTCTAATAATAACACTATAATTAAAGAAATGAACAATTTTATTTAATTCATAACACAAGATAGAAAAAAAAGAAAATTATGTATATAAAAATGGTCTTGAATTTTCATTTTAATTATTCATATTATCATATTATGAAAAATATTTTTTTAATATGTTATAAATCAATTTAGATGTTTACAAGAAAAAATTATATTAATTCTTAAATTATTGTTTCTCTTTGGAAGAAAAATTTTAGTTCTAAAGTTTCTTTACATTTATATAGATTTCTTATTATTAAAATAATAATTTCATAAATATTATGAGAAATGATAATTAAAATGATGATCCTGTAAATTATTTTCTTCTTTATATATACATATATCTTAACCAAGTATATAGTAAAATAATAGAATAAATAATAATGAGAAAATATGAAAATAAATTTCTTAATAAGAGGAACAAAAAAATGTATTGTTATTCAAATTTTCTAATTATAAAAATGATCCATTTAATTATTATTTAATTTTATTCTTATAACAAAAATCATATAACATTCTGTCTCATCATATAACAAAATTTTTTCTTATAAAAATGAAATTAAATAATTAAAAAAAAAAATACAAAACATTATTTGTTAAATTTTTTAATAATATTTTTAATAATATACAGTCATTGATTTAAAAAATTTAATTTAAAAAATTATATTAAAATTAATTTAAAAAAAGAAATATTTGAAATTACCAAATAAATTTATTTTAATATTTTTAAATATTAAAATTTTAATAATAAATTTTAATAATTTTTAAATTTAAAATATTAAAATATCTATCCATTTTTATTAAATAATTCCATTAAATAATTCCAATAACATATTTTATATTTATTAATAATTTTATATAATTATTTAAATTTTTATTTATGATTTAAAAAATAAAATTATCAAAATTAATAAAATAATTTTTATTTGTAGAAAATAATTGATCTAAATATAATTATATGATTTTAAATTTACGATGTTTCATTTATACAGAATTCAGAATTTTAATAGATAATTTACTTTTCTAATAAATAAAAATGTGTTTTAACAAAAAGTGATTACAATTTTTAATGTGTGAATCTATCTTAAATATCTTAAATGTGAACATAAAATTTATTTTTTTCTTTAACTTAAATTATGAAAGGAATTTTAATAAATTTTTCTAACTTGTAATTTATTTACAAATTGTAAAAAATCAATATAAATTATAAAAAGATTAACGAAATAAAAATAAAAATAAAAGATAAGTAAACTTACGAGGTTGGATGATGAACAGAAATTCCATGCTCACTTCTATCTTCTATTTCGGAAGCCTTTTCCATTGCCAAAATAGGGTCTTTTGATTGAAAGGCACCATATGTACTGCCATTTCTAAAATAGTAAATAATAATATTATATTTTAGAAATATTTAATTTAATATTAACATGATTTTGTAACTTATATAATTATTCAAATTTTAAATTTCATATAATTAATTTTATATATTTAATTATTTTTATATTTTTTTATAAAAGTAACGAATTTATTAATTTTTTGATATTTAAAATTTCTAATATTATATATAAAATATATAAAAAATAATAAAAAAAATAATATAAAATATATATTTTATTCATAAATCAAATAAAGCCTATATAATATTTAATTATTTTTTGTATAATTCTATCAACGATTTCACATATTTTAATGTCAATATTATATTTGACTTATATTTTTTTTATTTTAGACATTATATTTTTATATTTAAAAAAGAATTCTGTACTTTTAAATAAAAAATTTATTAAACTTTACTGAAATGAAGTAATTTTAATTATTTTCATTAAGGAGGTTTTTTTTTAATATTAATAATCTTTTCTTGTCATTTTTGAATTAGTAATTATTATTAACATTGAATTTCAAGTTTTTATATTGACATTTTTTAATTAATTTTTAAACAAAATATTTTTTATTTCGTTATCTTACATATTGTATACTTTATGACATTATGGATATCAAATGTTTCTCTCAATGTTTTGTTATAATTTTTATTAAAGAAAAATTTTTTATTATATTCACAATTAATTTTCTATATTATATATACATTAAATGATGATATATATTATAAAATTAGGAATTTTTTTTCTGTAAGATATATCGCAAAAATAATAATCGTGAAATAAATTTTCCATTCATAAAAATAAATATGAAGATTTATATAAAGAGTTTACATAAATATAAGTGCAAGTGCCAATAAAAATTTAATTATCGAATGTTTCTTTGTTGCAAAAATGCGAGATTGGACATAATAAATTTAATTATATTAATTATAGTTATATTAGTTATAGTGTCAATAAATCTACTTCTACATATAAAGTTATATAAAAGTTACATTTAACTTTTTCCATGAATATCCACCTTTTTTTATTTTACAGTTAACAATATATATAAATAGTACAATTTTTACTTATCAAATATAACTGAACGTTAATTATTTTCGATCATAAACTAAATTGAATACATAAATAAATTTAGAAATTGCATCCGAAACGATTATTTAAATTATTCAATAATTTTTCAATAAAATCAAAATAGAATAGATTATAATATTTATAATTATAATTTAAATATTTAATTTATCGATGAAAAATCTAATCTATTCTAAATCTAAATTAATTCTTAAGTGAAAAAGATTAAGAAATAAAATATTTTATATTAACTTTTTTTGTTAATTTTAATATTATAGTATTTATAAAAAAAATATATATAATAAAAAAAATTGAAATTTATAAAAATTTGAAAAATTGAACAAATTTGTTATAAAAATATACAAAAATATAAATAAAGTGTAATAAATAAAGTAATATTTAAAATGCAATTAAACATTATTAATATCAAATATCAAATTATTATTATCAAATATTTTCATAAAAAGAAATAAATAATTAAAATATATTTCATTTACAAAAATGTAGTGATAATTATATATAATAATAACAAAATATCTTGATTATAAAGAATAAATGAAACACATTTAAAAAACTTACAAATATACAATATTTAACATTGATAAATTTCAAGATAAGTTTTATCTAATCCTTTTCGAAACAAATTTTTAATAATTTAAATAAATATTTTATTTTTCTTCTGAAACAAATTCTATTAAATTAATGATATAAACAATGTCGAATTTATTTATAATTTGTTTTCGATATATATAATTAATTTTTATTTTAAAATATAAATAATAATAAATAACATACAAATAACAATGAAACAATTACAATTAAATTCGTTATATTGAACTCTATTTATCCATTAGATATATCTAAAAAATAAAAATTTTTCCAAACTTTTCAGAGAAATTTAAAATTTATTTAAAAAAGAAAACGAAATAATTGTAGTCAACATCAATCACTGATGTTTTTTATATTATTTTTTATTTCTTAAAAAGATAAGTTAAAGAATATTATTTTAATTATAATTTTCTTATACATAAATATAATATATATCTATGTAATATATAATTATATTTTTTTTCAAATAATGAGAATACAAAACTTTTTTAAAATTAGAATTACTTTTAAAAAATTATTTGATTTTAAATTTAAAAAAATTAAAATATATTTAAAAAAAAGTAATTATAAATAAAATTCTTAATCAGTGAAGCAAAATTTCTGAAAAGGAATAACTGAAGAAAAAAAAATAAATAATTATTGGTTTTTATATATCATTGAATAAATAAAAAATTATCAATTAATATACAAAATATTTAATAAATATTATATCACGAAAATAACATTATTATATAATATAAAGGAAATGTTTATTTACAGTAATTATAAATGAATATTATTAAGAACAAAAAAATAATAGTAGACATAGTATCTAATAATTATATATTTAAATTTTTTATTCTAATAATAATAGATTATCACAAATAACAACACAAATTATTAAAGCTATTTTAAAATTAAAAAAATTTTTTTAAATTTGAAATTTTATAATTTGATGTTAAAACAAAGAAATATCATTAAATGTCAACTAATTACATTATGTTTGACTCTAATTTTGTTATTGAAACAAAAACATATAAATAAATAAATGCTACTACAATATTTTCATAATTTACGTGTTTAATTAAACAATTCATTTTATTAATTGTTTTAAAAAATGGGACATAGGAGGAAAGACATATAAATGTAGATTTACAGATATATTTAACTTTTTGTCTTATAATATTTACACTATGAATTAAAAATCAATTAGAAATAAAATAAAAATTAAATTTATAGATTATTTAACAGATTATTTAAGAAAAAAAAATATAATATATTATAATATAATAATATTATTATAATTATACAATTTATATTCATTTATAATATAATTCACTTAAAAAAATATAAATTTAAAATTCATGAAACAATAATAAAATCTATATAGATATATGATATTAGAACAAGCAAATTATGTATTATAATAGCGAATTAATGTATTAAGATGTATTAAAAAAATTGAATTTATTTAATAATTTAAATACTATTTCATTATCAAAATATTATAAAAAGAAGCACGTTCTTTTCTCTGAAATCATATAAGTTAATGAACTGATACGATAAGTGATTGCTCACTACATTAATATTCAAGAACAAATTCAAATTGAAGAGCAAGTGAATAATATTAATCTTAAATGATGGGCTGTGTTGCTTCAAAAATTATTATCGAAAGATCTTTATGAGTATCTATATATAATCGATTGTCATTGCAAAAATAAATTTTTTATTCGATGTAAAATATATAAAATATTTGAATAACCGAAAACTATTTAATAAATATATTTAGAAGAATTAACTTTGTTTTTTAAAAATATATTAAAAATATATTATAAAAAAAGCTACATAAAAGTACATTAATAGTAAAATAGAAAATCCAACAAGTATCTAATAAATATAATTTTAAATACAAATTCGCTTCAATTATATTAAATATATTCTCAAAAAATTGAAAAAGAAATATATGTTGATCTTATAAAAAACTTAAATAGCGATTCGAAATCATTCATATATATATATATTATGTATGTATATATATTTTTTATATATATATAATATATATATTATGTATATATATATTATAAAAAATTTATCTAATCTGATAATTTTGATTTTAATGAAAGTTTGCATATATATATAATAAATTATATAGATGAAAAATTTTTTTATTGATCATAAAAAATATTATCGTGAAGAATGAAATTAAACTTTTCAAAAAAAATTTTAGTATTATTTATATTTTGAATAAAATTTTGATTAGAAATTTTAGTAATTATTCGGATAGGAATAAAAGAATCTTTACTAATTTCGATAATTTTTAATATATTACGAATAGAAATGAATATTTTGAACGATTTTTTCTTTTGTTTGATATCGTTGTTTAGCCTTTTTTTAGATATTTGTAAAAAAAGATTGCTATTATTATATAGAATTTCTCTTATATCTAAATGTCCGCAGTTGCATATGCGTAAACATGCGATTGTCATTTATCCCCTTAAATATTAATATAAATAAAGACAACAAATTAAAATATATAATAGGTTTAAAATTTATTTGCTCATGAATTATGAGTTAAAATGTCTCATATTATTTGAACATATGGATTCAAAAAAAATATAATAAATATACAAAAGTAAAATATAAAACAAGTAAAACTACTAAAAATGATTATCATTGTAATCGATTGCTTTATGTTTCATATTTGGCCATTAAAAAAAAAATATCGAAATTACGAGCGCTTTTTTTAACTTCTAAAAAGTGGTATTCAATTATTAATAAAATTAAATATAATTTTTTACATATTCACAAAATTTGATAGTATTTTAAAAATATATATTATAATTGACATAAAATTTGAAACAGTTGAAAGAAGCAAAAGTGGACATTAAATCTAAAATTTTAATTTATTTATTAATTTATGAGATATTAATAAAAAATTTTTGGTACAATACATTTGAATCTTATATAATTAATACATTGAATCAGTATTTAATGTATGTAGACAGTTCTACACAGATATATTATTAATACAACCGTTTTTGTACTATAGATTGTCGACGCGTTGCCGAGTGTAAAATAGTCGATGACATAATACAGTAACGATATCAGTATACATAAGGTGTCTCAAGTAAAATCGATTATTTGTATTTTCTTGCAATATAATTGTTTCATTTTAAATTATGTTATTTTTAAAATCAACTTATTGACAAGAATTATTAGAATTTTTTCTCTTAAATATCAACAACCCAGTAATTATTATAAAATAATTATATCATTTTTTTATTTTATTTTAATTCCAATAATCCAAAAATGTTAGATTTGAATATACCGTATTTCAATATGCTTATTATGCAATAAATATTTGGAACTATGCTGCAGATATAAAAATAGGAAAATATTAATTTTCGGATTATATATTTTGCCATCGCCAAACGGTTGGCTATGCTAAAATAGTCATTGCGTCTTCGATATTTTATGTGAAACACTCTATAAATGCTCTATAGGATCATTATCGTTACATCATTACGTCATCGACTATTTAATACTCGACTATGATTGTGTTTATTGTAAAGATATTTGTTATGTTTGTATAAAAATGTATAAAGAATATATGTTTTTTATTAATATCTTGGAAATAATAAAAATTTGAAGCTAAAACTTTTAATTTAAGATTCAATCTTCCTTTCTTCTAAATTTAATATCAATCAGAAATATATATTTTTCAAATATCTTAAATTTCATTTAAAAATGAAAGATAAAATAAATTTTTTATAAATTTAGAATTTTAAAAGTTTTAAATTTACAATTTTGAAAAATATTTAACTTTTAATCTTTATTACTTTGTTGTAAAAAATTTTCAGACAAAATTGCATTCGAAAAAAGAAAAAAAATTTTTTTAAACAAATTCTACAAATGTTTTAAAGATATTTTTAAATTTCTTACATTTACAATTAAATATTATAAAACAAAATATTAAAAAAAATTATTTTAAAATAAAAATAATCTTTTTTTATCCTAATTGAAAATAAATGTCTATTAATATGATATAATTGTAAATGTAGATGTAAATGTAGATGTAAATTATATTTTACAGTTAAGTTTTTTTAAATAGTTTTAATAATAACAAACTATATAATATTTTATTTATATCTTTTTATTATATATTACATCTATGTATCTTTAATGTATTGTAGTGTGAAAAAATTGAGAAATATATTTAAATACAATCTAGAGATATAAAACATTTTTCCACTTCTCGATCACTGGGCTTTTATTTTTTCGATTTCAAAAGTGCATGATTTTTTTTTAACCAATTCTTTCATCTTTCATGACTATCTTAGCTTAAGACTATATACTTTTGATAGTTTTATATTTCATGTATTTCTCTATTTAATAGAGAATCTATTTAATATTCTTTATAATAAGATTCATATAAGAACTCAAAAAAAAAGTATAAAAAAGTATAGAAAAAATCTTTGCTCTAGACCAGTTAATAGTAAAAAAGAAAAAAATTATGATGATTCATGAACCACAAATTCATGTCTGAAAAGGATTCTAGAAAAATTATTTAAATAATAATTAAATAAAATCGCAATTTTTTTAATTAAATTCTCAAAAGTGAATTGTTATAACATTTTTTTGTTATTAAAGATAATTGATTATGTAAATGGTTTATATGGTTTATAGATATTTATTGTATTCTAAAGAAAATAACAATTACTTATAAAAATTTTGAAATTAATTATCTTTAGCATTCTTATGTCTAAATTTTAACATTTTTTTGTGTTTATTATATGCAAAATATAAATGTTCATGTTTCAATTATTTATGCTGCAGCAAAAACTATACTAGCGAAAAATGTCAATAATTTTATTCTACAATCTCAATTTATCTTTCTTTATCTTCTATTAATAATTAATTTTTCTACCTAAATTTATATCTTTTATAATCAAGTCTATTATTAATTTTAATATTAAATTATTAACATATTAATTACGTGTATAGTATTTAAAAATTTTCAAATTCATTTTTATCAAAAATAAATAACTAAATAATAATAATAATATCTTAATTATTTTACAGTATGTTAATATATTTATAAGATACCTTCATAAAATCAATTCTAAAGATTAAAATATAAAACTAAAAGAATCTAATATTATATTATATAAAAATGTTGATTGAGGGTTACTTAAATTATGAACAATTTGTATTAAATGAAACAAAGAAAAGAGAATGCAATAGCAATATAATGGAGATAAAGCGATCTTATTCTATTTCCTTTTTGCTTTATTTAACATAAACTTCAATTACAATATTTAAAATTTAATAAATAAGCTTTAATCAATATTCTATATTTCCTATATATCAACTTTTATATTTTGATTTCTAGTCAAATTAGTTCTCTATGTTATCTTACGAATGCATATATATATAGAAATTTTTGCATAATTTTGAAACTTGAAATATTCTATATATTCATGAATATATTCATGAAAAAAATAATATATATATTAAAATATATATATATGTATATAATAAATATATATAATATATACATTATATATAATAATAAATAATATAATATAATAATATATATAATATATATAATAATATATAAATAATATATATAATAATATAAATATATATATAAATAAATATATATATTATATAATGTAGATATATATATTTATCAGAAGATAAATAAATAAAAATAAAAAATAATTAAAAATAATAATATTAATTTTTTATAATATTTATAATATATAATAATTATAATATATAATAATTTTTTATAATATTATATACATACATATTTCGAACAATTTCATAATAAAAAAAAATCGAGTCACATTGAATGATTATATAAATAGACAAACTAATTTTTTTTTATTTAATTATAATGATACTATAGAACAATTTCTGATTACATAAAAATACAATATAATAAATTATCAAACTGACTCGTGTTAAAAAGTATAAACTTCAAATATTGTATATGATTTTATAAATATATACAAAGGATTCAATATTAGATTATTTATGATTTATTTAAAAGGTGTTTATACATTCCAGATGATTTGATATTTGAATAAAATCTAATTATTGTTCATATTATTGTAAAACAAATATTTATTTACTCACCTGTGAGGTTCCTTTAGTGTCATCACATCACCATGCAAAGAATTTCTTTTTCCATTAGGGTTTTTATGCATTTCCATCTATAAATACAATCAAAAATATCTTGTTAATGTCTCAAAATAAGCAATGTTAATTATAAAAATTATATTGATCAATTATAATTAATATTCTAACTGTGAATTCAAAATCATGAATTCAAAGTTGATCTATTATGTGTAAACATACAATTTTCAATTCTAATAAAAAATTAGTAAAATAAATTTTATTTATCAAATAATATTAATCAAATAGTAATATAATTTGATAAATAATTCTATATTTATAATATTTATAATGCATTTGGTAATTAAGTATAATTTGATAAGTAATGATATATTTTATATTTTTATTTTATAATAAATTATTTTTAATATTAATTATTATAATAAATTATTTTATTTTATTATTATTATTATTATTATTATTATATATTATATTTATTATATAAATTGATATTATGTATTTATATTAAATATGTAATTACAAAATATATTTTTTTATTTATAAAAATAATTTAATTTATTAAAAAAGAATCAATGTTTTACATATGTTTGGATTGAGAAGCGAATTTTAAAATATTATAATATATATTATATTACATTATATCTATATATATTATATAAAAAATTATTAAACTATGAAAAGACATAAATTTATAAATGTATAATTTTAATATTCTTATTTTTAATATTTAATAAAGTTTTCTTTATTTTTGATTATTTATGATAAGTAATTAAGAATATTAGTAATGATTTATTTGAACTTTCTTCAGTTATCACTGTTAATTTTATTTATTTGTAATTTTTGCAACATTGTTAATTCTTAAATCTATTTGAATTAAATTTGTTTTTATTTTTGATGATAAAATATCTTTATATGTTTGTTTTTTAATATATTTTTTTAAAAATTTTAATCAATAATCTTCAGAAACTGTTTATAATTGTTTTATTATAATTATTCAATTCTAATAATATATATAATCATATAATACATTAATATTATATAATATTATATAATATATTTTATATATATATATATATATATATATATATATATATACTGTAATATTTTTATAATTATTATATTATATTTTTTATACAATTATTATTTATATTTCGAGTTCTTATTAATGGAAATTTCAGTTTTTTTATTCCATTAAAATTTTACATTTACGAGATAAAAAGACAATTTGATGATTGTAGCTCACATGTTATCTTCAACAAGCCGATTAAGCTAAGGTCACATGAAGTTCAATGTAAGATATTGATCAAGCAATACGATTTCCCATGAAAACATGATCGAACATCTGTTCTTCGGCTTCCTTTGGTTTTTTCCAATACTATTCTTAACTTCGTTAATAAGTTTTATTACTGCAAACAAGCAATAATTAATGAGTAACGTAACTATTTTTATTCTTTGATTCGATTCAAATTTCTTATAATTTTTTTAAATATAAAAATATTGGATCGAATATTTAATTTTTGTATTATTTAAATAATATTAATATACTTTCCATAATTATAGAGATGGAAGAAAATTGAAATAATTATCATGAAAAAAGAAAGAAAAAAATTAAATTTTATTTTTATTCAATCATAAATTCTTTTTTTATAATAAATTTCCTGATTTTGAAAAATATATAATATATATAAACTTTTGTGACATTAAAAAACATGAATTACTTTAATATTTATAATATTTTAATATTCAAAAATTAAAAATAATTGAAATTTAATTTTTCATGAAACTTAAATCAATCAAGATCTTGAAATTCTCAAAAATTCAAACTTTGGAATATTCAATGCTTACATCCTTATTTCTTTTTCTAATAAAACTTATCTATAATATTTTGTCAAAAATTAAAATTTTAATAAATTTTGATTTTTAGAATTCTTTAAAGTTTAAGTTTTTAATCAATCAATAATAATCATTCTTTTAATTTTCAAAAAATTAAAATTATTCTAAATACAAACTTAATTAAATTATTATTAAGTAAATAAGAATAAATTTATATCATAATAATATTTTCATAAATTATTTATGCATGTTATTTTTTATAAGAATTTTTGAGATTTTAAGATTTTTGAATCATAAAAATAGCAAAAAGTTTCAAAATTTAAAACTTTATAAATTTCAGGGAATTTTCAAGTAACTTGTTCCTATTAATAATAATGAAAATATTTTAATAAAAAAAGATCAATTTTATAATTTTTTTAAATTTATACAATAAATTATTTTTTATTTTGTTTTCTAAATTATCTAATTGTTTTTCAGTCTTTTTTAGTCAAATCTTGAGTTAAAACAATATTAAACTTACTACAATATTAATTTTCTCTTTTTTTTTTTTTATGATATCGAATTTTAAGTCTAAATTTAATTACATTTAATTCTACCAAAAACTGATTGTAAATAAATTAATTTTTTTTTAAAGATTTAATCACAAAATAAACGATCAGGAAATATAATTGCAAATAACTAAAGAAAACAATTATATGTCAATTAACTTATAATTAATTATATAATAACCATTTAATTATATAATTATAATTAATTATATAATTAAATTAAACTTCGTCGATATGAAAAGTAGAATCATATGTTATTAATATGTGCAACAATAATAAATAAATTTTTCCATTGATTTTCAATGATTCGTGTAAACTATGAATAAAATTTAGTAGAATTTATAACATGATTATTACTTGACAAATGATTAATTTTTTTATAACTTAATAAATTAATAATTTTAATTAAAATAATTAAAATGCAATAATAAATTATAATAATAATAAATTCTGAATATAATATATTCGTTTGAAGATTCAATAATGAAATTTTAATATTGGAATTACTAATTTATAATATTTAAATATATAACATGTAATAAAAAATATAAATAAACATATGATTGCAATTAAAATGATATCATAAAAATAAGTTAGATTATGTAATTACAATTTCTATGATTCAAAATATATAAAATATATTTCTATCTTAATAAAATATAATATTAATTTTGCCAAAAACATTTTCATATTCTCAAATAAAACAAAGAATATGAAATTCATTATTTTGATAAGTTATTCTATTGATAGCATAGTATTGTGGGTAATTAAAAAAATAAATAAATAAATAAAAATAAAATAATTATTTAAAAAATATATATATATATATACACAAATAAATGATTTTGATGCAATCTACAACAAATTACAACAAATAAATATAATATTAGTATTTTCCTTTTTTCTTAAATATTAAAAATAAACATAATAATAATAATAATTATATAATAATAATAAAAAATATTACATCAATCTTTAATCGCTTAGTTACAACATAATAGATCGATAAATGATTTATGTGCTTCTGTTCTCTTATTTAATCAAATTTTTCAAATTCAAACATGATTCGTATATTATATGTCATATATATCATACAATAGAACTGTAATTTCAATCACAAACGATTTATCTAATAATTAGAATTCACCTAAGTAACACAATATATTATTGGTTATTCCAATTTTTAAATTTCACATTTGTTTTTGAATATTTATTTTAAAAAATATCATATTATTAAAAAAATTGAAAAATAAAATCATATTGTTAATTTACTTTGTTAAACTATTGAAAAATATATGAGAAAGTATAAGTTATTGCAGGTTATAAGTTAGTTTATAGTTATTATATAGTTATTATATATATAGTTTATAATTTATAATTATTTTAACATTTTTATAGTTATATTAAAAGATTTAACTGTTTTATAGAAATGTGATAGTAGATAAGTAGTAAATGAGTTTTTATCATATAATTTTTAAATATCAATAACCAAATGCCCATCTATTAGATATTGCTCATAAATAATCTGTATAACTCACTGTTGAATAACAATTGAATAATGTTGTTTGAAAATTGTATAATATATATCGTGCGTCGATATTTAAATTAATTTAAACAAATTAAGCGAATATGAAATAAAATAAGAACTTTAAAACAAATATCATAAATATAAAATAATTAATGAAATAAATATTGTTTTACAAAATTTTTAAAAATTCTGATATCAAATACAAATATTCACAATGCATATTTATTTTTAATTTTTAAAAGTTAATAAATTTTATTAAATGTCTCATGCATTATATGATAATTTAAGATATAAATATAGAATTAATTTTAAGTAACTTATTCTAATTTTACATGAATAATATATGATTATCTGTAAGCAATTATCTATAAATATTATACCATAAAATAATTAGATATTATTATTAGATATTATAGATTAGATATTATACTTTTTATTCAAAAGTTTTTTAAATTTAAATTTAAAAATTATTTTAAAGAATTTTTCAATTTACATGTAAATTAATGTTGATATTCTTAAATTTATATTTTGTTTATAATTTTTGTTTATAATTGACAAAATTTTTGTTTATAATTTTTTTAAAATATAATTGTTATTAAATAAATCAATAAACTACAAATCTTTAAGAATCCATTTATCAGAAAATGAAAAAAAGGATGGAAAAAATATACAAATATATAAAATATTACTCAAAAATGCATTCAAAAACAAAATTTATTTTTACAAGTTCTGCATATATTCATATAAATATGAATATATATTATATTTATAATTAGAATTATTATATTACATTTTTTATAAATTAGTATTTATAAAAAAAAATATAAGAATTAAGTATTATAAAAATTAAGAATAAATATTTATAAGAAAATTATCGATTACAATGCATTTTATTTTTCTATTGATATTTCGACAGAAAGAAAAAAATATTTCATGACAAGATATTATTAAATTGTATAATTTGCTTTTTTTATAAATTTGATAATAAATATCCATTATATTTCTATTTATTAAAATCTGACAATTTTCAACATTGAAATGAATTGAATTTTTTAAAGACTAATCTTATGCAAAGTCAAAAATTTTGTAATGAGAAAATACTCAATTATATAGATGTCATTGAATAAACAAATGTCGATTATCAGTTAATATTAAGCTATGTGATTTGATAATATGACGATATTTTAACAAATTTTGAATAAAAAGAATAAAAAGATATGGCTATTTAATATATTTTCTATAATATTAGAACATTATCATTAAAATATAAAAATAAAAGTCATTTAATTTTTGAACATATTGAAAAAAAAAAATATTCTATATTATATATTATATATAAAAAAACAAATAAAAAAAAAAATAATTATAAAATATGAAAAAAAATACAATAGTCACTCGAATTAATATTTAAACATCATGATTTGCAAAAGATTATTGTTCTATATATTATTGTAATTAATTGTTTTTTTAATTAAAATACTCTATTATAATATACATTTTATTTGTTTAATGCACATAAATTTTTATAATAAAAAATAAAATGAAATATAAAGATAAAATAAAAAGATAAAATAAATAATACAATTATAAAAGATAAAATAAATGAAATACAATGACAAAATCTAATATTCAAAAAATATTCGGATATAATAAATTTGTATTAATTTTTTTAATATTAATTAAAGAAATATAAAAAAATATAATGATAAAAAAATATAAAAAATATATTGTATAAAAATTAAATATTTATTATTTCATTCTTTTTGTAACATGTTTTAAACAGTTTAACAATTTAAACAGTTAATTTAGTTTAAAATATAAATAGTTTTAAACTATTAATATTAAATAATATTAAAAATAATAATATTAAAAATTATTTTTTACTGATAATAAATTTTATTTTTATTTTGAACTATTGAATATATAAAAAACAATATATATATATATATATATATATATATATATATATATATATATATATATATATTAAATAAAATTCATAATATAAAATATAAATAAACTTAAAAAATTTAATAAATTTTTAACAAATTAAAAAATAAATTAAAAACTTAAAAATAAGAAAAGAATATAATATATATTATGAACAAAAAATAATTCCCATATATTAAAATGCTGAAAACTCTTAAAAAAAAGGATTAAATACAATATTTATATTTTATAAACAATTTGTATTTAAATATAATATTTTTCGATGTTAAATTTCATAATTATTTCATTTGTAATTTATTATGCAAAAATAAATAAAATGTATATTTTTACTAATTATAATAAGTCCTTAAATATACTAGTCCTTAAATATAGCATATAAAATTAAAAGAATTTTAATATATGCTCGATTGTCACTCAAAATTTGTCGATAATGAAATCGTTATATTTCTGTAAAAAATCATACAAAATAATATTTTATTTTAAAGAATAAAATTTCTATTTTCAGATAACATTAGATAGAAACGTTAAATAATTTTTCCTAAGTGTATTTTTGTATCGTAAGATAAGATAAAGATGAAAAAAATGAAGATTTTTTTTCTCCAAAAATTTTTCAAATTCATACAATTTTATAAACATTAAAAATTTTTTTTTAATAATTATTGTTCTTAACAATTTATTAAAATTTAAATGTGAATTAATAAGACAAAGAATAATAATACTCTCTTTTGAACATTAAATCATTCACTAAAAATATATGTTGATTATATACATGCAGATTAGTTACACACACATTCGAAATATGCTAAACTTACCTATTACATATGAAATACAAATCCAATCGTATAATCTTCAGTCATATATTTTAAATTATTTTGATATTGATTATATACCTTTCATTCAAAGTCCAATAAAATAGCGAAAAAAGTCAAATTTTAAAAAGCCTTCATAAAAAGATTTTAATCTTCAAATTTGATAGTTGATAGTTTTAATCTTTGAAAAAAGTTTTCAATGTCCGTAAAATTGTTTGAATCTGAGAAATTTTTTGGAAAAAAAAACATCTTTCCATCTTTTATATATAAAAAATATCCTTGAGAAAAACTACTTAACAATTTCTATTTTTAAAAATAAAAATTTTTATTTTAAAATTATTATTATACGATTTTTATATACAGAGATATATAATTTGTTATAGAAATATAACTATTTAAATACTGGCAAATTTTCAGCAAAAATTGAGCATTTTTTTAATTTTATATGCTAGTATATTAAAAAACAATCAATAATTTAAATAAATAAATAATATAATAAATAAATATAGAATAATAAGATATATAGAATAATAATCTTTAATAATAAATCTTTGCAATAAACTTTAATAATAATTGTGATATCCAAATATTAATTCAAATTATTATATATATAGAAAATCTAAATTTTAATATTGAATAATAATGATCACATAAAGTTTTATTCTTTATGCTACTCTTTTTATGTTCCTATGCTCTTTTTACTTTATATTATTTACATATGTATATATAATTTAATATAATAATATTGATTATATATACAATAAAAACGTACTCAAATTATACAAATATAATTATATATTAAATTTCAAATGGTACATATATGTATGTATATGATTAATAATATTACTTTGATAAAAACATGAAAAAATATTTAAAAAAAAAATAGAATGTATTATAATTCAATATAATATATCCTCTTATTTTTATTTGTAAATCAATTACATTATTTATAAATTAATTACAAATTAATTACATTATTCTGTTAAAAGACTTATTAATAATTTTATAATTATTCTAATTTAAATATTGACGAATTGTTTAAAAATATCAATGCAAAAGTTTTAAAAATCCTTATCTAAATCTTCGAACGCCATTTTGCTAAACTTTGTTGATTATATCTCAAAACAAATACTACCATTTAAAAGAGAAATTTTCATAATATAAAAAAAAGTCGATGAATGTTTTATAATGTTTCACATAAATATAATAGCGGTTTCAACAATTTCAGTATTTTATTAATAGTTTTGTTAAATTGAATTATTATTATTATTATTATTATTACTATTATCAAAGATATATTATAATTACAAAATAAAATGATAAGCGTATTTTGATGATGACTTGTAAATAATTGTAGATTCCCAGACTATTAACTTTTATTAGATATTATCTCTCGATGACTAGAATAAATGAAACGAAATGTATAAAAGATCTATATGCAATAATTTGCGTTTCGAAAATTACAAAAAAGAATTATTCAACATCGTATTAATCAATCTTTCTTAAAAATAAATTTCTTTTTTTTGAAATATAATAAAAATCCCGTACCTGCAAGGGATTAAGTTTAAAATCTTTTGCAAATAATAGCGAAACCTATTACATATATACATCATGTGCTCAAAGTATGATCTATGATAAGTTATTTATTACATAAGATTGATTAGATTAATTAGCTAATTTTGCTAATTACCATTCTAAATTCTTATTATCATCGTTATTTAATTTCTCGGCTCATTTATAGTATATGTATATATATACATATATATGTATACTATATACTATATATAAGTATATATATATATATATATATATATATATATATAAAATATATAAATTTATTTGTGAAAATATATTATTGTAAAATATATTAGAAAGACATTATCGATTTTATTAAAGAATGAAACAAAATTTGGTATACAAAAAAAAATAAATATATTATCCTGACATTTTTATATTATTTTTGTATTTTTTTAATCTCTAAAATCAATCTTCCAAAAATTCTTTACAAATATATATTAGTAATCTATATGTATACATTATATATTTGCATTCAATAAAATAAAAAAATAAATATTTGAATAATTTTCTAAAAAAATGTTTTCTAATTATAATTAATTATAATTAAATAATTATTCAACAATTAATCAGATAATATATTAATTATTAATATAATAATTATTATATATTAATATATTAACATTACATATTAGATATAATCCTGAAATATAATTGTACATAAAAAAAATCAATCAAAATTAGAATAAGTTTTATTCACATATTTATTAATATCTTAATTTTCAAAAAAAATTAAATATTTTAATATATACATTTGTATATTTTATTTGATATAAAGTCAAATTAAATTTCAATTAAGTATTTTTCAAAAGAATGCAAATTTCATGTAATTAAAACAAAAGAAATTAAAAATTTTTAAAATATCAGAACATATTTACAAAGTAAAAAAAATATAACTATTATATTATATTATTATTATTAACATAATTATAAGTATGTATATATTCAGAATCAAAAATATTTTCACAAAATATATACAAATATAAGTAAAGATATGACGAAATTTATTAAGATAAGATATATATAATTAAGTACACATCGTATATCGTATAAATATTTGGAAGCATTTTTTTTTTCAAAAATAATTTTATATAAAAAAATTTTATTATATATTTTCCACTCAATTTTTCATATAAACTTTTCATTTTTAATTTTTTTTCAGTTTTTACACAAAAAGATATAATTTTGAAATATATATATATATAAATTTTTGCTTAAAATATAATATTATATTTTGGTTTTTTTTCTATTATAAGACAAAAAAATACTGAATGCAAAAAAAAAATAAAATAATTAAATAATAGCAAATGGTAGCAATTATGAATTATATATTATATCCATTTTTTGATTCATAGTAATATTAGTTACGAAGAAAAAGATATTAAAATATTATTATTTTTAAATGAAAATTGTTTTAATTCTTAATACAATAAAATGTACTTAATACATAAAATGTTTGATAAAATTACGATCAATATTTTTAATTTATAATTAATTTATTTATTATAAATTTCATTAGCTTTATCATTTCAAAACAGTTTAGTTAAATTTAAATTAAATAAATAATAGAAATATTTAAAAAATAAACCGCACAATAATTGTATCTTTGTTTGACAATATAACTGCTATAAACACAGTTTCTAAATGCTAATTATTTGTTAAGTATGATCTCTCAAATATAATTTTCATAGATTTCATTGATTTTCTATTTATTATATAATATATATATATATATATATATATATATATATATATATATATAATGTAATATATAATATGTTATATATATATATATATATATATTACAATTCTTAAGCTATTATTTACAAGATTTTCTAATAAAACTTTTTATTTAATTAAAAGTTCTTTTTTTTTATTTTTTTTTAATACAAAACATAATATTCATATATATATATATATATATAAAGAATTAGTTTTTACATAAAATATATAAAATATGGCATATTTTTTTAAGAAATTAAAAAATTAATTTTTTTAATTTAAAAAAAATTTTTATGCTTTTCGCTTTTTGATTAATTTATGTTTTTTTTAAGAAAAACAATAAAAATAAAAAAAATGAATATAAAAATAATTTTTAATGAATAAAATTTCTTGTACTTATAACAATAAAAATTATAATTGATTATAATTTCTCATTTTAATTTAAAAATAAAAAATTAATAATTACAATATAATGACATAATATAATAATGTTATTAATTATTATATGTATAACTAAAACTTTACAAAAACATAAGATACACATTGTTCAAAAACAATTTAATTTAATAAAAAAATATGGATTTGATTGATTGATTTCGATAAACTCAATACATTTATAGATATACATATTAAATAAAAGTATCATATCCACATATAATAATTTGTCCCTATAGATCTGCGAATCATTTTGTCATCTCTATATTATAAAATAAGTAAAATATGTAACTTACAAGTCATATAGTGTTATCGAGCATTAAAAAATAATAAATTTATTTTAAATTTATCTTTATTGTTACAATATATTGCATGAAATCAATAGCAATATAAAATCTTTTTTTTAAATAACTCATCTCTATATATTAGAATAAATGTATACAAATAGTATGAAAATAACCAATGTCAGATATTTCTTGCATCGAACTTCCGTTTCAAACGATTACTAAGGATAGGTTTCGTTTACTATGGCACCTCGTTAAAGTTTAAGAATTCATATTTGCAGTACATATATCTTAAAAAGGAAAACGTCGCATAAGCCGGCAGAACATCGTCTTGGCTAGAATTAGCCATTCTATTGATCTAACATTGGTCAATTCCTGTTTTTGATACACGCCCAATATGTGTTCTTAATTAATTTGAGTACTCGCAATACATTACTTTAAATAAATTTAACCACTATATTACACATAACATTACAATAATAAATTTTATAATTATTTTAATTTAATATTATATATTTAATATATGTATATAAAATATCTATATAATATATAATAAAATGTATGTATATTACATATATTATATATATATATATATATATATATATATAGTAACTGATTATTACTTCAAATTATGAATCTCCAATTAATATATATTCCTATATTTTTGAAATATCCTATATATAATTAATTCTCTCTTATTTGCTCTTGATGAGTTTGAAATATTTTTTACGAATAATTTTTTCTTTTACATAATTAATGATCAACTTTAGTTTTTAAAAAAATTTTTGATACTATATTATTGAATTATATGTATAATTGTGCATTTATGAAAATTATCTTAAAGTCGACTGACAATGTATGAATGTATGACAATGTATAAATTTATCGAAAATCTATTTCTATCCGTTTATAAATTTAAACAGCATTTTTTAAAATCTTCTTAATGGCATTAAA
Organism: Apis mellifera; assembly: GCF_003254395.2. NCBI lineage: Eukaryota > Metazoa > Arthropoda > Insecta > Hymenoptera > Apidae > Apis > Apis mellifera. Next base: position 4,895,898 of record NC_037644.1, on the reverse strand, counting down.
TGGTTCATTAATATTTTAATGTTCATCTGTTATTATCCGTAACAAAATATGTTTCATATGAAATTGAAAAAATTTGAAGTTGAATAATTTCATATTTTTAAGTTGTTAGTTTTTTTGTAGATGGATGTCAAATATGAAAATTATTAAATAACATTGATTTTTAAATGGAATTACATATTTTTTATTATAATTTACAGAATTTGATATTTTTAATAAAAAAGTATATATATAAATAATAATAATTAATAAGTATTCTATTCCAAAAATCATTTTTTAAGAAATATTTTAATTTAAAATTTGTAAATTTGCAATTCATCATATGGAAGATAAAGAATACGCAAAATAATATTCTATTGCTTATATTCTTCTTTCATATAATAATATAATTTCAAGTTCAATTTTTAAATTTCAATTTAAAATATCTTCTAAACTAAAAATGAAAATTGAAATATTAAGTTAAAATATCTTTTAAAGCATAAAATTATAAATAGCTTTATATTATATCATTTGGTTTTAGTTTTAGGGATATTTACAAAAAAAGATTATTGTTATTACAAAGAATTCTTTCATGTATGTATATGTATATATATATATATATATATATATATATGAAAACATATTGCCGCAAGCAGCATTAAATATATATAACGGACTGATTAAAAAATTATTTCCTTATGAATTATGATAATTTAAAATCTTTCAGATCGAATTCAAGAATTCCGTAAATCTAAAGAAGATCGTTGAATTCAGCTTTGAATTTGAAACATTTTAATTTTCTTATATTCCATGAAAAAATATATATGGGTTTCTTATAAAAAACTAATAATATCAATACATATTCTTTTTGAAACTATTCAATTTCATATGAAATTTTTTTATAACAACAATGATAAAAATCAATAATATAATGATAATATATTGAATCATTCCATAATGTATACAACAAAAAAATTAAATAAAGTATAATTTTTGTAATTTCGATCTAGAAATTATTTTATATTTTATTTTCTCATTCCGCGAATCAAAAGAACGTAATATATCATACTAATATTATGTATAAATATTGTGTATATGTATAATAATATTTATTTATTAGTTACATCATATTTATCAAGCAATTGAAAAATGATGGTCGCATTGCATCTGTTGTTATATATACATATAAGACAAAATTCAATATAATAATAGTGAAAAATTTTTTTTAATAACTTAAAAACTAAAATTAACAATTGATATGATATTTTATGTAAATAAAAAAGTTATTCAAAATATATTCTTTAAAATATATTTTAAAATTATTAAAATCAAAAAGAGAGAATTAATCAACAATTTCAATCTTATGAACAATTTAAGTTATATACCTTATTAAATCAATATCGAAAAACTTTTTATTGCTTCTTGTTGTTATATATTTTAAAATATAACATTTTGTCCACATTGAAACAATATAATCTAAAAATTTTGTTTATTTTGTTATTAATGATAGATTTACTACATACAATCAGTTGTTTCATAAGTTCTTTCAAACTATTAATGATGACTCAAAAAAACTTATTTTTTATAACTGCAATATTTATTATTATGATAATTTAATAATTAATGATAAAAAAGAAAAAAAATAAAAAATGTAAATATGATCAAATTAGACTATTAAAAATTTAAAAGCATGTAATTTATGAATGTATTGAAGTATAATGCTTTATTAACAAATAAATTCAAAAGTTTATATGTTTGTCAAATATAAGTCTAAAATATTTATTTCAAAGCATCAATTACACGAAAGTTCAACAATATCACGAATGATTATTAATTACATTGAAATTTCTATAGATTATTTTTATTCATTCATTAATATTCTATCTTTTTAATAAATATTTTTATAAAAAGATTGCATTGATACACAATGGCAATAATGTATTCTGCGTTCGATAATAAAGCGTAGGAATATTAATAATTAATATTAATAAAGGAATATTTCTGATATCATGAATTAATGCGTGTTTTCTAATTTTCTTTGATCTTTACTAGTTCCTGTACAAAGTAGCAACATTTGTTTTTAATAAATATGAATTAGTATGCAAAAACATTTGGTGATTTTTTTATCGCCATAAAATATAAAATATTAAAAAATATTTCTCACTATTGCTTATTGTAGAGATGAATTATATTATCTTTTTATTCTATCTCTATTTGTTTATAACTTTATAAATACATCTCAGTTGATATTTTTATTAAATAATCAATGAATTAACTTTTATATCTATTTTAGCTTTTAGAATCGATTCTCCAAAAATGTCTTATAAATATTATTAACATTCTGCAATTATTTCTACGTATATGTTATAAATATATGTATTTTTTATATATTTATTTTAATTTTATAATTTTATAATTTTTTATATCTATATGTTTTACGAACTATTTTTAAATAATTTATTTTATTATTTTTGATTTCTTTCTGATGTTTTTATTAATTATTTTTATTAGATAAATATATTTAAGATATATTTTTATTAAATAGATTATTTAATAAAATTTGTTAAAATTTTATTAAAATTAAAATTATTTAAATATAATTTAAATATAATTTAATGAATATTATTAAATAATTTTTATTAAATAAATATTTATGATTTCATTTATTAAAAAAATAATAAATTAATTGATTAAATAGACATAATTATTTTATATATATTTTGATTTATATTATATATAACGATATAATGTCGTTATTATAATGTCATAATTATGTCGAACATAATTTTTTCTTTTATTAAAAACATTAAATTTTAATTATTTTCTTATTAATTTTAATTATTTTCTTTTAACAAGTTTCTGTTTAGTTTTATATTTGTTTTTATTTTTACGTTTATACAATTCAATTGTGAATTTTAAAATCAAAAACAGCACGAGGTATACGAAACATATATCATTTATAAAATATTCTATATGATTTAATAACTAATATAATTGGAAAAATCTATAAAAATATCAATATAGATAATTTAATTAATTCTATAGAAAAATAAATAAAAAATATAACATTCTTTCATATTAAATATTTTTTTAAAATATCTAATTTTAAAAAAAAATTTATAAAAAAAATTGATAATATCTGTATTTATTGTTAAAATAGTAACAGAAAATAAAAAAAATATATGGTACGGTATTTCATTAAATATATAATATAATATCGTAACATAATCATCTATTAATAAAAATTTTATAACATATGAAAAACTTTATTTAAATATTTAAATTTATTTATTAATTGTGTTTTATCATAAAAATTCAAGGAAGAAAAAAGATTTCAAGTGTCTTTAAAAAATCAAAAAATAATATTTAAATAAAAGAATATATATATATTATATAATCAAATAGAGATAGATCGTAAAAAAATTTATTTTTGATAAATACAATTTATTTTTCAATACAAGATACCTATACTTCATTCATATCAATTTATAAATTATAATAATAAATATTATAATAATAATAAAAATTTATATATGTAAATAGATATATAATTGTTCACAAAAATATTTGAACATTAATGAATATTTAAAAGATTTATATCTTTGTATAATAATAGAATTTTAATAATAGAAAAAATGAATTTAAATTTATTTTTTTCAATAGAATATTTATTATATTCGATAAATATAAACAACTTTTTTAATTTTATTTAATTTGATAGAATAATATAATATTAAAAACTAAATAAAATCAGTGTTTTTCTGTTAAAAAGAATATTCGAATTATTTTATAATATAATTATTTTATAGTAAAATAATTAAAAGTATTATAGTAATTTTTTTATAAAAATTGATTTTTATGTTTTTTTGATTCTATAATATATTTTGAACAGTTTCACTAAAAATTATTTTAATTAAATTTACTTTAAATTAATTTATATTATATTTATATTTATATATTATATAATTTATTTTTATTTTAAACGAATTTACTTTTTTTAGTATATATATATTGTTATTTTTTATCCGTTCGAATGTTTCGTCCGTTCCAATTATTTGCATTAAAACATTCATACAACTGCATATAATAATTAATTTAATAACATTAATTTGTAATATATATCATTCATTTAAAATATATATACCATTCAATTAAAAATACATTTTCCTTTAGCTTATCTTATAATGCTCAAACAATAAATCAGTTGACTTTTCATTTTGAATATATAATAAATAATGAATAAATTTTATAAAATATAAATTATATTCTTATCTGATTTTATATTTTATTATAAAATCATATATAATAACTCTTACAATTATATCTATATTATATATAGAATCCCAAAAAATAAAATGCATTTTTACAAAAATATTCAAATACATCATAAATTAACGAACATAATTGCATAAATATTTTCATACATAAATAATTGAGTAAAAAACAATTTCTTTAAAAAAAAAATAACAAATTAATCTAAAACAAAAATAAAATATAGAGTATTATATATTAGATATTAATAATAAAAAATAATTTCTTTTAATTTTTGAGAAATTGTATTATCTGTTTGTTTTATCAAATAAATTATATTATCAAATTGTATTATAAAAACAATATCAAAACAAATTTTTATAAAAAATTGCTATTTTAATTATTTTACTATAAATTTTACTATTCAAATACTTTCATGTACAAAAAAAAATAATTTTGATTTCATTTACATTTTAATATTATTTTATTATATTAAATTAGTTAAATAGTTAAATAATTTATATTTGTAAAATATCACAAAGAAATAAGTTTAAATTTATTTCTTTTATAATTAACAAAGATATAGTTAAATATAATATAAATTAATATTTGAATATTTTTGTGAGCAATTATATATAAAATATATATATAATAATATATATATAATATATAAATTATATATAAAATATATATATATACATATAGGATGTTTAATACTATATTCAAATAAAATATTATTAAGAAATTCTAAAACAAAACAAAAAAGACTAACACAGAAATATTAATATATAAAAATGTTGGTTAAGAATTATTTATTATTTACTTGTAAAGAGATTTATTATTTACTTGCAAATATTTATGCATTTATTTAAAAATAATAAAATTTAAATATACAAAAATTTTAAAAAATATATACAATATGCAAAAAGATACAAAATATTCAAAATATAGTAAATATTGTGATATTTAAGAAATCTCTATTTAAGTTCTATATATATTTTAATTATTTTTAAAAAATTTGATTTTAAAGTAAACCAATATTATTTTCATTATTACCATCTCGCTTTTTCTTCATCTTTTCATCAAAATAAATTTAAATTATATATAATTTATACATAAATAAATAAGCCATTAATGTTTTTATATATTTTTTATATTTATTTTGATTTTTAAAATCAGTTATCCAAAGAAATTAACATTCTATATGCAATGTAATATACATATTATTAAAAATTTAAATATAAATAATTTTATAAATATAACTAAAAAAATAAAAATATAGAAAATTTTGTTTCATTTTCTAAATATTATAACAAATACTTTTTAGGTATTTTGTTTATTGAATTTTTTATATTTAATTTTTACATATTTAAATTTATCATAAAAGTTATTTATTAAAATTAAATTATGATAAAAAAAATAAATGTAAATATATAAATCATCAAGTGATCAATCAAATTTTAATCTCATGGAAAAAAGATCATTTTTCTCGATGAATCAGTATAATGCATTATTAATATATTTTCCATCAATGTTTTATCAATGTATTTTTCATCATTGATAAGAGATATCATGATATTCGAGAGAAAATGATAAAAAACAAATTATTATTAAAATCTAAAGTTCGAGAAAAGAAACAAGAAATATTGAATCTATATTTTTATCATTAATTTACTTATTAGTTTATAGTTTATAGAAATAATTTATTAAAAATGATTCAAAACAAATTTCCTCGAATATTTTTATTTATATATTTAAATTTTACTAGTCATGAAATATTGATTCTATATATCTTTTGTTTAAGTTATTTCTAAAAACAAAAATTAGAGAAAATTTTCTTTTTAAAAAATAAGGACATTTTCAAAAATATTAGCAAATTGAAATAAATAATTAAAAATTGAAAACTATGTAAGATAATAAAGTTAATAAAATATAATATACATTTTATATGAAAATATATAATTAAGTTTTAAATAAATTTTAATTTAATTGAAAAAATGATTTCTTTCGATTAATACTAATCAAAAATTTCAATACTATTAATGTAATACATTAATAAAATAATAAAAACTATTTTAATTATATCAGAAATTTTTATTTTATCGCAATGTAATTCTTTAAAATGAAAATATTAAAATTTTGTTAAATATTAATTCTTTTCATAAAATATTTCTAAAAATATCTCATTATGTAAAATGTTAATTTTTTTAAATAAAGATGTACTCGTTTTTTTTAAATTTCAAATCAAATCAAATTAGAAGTTAAAAAATTATTAACATATGATTTACTTTAAAATTAAAATATAAAAATAATAAAAATTTATCTTAAATCTGATTGCATAAGTATGCAATTAGGTATAAGTTAATTTGATAAAAGAATTCATAGTATAATAATAAGAATAGTTAAAATTTAAGAAAAATTACAAATTCCATATTTTTTATTCAATCAAATATAAATCGACATCCTTCACAATTATTATTAAACATTGACCAATTTAATATGAAATAGAATAATATATAAATATATATATAATAATAAAGAATATAATAATATAATAGATAATAGAATAATATATAATAGATAAAAAATTAGAATAATAATATCCTAAAACACTTATCTATTTAATTTGTTATTCGATTTTATTATGAAAATTCTACTAATTATTCCTTCAGGTTTTATTAGCTATTTCAATATATTATATTAAATTAAGTAAAATATAATAAGAATATATTACAGAAAAATAAATGAAAAAAAATTGTTTTTCAATTACTCACAAATAGATTTTAGTTCATTCTAAAAAAAAAATTGAAGTCGAAGAATTTTTTATACAAATATTTTTTAAAAAAATTTTTTATACTAAAAAAAATGTTTGAAATATCAATAAGAACTATAAAATGATTAAAAATAAAAAATTATGTTTAACGTTCTTAAATTTTTAAAATATTAAATTATGTAATAAAATATATAACTAATATAATTCCTAATGATTCCCAAAGGTTCCAAATGATTCCATAGCAAAAAAAAAAGAAACAAATCGTCTAAAAAAAAAAAACGATAGATAAAATTCTTTGGAAAACATTAAATTTCCAAAATAATATAAATAAATTATTGTTCAGGAATTTTTGACATATAAAAAATATCCAGATTTTATTATAAGAAAAATTTATAGAACATAAAAATCACTAAGATTATAAAACTAATAAATATTATTATGAACATATTTTTATTTCAATTGGTAATAATTAATGATTGTACCAGCAACAAATGCTTATGAATGCTTATAAACCACCATAGATATATAAATATTAAGCGAAATATAATAATCAAAGTTTTTTAAAAAACAATCTTGAAAACAAAAATCAATCACCTATTTATTTATACAGGCATAAGAAAAGTTAATAAAAATTTATTCTTTATAATATATTGTATTAAGTAAGGAAATAAATTTTGATAAATTCATTATAATCTTTTATCAAACATTACAGAAAATATTAACTAATACATATATTTTTAATTTTATGAAATAATAACAATAATGTTCCGATAAACATCAATTAAAAACTGTAAATAAATAAATGATAAATTTTATAAGAGATATAAATAATTATATAAAAAATGATATAAATGATTTTACAATTTTAATGATCTTAAAATATGTTGAGCACAATATTTTAAATAATTTTTTTTTATATACTTAACCATTATTTCATTTTAATTTTTTTATATTTTTATTATTAGTTTTAGAGATATATGCAACAGATTTTTAATATTTTTTTTAATATTTAATATTTTCTATTTTTTAAAAGTTCATTTTTTATTTTTAGATTAAGTTTGAATCAGATTAAATTTACAACGCTTAAGAGATAATCTAATTTTCACTCTATTTCTTAGATATTTTAATAAAAATTTTCCCAAAATTATGATTATATATATATATATATATATATATATGTAATATCATAATATATATAACATAATATATCTTATAAAAATATTTATGAAATAAATAAATAAAATTATTATAATTTATTTTAATGATATATTGCATTAATTTATATGTTTGAATTCGCTATCATAGATGAGTACATTTTAATTTAAGTCAACCAATTGCAATTCAATAGAAAATAATCTAAGATAAAAATTTTTTCATTTTTTTTAATATTAATTAAATTATCTATATTCAAATAAAAGATGTAACTTAATTTAAATCCAATATTTTAATCTCAAAAAAAAAATTGCATATTATTAATGAAAAAATTTTTTATTAATAATTTTCTAACAAATAAGTTTCTAATAAGTAATTATTTTGAAGTAAAGAATTTAAAGATCAATTAAGAAAATGACTTTGCAACATATATCAAAAATCAAGATTATTAAAGTTCTAAACTATATAGATTCTAAACTATATCTATGATATGCAATATGTATTAAAAATATTTTTATTGATATCTTAAAAAAGAGCAGAATACATAAAAGTTAAAATAAAATTATAAATATATTTCAATATTATTGAAATCGGTGGGATATGTTTTTTTCTATATAATTACTAAAATATTTAAAAAAAAATTTTAAAAAAGAAAAAAAAATTGCGATTCGACGTCCCTATTATATTTTGTTAGATTAATGAATTGATATATATAAATTCTTTGTAAAAAGAATATATGAAGAATCCTATATATTTGTCTGTTATTATATTTGTTATCATTAAATACACTAATATGAAAAATTCTTTTTCGTCTATTTGCAATTATTGAGAGCTTATATCAACGACGCAATATATAGCACGTTTCTTGCACATGTCGCGATGCATTGGCCAAGATTATTTAAATGTCAAATGTTTTATCGCCAAATAGATTGTCAGTATTTGCCCATTGATCGTTCTCCTTATCATTTACCATCACGATATTAATAAAAAAAAGTACAGAAAATCATATGAGTACATATATATGTCTTGATTAAATATAAATCATCATGCAAATCAATGTTTTATTAAAAATAAAATAAAAATATTTTCTTATTTAATTAATAAGAGAAAAGTATTGTATTTAATTTGAATAATTATTCATGCAATGAATTAAAAAAAGACTTTAAAGAATTAAGAAAAAAAATTATCAAAAGAAAAAAAAATTAAATAAAATATTTTTATTTTTAAATCCATTATATACATCAATAAATATTTTATATGGATAATTGCCAAAAATTAGTGATGGATCGTTGAAATAAAATGTTATACTATTGCGATCATTAATATATAATGTCTTCATAATATGATGAGATAAAATATAATGATCCTAACATAAAATTTACAAGATATTAAGATATACAATTTGCATATAAGATACAGAAATTTGCATATTTCTATATACAATATTATTTTATTATATTTTTATGTGCAATATAGTATCTAACATAAAGCATCTAAATATTCAAGTATGTTTTTATATTTAACAATATAATAATTTTTCATATCCTTGACTAAATGACACAAAATTATTTTAATTTTTCATTCTTTTGACATGTTTATATCAATTCAGAAATATTGAATACAATATTTATTTAATTAAAAGCATAAAAAATTATTAAAGAAAATAATATAAATAAATAAATAAATGATATAAAATAATATAAACGTTATTAGTCACAATTAATACAAATACATTCATAAAAATTGAATACAATTTTTTGAATAAAATAAATATAATTAAATAAAAAAAAAAGAAATATATATTTATCAGATTAATATTGAAGTTTCTATTAAGATAATTTCTCTAATTTCAGATTTTTTTCTTAGAAATATTCTAAAAAGTTATATGAAAATACAATATTTCTAATACTTAGGTAGAAATATTGCATATATGTACTTGAAAATTCTTATTTATGAGACGTAATATGTATTAATGTATTAATAAATGGTTTATGACATAATATATGACATATTAATATAAAATAAATATATTGTTTCAGAATTTAATACCAATAAAAAATATCTATTGAAGATTATATCTATTTTACTTTAATTGTATTACATAGATAAATTTTTTCTAATAAAATAATAAAAAAAATAATATAAAAATAATATAAAATAAAGTAAAAAAATATAAAAATATAAAAAAATAATATACAAATAAAAAATAAATAATATGTTAATAGAAGTTTGGAAATCAAAAAATTATTGATATAAATATAAATTTATATTAATATTAATATTAATATTAATATTAATATTTATATAAATTAAATTATTATTGATATTAATATATTATATTATATCAGAAAATCATATTATATTTACTGTATTATATACCAAATATATTATTTTTCTATAGAAACATGTTAAAAAATTGTATATAATTTTTTTAAAAAAACGTCTTATCTAACATAAACTTCTTAATCTAACATTTTATTATCAAAAAATAATATATTATAATATTATATTATATTAGTAAATTAATATTATTATATATTTATATAATATATATTTAACATAATGTAATTATTATCAAATAATATATATATAATTAATATATATATTATTTATATATATATATTTATTATTATTTCATCATGAATAATGTTATGTGTATATACTGGAAAAATTTCTAAATCTAATTTCTTTCAAAATGAAACTCTATATTAAAAAATGTTATATTATATCTTCGATTTATTTCACACGCTCAAAATTTTTAAGCTTTATATGAAAAAATTATCAAAAATATACTAAAAATCATTTATTAAATGATATTAAAATCTACAATAAATATCAAAATTTATTAAAAATAAATTTATTAAAAATAACTTTATTAAATATATAATTTTATCGTTTATTAAAACATTCAATATTTTATTCTTTACAAAAAAATTATAAAATTCATCTAAATATCATTATTTTAATGCAATAATAATATAAGCATAAAAAAGATTTTTCAAAAGAAAATCAATATAATATCATAATCAATAATTAATATATTAATAATAATATTACCATTTAATAAGATTATTTAATTAAAAATATTCAAAAAATTATATTTTTATAATGAAAAGATTATTATATATTTATATAATTATATATTTTTAAGATTAATTACACGAATTAATTTATCGAAATTTGTAGTTATATTATTATTGCATTGGAACAATGAAATATCTCATTGATAATTGAAGTCAAAATCATGAAATTAAAATTAATATATAATATAATATATCAAATATAAATATAATCAAATATATCAAATATAAATATTAATTATCAAATATTTAGTGAACAAATTAATATTATTCATTAAAAGAAAGTATATTAAACAATTTTTAATGAATTAAGCAAATTGATCTATCATTTAAAATCATGTAAATTAAATATGGAAATAAAAATTGAATAAAATAATTGAATTGAAGTTGATTTTTAAATTGTTTAATAACCTATTTTATATATTTTATATATTTTTATATATTAAGGATAATACATATAAAAAAAATTATCTTATTTATTGAAAATTAATTTATTGAAAAAAAGTAATATTATTTCTTTAATAATTCTCTAATAGTAATTATATATTAAATAAAATATAATAAAATATAATCAAATATTAAATTTACAAAAAAAAGTTGAATATTAATTTAAAATTGAGTTTTTTCTTATTTAAAATAGAATAAAATTCCATTTATATAAATAAAATTTGTATGATTATTTGAATTTAATTTCTATTATCTGAATTATTCCTGAATGTTATTCCATTTATGTCTTGTATAATATAATATAAGTAAAAATGTATATGATATCCTTATAAAATAAAAAATTAATATATTAAATGTTAGACTATTATAGTTTACAAAAATCCTTTTTATATATTCTTTTTATAACTTCTTTTTATATTTAATATTGTTTATAATATTTAATACATTATTATGTATTTTAGAAAAAAATATTTTATAAAATATTTTTATTTGAATATCAATTCTATTAATAAGAAAAAAAAATCAAAGCTAATAAGAAAATTAAATATTTTTCTATTATAAACAGTCTGTTGTATGAATATTTATTTATTCCTTAACAAATTCATATAAATGAAGTTCTAATCATTACTGCATCATTGCAATCTAAAAAATATATATTCAAATATTATTTAAAAAAATATTATTAAAAAATTATATAAATTGTATAGATAATATAATAATAATAAAATTATTTTTAAATTTAGCAAGAATACCTCTTTATTTAATCTATTAAATTATGAAAAGATCATCAATTTCTATCAAATGTTCAACAATTTACACGTCTTCTAATGGTAAAATTTGCCAAATAATGTAATTGAAATAAATCATAAATATCAAATAAATATTGAACATAAACACAAATATTCATGAATGATGGCGGTCATCAGCAGTAATGCAAATACTCGATATTAATAAAGGTTCGTAACTTCGCCGATTATCATCATATGATTTTCTATGCTATTTTATATGAAATAAACGAAATGAAAATATATAAAGAAATAAATATGTTTTTTTTGTTTAAAATAAAATTTAATTTACAATTAAATCAAAAAGTTTCAATTCATCATTCAATTTTATAATTGAACTTTGTTATGATAGATTTTGATAGAGTTATAAGTTATTGCACAATAGAAACATCAAAGAATATAGATGATTTTCAAAATTTCTAATGTTCTATTTTTAATAAAAAATCTTAAAGTAAAAAGATACAAAATTTTTTAATTAAAATAAAAATATAATTTTTAATTTATTTTCAAGCATCATGATTTGTATTATACTTTCTTAATCAAAAGTAATAATACAAGAAATTCTCTTTTTCTCAGAATCACTGATAATTGGCTTATACTGGGATTTACTTTAGCTATAATGAAACATAATAATATGACAAATAATTGTCAATTGTTGATTAAAAAAATGAAAAAAAGAAACAAAATACAATGTAAAGAATTTTTATATTCTTCTCCCTCAATTTTTTATATTCTTTTATTTTTATTATTTTTTCAACTACATTTTTAATCTTTCAAAAAAAATTTCAAAATTTGATTTTTTATTCACGAATTATATAAATATTTTTACGATGAAATATATATATATATATATATATATATAATGTATATATATAAATAAGATATACATGTAGATTATGTAAATAATAACACTAACAAAAGGTAATTTATTTATATAATCTTTTCGCCTTGATTCAATTCATTTATTTAAAATCTTTTCTGAATCAAATTGATCAATTAACCAGACATTTATGATTTAATTAATCATTCATAATAAAAGATGTTAATTACATCACTTCTTTTAAAGTTTTAATCCTAAAAATTTTAATCCAAATAATCTTAATCCTAAAAATTGACTAGTTTATAATTATAATTTATAATCTAATTATATAATTTAATTAATTATATTTATAATTTTCTTATATTTTATTATTAAAATTATTGAAATCACATACATGATTTTGGCAAAATTAATTGATTTTTTCAAAAAAAAAAAATTTAGAACTATAGACTTATATCTAATTATTTTTATAATACTATTACTATATATAATAAATTATTAAAATATTTTGTTCAATTCTTATTAATTAATATATTAAGTTAAAAATATATTAAAATTGAAAAAATTATATTCTTAAAATTAAAAATAAATTAAAAATAAAAGTAAATTAAAAATAACAATAAGAATATATGTATCTCTATATCTTTTAAGCCATAAAAATAAATAAATTAAATAAATATAAATATAATTAATAGATATTATTATATCTAAGTATATTTACTATATTTATGTATGTCAAACATAAATATAAGCGTTAACTAATTATTTTTACCATACATTCTATAATTCTAATTATTTTTATAAAATATTTAAATAAATATTATGAGTCAATAATTTTAATAATCATTATCTTTTCAAAAGTAAAAACTAAAATAAAGATTTAAAAAAATTCATTTAAATACATTTAAATAATATTTATATCAAAAAATGAAAAATAATAACAACTTACTTTCTCGAGGTCAATTCAAAGTGTCCAGATGTATAAATGGATACTGGTAACCCATAGATGATGGCGACTGTCAATCGGTCCGTGAACACGTGCAACGGTCGACTGCTTCCGCGCGACTGAAACGGGATCGCGATACTGAGAACCAAAGCCAACTCGAAGCCAAAGACTATTTGCTATTCGGTACTTGCTGCTGCTTGTCTCCCAGTCTATGTCATTCTTGCCTCTCCTCGATCATGAAACGCTCCAACAACCAGAGCTGAATTTCGTCCGTAACGTGAAATGTGTATATAAAGTGTTAATATATTTGTGGAATATCTTTGGAATGCTGCTTCTAAAGATCAAAACAAATACAAAAATATCGGTTAAAGCTTATTTATTAAGTTATAAGCAATTGATGTTTGAATTAGATGAATTGAAAACATAATTATAATGGAGAGTTATTTTATTCTAACTATATCTCATTTCATAATGCAAATTTCGATTATAACTAACATAATAACTTACATTTTTGCATATCAATTTTTATTTATTTTGATTTTTAGAATCAATCTTCTAATATGTTCCACGAATATATTAATACTCTGTATACTTACATATACAGTATATTACTGTATATGTAACAAGAGATTGTATACACACATCTCTTTGACTAGAGTCGATAAAGATGTTCATTCGTTGAAAAATTAATTCCGCAATACTTCAAGGAAGTCACGATCAGATTTTTTATATATGTACGTACATATTTATATATATATATAGATTCTTAGAAAATTTTTAGAAATTTTAATTCTTATTTTATATATAGAAATAAGAAATAAAAAATAATTGATATAGTATGAAATATATTAAATATTGATTGAAATTCTGAAATTACAAAAAAATTGAAATTGAAATTTATAATTATATATTTAAAATTATTGAAATATTTGAATCATATATTAATCAATAAAAAAATAACGATTTTCATAACATTTAAATATTTATTTCAAGATTTTACAATAATAATTAAAAAATAATTAAATATAATTATTGAATATAATCATTTAAAAAAGTCAGAAATTCTAGTCATTTTTAGTCATTTTTTTTTGCTCATTGAGTATTCTCGATTTTTAAATTTAATAGATACATTGATATATTTTACTATAATAATATATGTAAATCATATAATTAAAATTATATATTATATATATTATATATATATATATTATATATATATTATATATATTATATATAAATTATATATAAAATTATTTTTTTTTTAATGAATAAAAATATAATATTTTTTCTTCTCTTATTGAAATCTTGTTTTAGTGATGAAATGTGAGTTTAAAAAAAAACTAAAATAATATTAAAATTGAATGAAATTATTAAATTAAATTATGAAATTATAAAATTATTAAATTATTCCAAATATAATTTATACAAAAATAATTGCGGAAATATTTGCAGAAAACATAATTTATAAAATCATAATTTATATAAAAATAATAATGTAAATAATAATGTAAATACATAGAAAATCAGTAATAAAAATTGAAATAAAATTGAAAAAAATTGAATATAAAAAAAAATCAGTCTCATTAAAAATTTTGTAAACATTTAGTATATATTTTTCGATTTGAATAAATTATAAATTTAATACAACACATTATATATACATTTATATAGATTTTAGGATAAAACCCTAAAGAAATTGATATAAATCCTTCGTAAATTTTATGGATGGATATAAACTTAATCTTTTTATCTTATTTGTTAATAAAATAAGCTAGTTTAATGTTCTAACTTATTTTGCATGCAAAATAATCGTATTGAATTATCACTTTATATACAAATAATAAGGAATTCAAATTCATATTACATCTTTATTATATGGTACCATATCTTTAAATATTGTCAGTAAAACAACGCATGTTCGAATTAAAATTCCTTCAAAATCTTTGTTAAAAATTATTTCAAAATGATATAAAAAGAAAATTATAATATAGGAATAATAATATAGGAATAATTATAGGAAAATAACTAATTTATGATTATAAAAGACATATTTTATAATTATAAAAGAATAATTATAAAAGAATGACTATTTTATCTTCGTTTATCTAAATCATATTTCCTATATTTTAACTTAATTTTTTTCAAAACAATTTAATTATTTTTTTAATGCAATAATAATAAAAATTCCCATGATTTGTTTTTCATTTTTTTAAAGTTTTCGATTTTTTAAAATTTTTTTTATTTTATTAACAAATAAGATAAAAAGATTAAGCTTATATCCATCTATAAAATTTATCGATTATATCTATTTGACGAAATGTTTATTGAACTGTACATTCATATATATATGAAGTATGTAATAAGATCATATATAACATTTTTATAGAATGACCTTACATTCTAGAACTGCTAGCCATAAATGAAAGCAAAATACTTGTGCGTGATATATTTCATTAATTCCTGAAAACTTTGATTATTTGTTAAAACCTGAGAAATATTTATTAAATTAAAATAAAGAAAAGAAATATAAATAAATCAACTAAAAAATGAAATTATATATTTAAAAAAAAATATTTCAAATATAATAAATCAATAAATTGTACTAAACTATAAATAACTGTAAGTATCAATAAATTATACTAATATTATTGAAATATTTTCTAAACTTTTGTTACAATTATACAATATAAAACGATATATTAAAGTATAATGTGATAATAGAGATTTATTAATAAAGATAGTTATTAATTATATGATTACGACTTAATCTTGCAAATTTAAATAAATCAAACTTTATATGTAATTATAATAATATAATATTATAATATATTTTAAATTCTGGTATTTTTCATGAAAATAATTATCTCGATTTACTGATAGATTAATATCAATGTCACGATCGATAATATATAGTAAGATTATACTTTAATTGATAAAATTGAATAATTCTAATTTTTTATTGTCAACTTACGAATTTAATTGAAATTATCATGTATATCTATAAGTAAATTTTATCATATATATATATATATGTTTTATGAATATATATCCGTAAAACACTGTCCTTACATGTAAAATAAATAAATAGTGATCCAATTCTATTTTATTTTATACAAATTTTTTTAAATTTGCTAGATCCTTTATTGAAAGGATCCTTACAATAAGGATCTTAAAATTAATATACTTTTATTTTATGAATTATTAATAACGTACTTTCAATTAGAAAAAATCTTTTTTCTAAGTCCTGGTAAAATATACAATTGCTTTATCTTTTTATCTTAATTCTAATTTCTGTTCCAAATTTTCCATTCTGATGACGCAATATTTGTCTAAGTAAATTGAGTTTAACTAATAGAGTTCTTTAGTTACTATTATCACGGAATTGCAAATTTGTACAAATGTAATTTTTGATAGAAAATTATTTATTGGAAATTTTCTTTTATTCTTTTAATAATAAAAAATTAATTTAATGTTCGTTCAAAATTTAATCAAATTTTTGAAATATTAAAATATATGTAATTATTTATATATTTATCATAATTTTTTATCTACAGTTTGTCAGAAATTTAAAAAATTTTCTATTATTAAAAAAATTTTAGTTAAATTATTTTCATATTATCCTGAATGAAAAATTTATTATTAAGCATTCTTCAATTTTTTTATCGCAGAAAAATATAATTTTGTATTAAGCATTTAAAATATCAATGTATAGTTTAAAAGAATAAAATATATTCTTTTTTTATTTATCAGGAATGAAAAAAATTTAAAATAATAAAAATTTTATATATATAATAGAGATAAACTATTTTTATGTTACCTTAATGGAAAATTTTTTGTCACGGAAAAATATTTCGACACTAGTCACCAAAATATCGAACCTTGAAATAATATAATTACATATAAGCTTATATAAATTTAGTATTCATATTAATTTAATAATATCTTAATTTATTAGCTAAGATTTTAGTTAATTATTCACTTATCTATAGTTTATTAATTATAATCTAAAATTATTCGTTATTTTTTAAATAAACTAATTTTTTTAATAAATAAAATATTGTTTTTAATAAATTAAAATATATTCATTTTACTAATTTCTATCAAGAATAATTAAAATTTTCGTTATAATATAAAATAAATTGAACATTATTAAAACAACTATTTTCAATGTATCTTTGATACATTTTTTAATTACATGAAACATATATGAGATTTCTTTAAAATATTTTTACGTAACATTCAAGAATTGTTCAATATGAGAAAAAAATGTCATTTTTTGCAACATATCAAAAAAATTTTAATTAAATTTTATTATATTATCAAAGATTGAACAGTTGAATCATGAAAATTTTCCACTGTAAAATCAATCTAGGCTGAGATGACAAACAATGACTAATGCACATGAACCATTTATCATCAATACATTCATTTATTTACATTTTTTGCATGATTATTTCACTTCAAATAAAATAAAATAATGATGAGATTATCTTTTAAACTATCTTTCATTATTTTTGTTTAAAATTTTATCGTGTTGTATAAAAAAATCATGCAATATATAAATATAATTTCAATATATGAATATAATTATTTTTACTTTATCATACAGAACTGATATAACAGCCATTAGCAAAGCAATGTTTTAATTTTATTTTGCGTTTTTAGGCTACTATTTAGGGAGTAGTGCTAAGATGATCACTCTCGGAAGAGAATCTAAAATAACTAGGTCTCTTGCTAGGTTCTGGTCACTGACCGACAGATTTTGCGATCTCTGATAATAAAAAAAAATAAATATTTAATAATTATTAAAAAAAATAAATATTTTGAATATACTTTTATGTTGATTATATATATTTTCTAGAAAATATAAATTATTATTTTTATGTATCCTGGTTTCTGAAAAAATTTCATTAAAAACATCATTCATTATAAACAAAAATATAATATAATAAGAATAATAAAAAGAAATTTGTTTAAACAATATTATTTATTTTTAAACGAAATTAAATATAAAATATATTTTTTTATAAAAAATATTTTTATATAGCAAATAGATAATATATAATATAATTTTAATTACTTGAAACGAATTTTTATTTAAAAATAAATATAAATAACCATTAATTACATTTGATTAATCAAAATCCATGACAAATTAATATAAAAAATAAGATTATATATTTTATGAAAAATATTAATCTATTTTAATAATAAAATAAAATACATCAAAAAAGTTTTATTTTTATTTGATTTCAATTATTTTTCATATTTTGTTTTACATTTTATACATATTTTTTTTGCAAATATCCATTTTACAATAGCAAATATTCATAAATGCGATACAAAAAGCAGATGTATGTATATAATGTACGAAATAAATTATTTAAACAGTTATCCTCAAATATATATGCTACATCTTCAATTATAATGCTGATGCATCACTGTTAGTGAAAGCAAGAACTGTAAAACACACTTCTTCTGGATCACGAGCCATATATTCTTTACAAACACGTGCTGCATCTTCTAATAATGTTTCTGGACTAGTTGTACCATGATTAATAGGAGCAGATTTACGTCCATCTAGAAAATCCCATATGGAAATGTTATGTTATTCTTATAATATTAATCATTATAATTATTTATTATTAATTAATATTTAATGTTAATGTTATATTTTTATGTTAATTTTATATTTTATGTTAATTATATATTGTAGAATTAAAATATTTACCTAATTCATATAAAACTCCATTCTTTTGTATGAATGCTACAAAATGATGATAAACTGGTTCTTCTTCACTTGGAACCTATTAAATATTTTAAATTACATTTCTATGATTGTAAAAAGCATAAAAATCATACCTCTGTTTGTCCTTCTTGCGCAACATCTTTATGAGTAGTACTAATACCATGTGATTCCATTAAATGTTTTCCACATTCCGTAAAAGAAAGATTTTTTGCATCATCTAAGAAAGTTTTTAAAAAACCATCTTGAAGATTTATGCTGAAAAAATGAATTAAATAAACTATAACATATATCTGTTTCAAAACAAATTAACAAATTAAATTAATTATGTATTTTGAATAAAATGTTTACATATTTTGATTATTTGCAACACTGTGAATTAATGCAATTGTGCCACAGGCATTATGAATGTATTGTTTCATATGAAAAACTTCTGCATCTTTAAAATTATTTGCATCTTTCATTTTATCAGTTTCTTCTTCATCTTCTAAACTGTTATCGCCCTATATCATATAAAATTATTATAAATTATATATTATAAATTATCTTAAAGAAATAAATAAAAATATGAATATAATTTTAATTTTTTAACCTTTTTGGATAAAGGATATAATAAAATAACAGCAAGAACTGGTTTAGGTACAAGGGCTAATAGATCAGGTTCCAATCCATAAACATCAACAATACACCAATCTTTTGGTACACCTAATTTGTGTAAAAACTGTAAAATAAATATTTTTATTACAAAATTTTATAAAAAATTATTAACAAAATTATTTTATAATGAATTTAATTATTTCATATAAATTTATCAGTTAACTTTTTAATAAATATATAAAAAAAATTTTTTAATTATTTACAATATAAAGCAATTACGATATTGTAGAGGTTAATATCAACAATGAAAAGTCATGATTTACCTTTGTCATAACCTGAAAAAGAAAAAAATGAATTTAATTTATACATAAAATTGTATTTAACATTAAAATAAAAATTCTTACTTCTGGATTTGATTCCATTGGTATCCAAGACGTCATAGTGAATTTTATTAAATTTTATTTTATCTAAAAAATATAAAATTCAAAACTTCACATTTAAACTTTACATTTATTATAAGTAAATTTTAAAAAGAATTTTTACAAAAATAATTACTCACAATAAATGCTAGAAATTCACTAAAGTGTATTTGTAATGTTATACTTATGTAAAATTTAAATATTGATATATATATTAATTTATTACACTCTGACGAATTTTTTATCTAAGCTCTGTAACATTGACACAATTGTGTAATATGTTATTGGCTCTTAATAAAGTCGATATTATACTTATATGAGTAATAATAAAATATTTATTTTTATTTATAATTTATTTTATTAATTTTAAAATATAAATAAAAAATTTAATCTATTTCATTAAATTTTTCAATTGTCTATAGTAGTAAAAACAGCTAACATTTTAAAATTAAAATATCTTTAAAATTATTAGGCAAATAAGTACATATATTTTTATATAAATATATATTGTATTAATCAATATTACTGTTTTTTTATTTAAAAAATCTTTGAAAAGATAATAACAAAAAATGACTATAAGATTTATTTTTTTAATTATTTTAAATATTGATTTATTAATAGAAATTTTATAATTAAATAATAGATTTGTAAAATAAAAAATACATTAAGACTATATAGCAAAAATTTTATTACAAAGTAATAAAATTGCCACAAAATCTTTGCAATTTGAATACAAAATTACTATATTCATTATATCTATCAAATTAACTTTGATATTAAATTTGCACTAAAAACAGACTTTAACAAACAAAATTTACATAATTTGGCATATCTTCTTTTGACATCAAATATATAAAATGAATAGTTATAAATGAACTTATTAACAAATTAACACAAATTATAAAATTAATTTTATCATATAAATAGACTCTACAAATCTATCTTTTAAATAATTTATTTCAAAAATATATTTAAAAATAAATAAGATATATAAAATATTTATTTTATAATTATTTATTTTTTATATCAAAAATGTATACATAGTAATAAATAAATTAAGATTATAATTTTATATTTGGTAAAACTGCAAATAATTTTATTTTAATTTTAATTTTAATTAATTAAAAATCTTTTGTGTATCATTACATTCATATATATTCATAATTTTAATTAATTAAAAATCTTTTGTGTATCATTACAATCATATTCAAGAGTGCTATTTCAAATCCTCTTCTATATCATGAATTGAAGAACATGAAAAAAAACAATTAGATAAAATATATTAATGTTAATAAAATATAATATTAATTTAAAAAAAATAAAATAATTTTTGCATGCCATAAATATAGAAAATGAAAATAATCATTGTATAAAATCTAATTTGCAATTAGAATATTTATATTTTAATTACAATCATTCATTGTCTTTGTAAATTATTTTATATTACATAATATATTTATATATATTTAATATGTTTATATCATGTAATATATTTATGTATATTTATATCAGATTATACTTATATCATAATATTCATATAAATATATGAAATTAATACAAATATAAATAAATTAATATATGTATATTATAAATCTAATATTATTATAATTTATATGAAAAGTAACAATATAGTATAGCTGTTTTTGAAAGCAAAAGGTAAAAATAGATAAATTTTAATGATATAGATTTTCACTGTATATAATATTTCAATATAGTATATATAATATATTATAACATAAAATATATTGTATATAAATAATATTGCATTTTGCATTTATATTATTCTATCATCATTATTTTCTGATATATCTTTTTAAAAAACATTTTTTAATATATTTATATTTCAAGTATATTTCAATTTAAATTCAATCTTCGTTAAAAGCTTGAAACATTTAAAATATAAAAAAAATATAGAATAATATAGTAGAACTTGATATATATCAAACACTTGAAACACAAAAAAACATGTACAACTTGATATATTACCATAGCTTATCATGATTTTAATAAAAATTGACATAAATTTTGGCATAAATCAATCATTTTATATATTTTTAATTATTAATTTATTAATATAATTTGATAATCAAATTTTATATCGAATTTGTAATATTTTAGTTATAAGACTTATATCAAAAAATTTTAAAAATCTGGCAAAAGTAAATATGATTGATAGAGTGTATTATTTAATCTTATTGCAAATAATATAACAAAATTAAAATTGATAATCAAATATATTAATTTTCAATCTTGTATATAAAATGAATATATGTATAAATATGTATAAAATATATTTGTACAAAATATTTGATATTATTTAAACTGAATTTTAGTTTGCAAAAATTTCATATTTAATTTTTAATAATATTTTTATAATATATTTTTTATAAATTTAATGAGGAATAATACGCAAAAAAATTCATCTTAATTATTAAAATTTAGTTTAAGTTTAAAATATTTACAAATTTGTGAATAATTTTTGATAGTTATAATATTATATTAAATTTTTATTGCTTGAGAATAATATATATATATATATATATGTATGTATGTATAAATCACTAAAAGACACTAAATTTGAATTAATTTTCAATCAAAGAATTTCATATGATACAATTAATATATAAATTCATAACATCATATTATTTCCATTGTCACTGCTAAATTAAATAAAATTAAATAAAAGTATTTTAATCTTAAATATCTTAAATAATCTTAAATAATAATTTTAAATAAAAATATCGCACGTGATACGATAGTTTTGCTTTAAAAATTTGGCCAACAAAAAGAGAATTAAACTATAGAAGAATAGCATATTATCTACGTCTGACAAATTATAATTCAAGTTGAATTAAATCAAGAATTGTTACACTTATAAGGTCACTTAAAGTCTTAGAAGGTTCTTTTCACATTTTGATTTTGAAATAATAGAAAGAAAAAAACTGATTGAGGAAAAAACATAATGCGATTATATCGTCAGGATATATGTGTAAAATTATATTTCACACATGATATTGAATTTTTCGTAATATACAATATTATATCATGAGAATAATAGTATAGCATAAAAACATATATCTTATATATGTTTCCAACTGTATTGGAATTGTATAGTATTGATATATGTCAATCGTATCGAACACAAATTTAAGTAATATATGTCGAAAAAATATATGTCTATTGAATATTGTAATTTATTCATTATTTGTGATATAATTCGATAATTTTTTATTAATAATTTTTTATTAATAAAAAAATATTATATTCAATTATTTTCAACATATGTTGCTTGGATTTCATATTCGGCACAGACTCAATACGTAGCATCATGGTGATTAGGTTGTGCGTCCTATGATTGGTCAGTGTTTTTTATTAATAATTCATTAACAAAACTATAACGAAAATTTAAAAAAAAAAATATTAAAATTATTTCAAGAATTTTCAGTTAATTTTCAGTTTTTAGAATACATATATGTATGTATATATGTATATTTATAGATAATCTATATGCATATTAAAATTCACTAGCATTGATTGAAACAAAGAAAAAAAAAATGATAAATATTGTTTCAAATATAACCTATAGATAAAATTATATATTTATTTATGAATAATTATTAAAAATAATGTACATATTTTGAATAGAAAATTATAAAAAATGACAAAAATGATGCAATTTAAATTCAAAATATATGCTATTGAATCGAAATTTTGTATTTATTTTCATTTATCAAGAATATATACATAATAAATTAATAATATTAAAAATATTAAAAATAATATTAATAACATTTCATAATATTTTACATTATCTTCAAATTTTGTAAATTTATCAAAATTATTTTCTTTTGTAATCAATAATTATAAATTAATTTTCTTTAAATTATGTGTATTTTTTTAATTTCTTATTATTTTTTTAAACTAAAATAAATTATAAGAAAATAATTACAAATTGTATATTATCAATTAAATTTAATTTTTATTTTTATTAAAATTTAATATTTAAATTAAAATTTAATAATTTAATTAAAATTAAAATTAAAATTTAATTTTTTTGAAATTATAATTTCCAAAATATAATTAAAACACATTATGTTTAAAATACTATTTAAAATCATAAGAGTGAAATAAAAATTAACAGATTAAAATAAAAAATATATATAAATAATATATAAAATATAATAATAAAATATAATAAAATATATATAAAATATATTTTAGACTTAATAATGTTTATATTATATTTTGTAAATGTTTACATTACTTTGAAAATAAAAATTTTTATCATTATTTTGTTTGCATATTACATAGATAATTTGCGTTAAAGTAATTAATCGAATCCATATTTAATAATAATTAAATCAATAGCAATAATATTGATGAAATTCAAACGATTTAATATTATAATAGGAGATATCGAAATTTTTAAATACTTGATATTATTTTTTGGTACTGATATTTTTTAAAATAAAACTGAATTAGTCATTTAATATCTTATGAAAATATCGATATTACTTATTTTATATTTTATAAAGATTTTATTAATTTAGAAAGATTATTGGATTAAGAAGATGGATTAATTTTCATTTTTAAATATCAAGATCAGATATTGATCACTTTATTATATATTCGAATAATAATAGAATAAATATTAGAGAAAGCAAGATATTATATATCAATTAACAATAATATATATCTATTATTCATGATACCTAATAACTCTTTTTCTTTTGATCAATGATATATAATAATTTTATTTAATATTAAATGTGATTTCAATATGCTTGAATGTATTAAATCAATTAAAATTAACCAAACAGATTTGCATTTTTTATAGAGGACTTCTTCAATTATATCTTAAAAGTTTCGATCGTTTCGAAAGTTTTATTTTAAAAATTTTGATTGTTTCAGAGATTTTTTAAATTTTCAAAAAAATTCAAAATTTTTATCATCTCACTCATATTAGCTGTTTTTCTTATTAATGTTAC
The DNA here is from genome assembly GCF_003254395.2 of Apis mellifera. NCBI lineage: Eukaryota > Metazoa > Arthropoda > Insecta > Hymenoptera > Apidae > Apis > Apis mellifera. The sequence continues at coordinate 4,869,918 of NC_037644.1, read as the reverse complement.
CTGATTCTGATTTTTTATTGGTACTTTTCAAAGAATAAAATCAAAAATAAAAGAAAACAATGGATTATGGAAATGAAATAGAATAACTTTCAAAAGATTTAAATCTTTCAGTTTTGAAACTTTTAAAATAATTAAAATTTTTAATTGAAATCAAGATTTTCAAGATTTTCAAGAATTTTTAAATTTAAAATTTTCTTAAAATATTAAATTAAATTTAATATTTTAAAAATTCGAAATATTTCAAATTTTATTAATATTTATATTATATAATTTGAATTCTCTATCTAAAAGGCAATTTGAATCTGATGCACGGTGCTGCTTATATTACTTAATTAGATTAAATGAAAATCCAATATGGCATCATTGCTTACAAAATTTTCAAAAAATTTTTAATTTGAATAATTTCAATAATATATGTGTGACTTTTGTGTAACTTTTGAATTTAATTATTAAATTACTCTAAATTTAATTTAAATTATTAAAATTCAATAAATTATTTTCAAATTTATAAAAATATCAAGAAAAGTTCAAAAATTTGAGTGCCTCAAATTAAGTTCAACTTTTATTTATAAATATATTATAAATTTTAAGAAATGCAATGATTTTATCAATTTATATTGTCTTAATCTTTTCAATATTATGTACATCATGGGAAGATCAATATATATCTATAATAACTGATAAAGAAAATTATAAAATATTTCGACCTATAAAAGCAGAAGTAAATAAATATTTTCCAACATGGAATAGTTTAGATAGTCGTCCACTTCCAAATTGGTACAATGATGCGAAATTTGGTATTTTTATTCATTGGGGTATTTTCAGTGTTCCTAGTTTTGGCTCTGAATGGTTTTGGAATAATTGGAAAGGTAATTTATATTTTTTATTATTAATTATAATATTTTTTGCTTAATTTAAAATTCTATTTTTCAAAATAATATAAATTTATATATAATTAAATTTAAATTTTATATATAGAAGAACATATTGGTACAAAATACCATGATTTTATGAAACAAAGGTATCCACCTAATTTTACATATCAGGATTTTGCTCATGATTTTACTGCTGAATTTTTTAATGCATCACAATGGAGTGAACTATTTCAAGCTTCAGGTGCAAAATATATTGTATTAACAAGCAAACATCATGAAGGATATACTTTATGGCCTTCAAAATACTCATTTAGTTGGAATTCTATAGATGTAGGACCACAAAAAGATCTTATAGGTATTAAACTAAAATTTTTATTAATAGTAATAATCCAATTTTTTAATTAATAATTTTTAATATTAGGTGAATTAGCTACAGCGATAAGAAATTTAACTAACTTGAAATTTGGTCTTTATTATTCTTTATATGAGTGGTATAATCCTCTTTATCTATTTGATAAAAATAACAATTTTACAACTCAAATTTTTGTTGAACAAAAGATAATTCCTGAGTTATATGAGTTAATAGAAAAATATAAACCAGAAATTATATGGTCTGATGGTGATTGGGAGGCATCAGATGATTATTGGAAATCAAAAGAATTTTTAGCTTGGCTATATAATGAAAGTTCTGTGAAAAATACAGTGGTAGTAAATGATAGATGGGGTCAAAATATATCATGTCATCATGGTGATTTTTATACATGTTCTGATCGTTATAATCCTGGTAAATTGAATCTAACATAAACAATATTTTTTTTCAATTTATATTTTTTATTTATTTATTTATTAATTTAAATTTCTTAGGAATACTTCTACCACATAAATGGGAGAATTGTATGACAATCGATAGAAAGTCTTGGGGATTTCGTAGGAATGCTGTTCTATCAGAATATTTTACTTTAGAAGAATTAATAAAAGAATTAGTAATTACAGTAAGCTGTGGAGGAAATTTATTAATGAATGTAGGACCAACAAAAGATGGTATTATTACTCCAATATTTGAAGAAAGATTGCGCAAAATGGGTATACTTATAAATAAAAAAATATATGTTTATAAATATAAATTTATTTAAATATATAGTAATTTATTTAATAGGTGATTGGTTAAAAATAAATGGAGAAGCTATTTATAATACTGAACCTTGGACAATACAGAATGATACTTTAACTTATAATGTTTGGTATACACAAAATAAAAACACAAAACAAATTTATGCAATAATTCTTACATGGCCAAATAAAGGTGTATTATATTTGGGATCATTTCGAGCAACTACCAATACGCAAATTTCTGTACTTGGATCTAATTTATTAATAGAGGTACATAGCAAAATAATGAAATAATAATAAAAATGCGAATAAAAATGTAAACTATAGATTTTTTTTTAAAATGATTTTTAAAAAAATATTCGACAAATATCGATTTATATTAATTGTTTAAAAGAATTTTAAATTTAAGAAAGTAAAAATTATTCTGTTTGCATTTAATTGTTTTTTTATTTTTTTAAAGTATAAAACAAAAATTTATATTTTTAATTATTTTTTTCAAGTTGTTTTTTTTTACTAGCCTCATTATTTTCTAGCATTATATATATTTAATTTTAATAAAAATTTTACAATATATAAATAGTAATATAAATATAATTGTATAAATTTAATACTATATCTTTAATTTCAGTGGAAACAAACTATTGAAAAGTTGAAAATATTCTTACCAGCAGAACTTAATAGAGGACAACCAGCTTGGACATTGAAAATAAAATAGAAATAACAATAATCCTTCATAAATGAGATTCATTTGTAAAAAGATCAAATTATATATTTGCAGTTATGATATATTCAAACATTACTTAAATTCTATTCTTAATTTAAAATATTTGAAGTTGTTGAATTTTTTAAAGATTTTTTTTACCTAAAACATAGATGACAACGCAAAAATAAACAAATAATTTCCATTTTTGAAATAAAGATAAAATTTTTACAAAATAAAGATTTAATTGATCTCTTTCAATTAAATAACATGTATAAAAATATATATATATAGTTTTCTTATGCAAAGAAAAAAAATACATTCAAATCAAAAATATAAAATGTTATTTTTTATTTATTACATATTTTTCCTTCAAAATTTTATTTAAGAATGTAATAATTTTATTTTAAGAATGTTTGTATCATAGAATGTTTATAAAAATGCAAAATATCTTTGAAAAGGATTCTAGGCATCAATTCAAATTCAAAATATATATACATATATATTGATAAGGCTTAATTAACGAGTTATAAATAATTTTAAGTTTACATTAGAGTGAGGGTAGGAAATAAAAAAAGTAAAGAAAGAGCATTGAACTGAACTTATTTAATACTTTAATATTTATTTTATATATAGATGATATTATTATACCATAATAAGCGGAATGAAAAAAAATTAATTCAAAAAAAATTGAATAATAAATCAATAAACATATTTTTAATAAACTATTTCACAATAGCATATAACATACAATATATATTACATAATTATTTATTTAACAAAAAGTTATCTCAAATAAGTTGTAACAAATTTTAAAATATTGATATTATAATATAATAACATTAAATTCATAGATTCATTTAGATTCATAGATAAATCGTACAAACATTTTATTTAAATTTATAAATAAATTGTTATGTGATAATTCAACTTGCCTACTTATCAAAATCTATAAAAACAAATCAACACATCCAAATTTTAAATTGGAAAGATTAAATATATTTTTCTGTATTCCAAATTTGGTTCTTTTAATTATTTTTATAAAATAAAGATAAAAGCTGATTCGTTCATACATTCAATAATCTATTAAATTATTCAAATTAATGAGATTTTATGATATATATATATATATATTTATATTATTATTATTTATATATATACATATATATAAATAAAGCAAGTTTCTGTATAGAAAAATATATTCAATTTTTCTAATTCAAAATCTTATGGGAATTTTTATTTCTATAAATTTTGTAAACAAATCGAGTATAATATGATAATTCGTTTTAATTTGTTGTGTAATATAATATTAAATATCGTGAAATTTGCTATAAATTACAGATTAATATGTTAATATATTTTGTTCAAGCTAAATGCTCTTTGTTAAATAATTAAAAAAAATTATATAGATTTCAATTTATATAATTATATTTTACTATATCTATGTAAATTATATATTATATTGCATTGAAATTCAGATATAGTTATTTGCGCATAGAATAATAATAATATGTAAAGAATATTAATACTAATAATTTTACTTTCGGAATTGAGAAATTTTGCTATAACACGATATTATCGCGCATAGCTGAACATTCTCGTTCTACTATTGTCTCATTTTACCTAATATAAATTTAAAATGGTTATAATTCGTTAATTAATGTTATTGAATACATATATTTATTTTTTTTCATCGTTTTAATAGAATCCGTCCTTTAGAGATGTCTCATATTTTTAATTTTTAAATATCCTTATATCGCTTATAATACAAAAGAAATAAGTTCTTGAATGTGTCGATATAAATTTATATATTGATTATATTTTGATCATTTTCAATAATAATAATAAAAATACATGTATGTGCACAATGTTATTGTTGAAGTTGTGCTATCTCATATAAATAAGCTCCAAGCATTTTAGTCTAAATCAAAAATAAAATATTTTTATATTTAAATAAAATCATAATAAAATATATTGTTTTAAATATAAATACTTACACCTTCAATATAATTATAAATATTTATTTTTTCATTTTGAGAATGTGCCCCATCATCACTAGCACCAATTGGTAAAAGTATTATGTTTTTACCTGTTGTTTCTTGGAATGTCAAAGTAACTGGAATAGAACCTCCTTCGCGTGATAAGTCAGGTTCTACATTATACACATGTTTTATAGCTTTTCGACCAGCCAAATAATTTGGATGATCAGGATTTTCAGACCATGTTTTTCCTCCATGATACATATTAACATTAAATGTATTTGGACTACCTCTAGCAGCCCATTTTTTATTCAAATATGCTATTACTTTTTTTGCAGTATCTTCAGGTGTCATACTTGGTACTATTCTAATTGAAAACTTTCCAATAACTTTCCTTGGAATAACAGTTTTTGCACCTGGTTCACTAAATGCACCCTCTATTCCATGAAGAGATAAACTTGGTTCTCTCCATCGATGCATCAAAATTTGAATCTAACAATTTAATTTATTAGTAATACAAATATATAAAATATATATATAATTAAAACTTAACAGTAATTAATTTCTTACTTTATCTTCATTATGAACTAATTTATTAATTCCAGTAGAATCCCTGAATTCAGCAATATCAAATTCTATTGTTTTATAAGATTCTAATTCTTTTTCTAGAATTTTATCAACTTTACCATAAATGTCATCTATTAAAATTTTTCCATTTACATCAACCAATGTGTTTAACAAATATATCAAATCTGGCATTGCTTCATGCAAAATTCCACCATATGTACCACTATGCATATCTTTATCAGCACAAATTACTTCTACATGAAAGTAACAAATACCTCTTAAACCGTAAGTAATACAAGGTTTCTTAGTAGTCAACCAATAATTATCAGATATGCATATATAATCAACATTTTGTAAAAATGTATTTTTTCGTGCCCAAAGAAGTTCATCTAAACCTTCACTACCACTTTCTTCCATACCTTCAAAGACAAACTTCAATCGAAAAATATTTTAAATAATAATATAAAAAAAATTAAGAGAAAAATATTATCAAAATTATAATTGAAAATACCTTAAGATTAACAGGAATATCTATTCCAATAGCTTTATAAGCTTGTAATACATGAATCCAACAAAGTACAGGACCTTTATCATCTGTACTTCCACGTCCAAATAATTTACCATTTTTTTCAGTAAGAATAAATGGTTCAGAATCCCAACCATCTTCTTTTAATGCAGGTTGAACATCCAAATGTCCATATATGAGAACTGTTTTTTTTTTAGAATCAGATCCATAAGTTCCTAATAAAACAGGTGGTAAAGGAATTTGATTTCCATCTGGAAGAACTTGTTTTCCTATATCTACTAATTCTGTATTGATTCCAAGATTTTTTAATTTGATTTCTGTCCATTTCATCATCTTGATTACTTCATTTCTATGATTTGGCCATGCCGAGACAGATTTTATAGCTACTACTTCCCGTAAATTATTTATATATTCTGTTTTATGGTCATCAATATAACTAAAAATGTATTAAAAAATATTACAAGAAATAATATAACTATAAAAAATTATATATAAAAAATAAATTAATATTATTTATATACTTAAATAGTTGTTTCAATGTTGGTGGAAGTTCTGAAGCCATTTTTTTTATTTTTTATTCAGTATTTATTAAAAAATTATAGCTCTAAACTCGAAAAAAATAAGTTGAAAATATTTCCTGTAAATATATATATACATGATGAAGTAGAAATCTTATCTTATCTCATATTACAAGTGACTCATTTATGATATAATATATAATATATGACTTATTTTTAACATGATATTTTACTATGCATAATATTATTTTATAATATATATTATATATAATTTATAATTAATTAAATATATTATATATAATATTTATAATATATAATATATAATATATATTAAATTTATATAAATTTTAAAAAGCTTTTCTAAAATTTAAAAATATATTTCATTATTTATTTTTAAAAAATAAATTTAAATTTTCAAATTTTAGTTTTTTAAAATCTTAAATATTTTGATAATTATATAATTATACATAAATATAATTATAGATATCTAACTATACATAACAAATAATAAGCATGTAATAAAAGCAAATAATTTTAATTATATTTTTTTAATATTGAAAAATATATTTCAATATATTTCAATATATTCCAATTTAATATTATTTAATTTAATGTTTACTATATACTTTATCAAATAAATATTTAAAATAAAATATAAGAATAGAATAGAAACGTAATTTAAATTTAACCAGTTAAATTCTTGCGTTTAATTGCTATAGTGATTGTAACAAAAATCATCCAATTGCAAATGATATTTGATACATATAAATTAATATATATAAAATATTTATCATTTTTATTACCTTTAAACGTAAACAATAATTAATAGAAGAGAATTAAATATTAAATAGTTGTTAATTTAAGTTGATATAAACGTTGAAACGCCAATGATAGATGGCGGAATTTAGGTCAACTTATATATATATATATATATTCTTTCTCGTATAATATGGAAAGTTACAAATAATAAAGTATAAAAGGATTGGCCTCTTTATTACAATTTTACAAAATGTCTCGTCATCGCGACATACGATGCATGAATTATTCAGAAGGTTCGAAATAAATAAAATATTAATTGCATTTTATTTTTATGGCTCTTAAAATTTTTTGTCAATTTTTAATGACATATTTTTTATAGAATATGAAGGTTATGATGATGTTTATGGACATTCAGTAGAGGATGACTACTGTGTATCCCCTAGTGGTATTTTTACTTAATATATAATTGATGTATTAAATTATATATATTTAGTATAAAATTAATATTAGTATACTGGTTATTTCAATTACAGCTGAACAATTTTTATTTGATCGAAGTAAACAACAAAATATTGCATCTTTCATTACGGAACCAGATATAGTAGAAGATAATGAAGATAATGAGGAACTTCCAATATCTTTAAATGAAGAAGATATAGTACTTACAGAAATTGAATGGGCTAAACTTATGTCATGCATGGAATCTATCAAAAGTGTTATAGGAGATACAATTTCGGAATCTGAAATTAAAAAGAAAATTATTCAATCAAAATTTGATACTGAATTAGCAATTGATTTAATTTTAAAAGAATCTTCAAAAATTACTGGTATGTGTATTTATTACATATAATATTATATATAAATATTTTTATTATTTTACAAGTTAAAATAAATTATTTTAGATTCATCTATAATTAATAAAAATAATTTGGAACTTCATTCAGGTATATTATTATTTATTGATATTATAATTATTGTAATATTATAAATTATGAAATATTTTTTAATCAGTGATTATTTCTTAATCTAATTTTAATATTTAATTTTTTTGTTTCATGTGTTGTCTTTAAATCCATTGGTAAGGTAAGATGCTGCATCAATTAAATCTCATTCTAATTCATTTATTATACCTAAATTATCATTTAATAAACAAGAGAATATTGAAGGTACTAATGAGAATGTATGTCTCATAAATAATTTAGAAAGTTTCAAAAATTTAGCTATTAGTAATTCTCTTGTAAGATTTTCTTCTTTGTCTGAATTTACAAATAATTCTATTGATTCTACATTATCAAATTCTACAATGGATTCTTTAAAAAATAATTCAAATACAATATCATTTAAGTCTTTAGCTGATTTAACAGCACATCATTTACAAAAATCTAGCAATTTAATCGATAATACAAATTCTAATGAAAAATCATTTTCATCTAAGACAAATTTTGTAATACCAAAATTATCAATTCAGAATGAAAATTGTAATGATTCACAATTAGATGTATGTGCTATTCAAAAACATATAGATTATTCTATGGATTCATTAGAAAAAAGTTTATCTAGTGTATTTGCCTCTTCAAAAAATTATACTGATACTAATATAAAAAATGATTCACAAAATATAGAATTAAAAAAAGATACGATATTAAATGAAAATGGTACTCGGACATCATCTCCAGATTCTTGGATGATTGATTTAAATTCTGCTTTAAAAGAAAGCACATCTTTGGTTTCAAGTAATCAGAATTATGCAAAATCAAAAATTTTAGAAGATGATTATAATATTATTTCTAGTACAAATTTAAAAACTTTTAATCAAAATGATGAAATTCCATGTGATATACTCCCTACAACATTAAATTTAAGTTGTCTTAGATATGTTAAACTTCCATATACAAAAAAAAATGTATCTTTATTTGGTAGAACTTTATGCAGAACATGGAAATTGAAAAAACCAATTCTTAAATCTCAGGACCATCATGAAAAATTAAAAAGATTTGGTTTTTCAGTTCCATATACTCGTACTTAAATGTGTAATAATGTAGAGATTAAATTAAGTACAAAAGTTTTGGAGTACAAAATATTATGATAAATAATACTTTTATGAACATATACATATATGTTACACATATATAATATAAATTATAAATTATAAATTTTATATAAATTTATGAATACATAAAAAAGTTATAATTAATATACATATATATATATATATATATATATATATATAGTGTGTGTATGTATGTACAAAATGTTTCTTTTAAATAAGAACTGTTTAATATCTCATATTGGATTGAAGTTATCAAAAAAATGTTTTAACAAAAGTTTAATTCAAAAGCATGTATTATGCATGTACTTTTTTGTATATATTATACATTATTTTTTTATAAGTCTAACAATAGAGATTTCAAAATCAACTTTATTTTTTTTAATATAATAATTAAATAAAAACTGTGTAATTTTGAATATATTAATCGACTTATCTAGATATTATCTATAAAAAAATATTAACTTATTCAAACTATATTAAAAAATTACTGATTTAAAAGATATTTTAATTTATAAAAATTATCACATAAAAAATAAGAAATGCATGAACAGTAGAATTACATTTTGCTTGTTTTTCATGATAAGTTTTCTGAACTTTAATTAATTAAAATTAATAATTTTTCAACATAAATAAGTTAACACTTTTTTTACATGCCAAAAATCGATTATTGTATTCAAAATTATAATATAAATTATAATATATATAAAATTATAATATATATAATTTCATTTAAAAAAATCAAGTTGATCTTAAAATTTTCTCTACTATTTAATTTACAAAAAATAATCTGTATTATATAATGCTTTTTTTAAAGCAAATTTTTATTAAAATATTTTTTTGATAATTCAATATAAGATATTTCATTATTTTCATTTAAAAAAGACGTTTGTACATGAAAATACACACACGCACGCACACGCACGCACGCACGCACGCACGCACGCGCGCGCGCGCGCGCGCACACACACACACACACACACACACACACACACGATCATATAATATAATTTATTAAAAAATAGTTTTACTTATATTAATTATATTTACTGTAAAATATTATTCTCATGTAAATATTTTCAAAATTTTAAAGCGAAATTTGTGAATTTTTAAACTACAAGAAAAAGAAAATGTATTTTTAATACTAGAACTAATAATACATGTTTATATTAAAATCTTTATATATTTTTTTTATATTTAACATTAAAATAACAATTACTACTACAATAGTAGTTTACAATAAATTTTATGATAGGTAAAAAATCATCCAAATCTACATTTCAAGTTACAACATCTTCTAATGTGAAAATCATTCCTGCTGGAAAACGACCTATTGTAAAAGGCTTTAATGTAGGCGGAATTGAGAATACAGATGTAATGAATCTTCATATTGAGAGTCCTCGCTCTCAAAGTCCATATTCTGATTATAATAGCCCAGAAATAAAAAAGAAGGAAAATTTATTGAAGGACAAAAAGACTATTTCTTTGAATATAAATAGTCCACGATGTCAATCTCCAATATCAGGACATCAAACACCTGATTTGGATTCTAAATTAAAAGTTAATGAAGAGAAAATTGATATTTTGAAGATTTATAAAGATAAAAGAGGAAATAGCAAAGAACAATTACATTTAATTGTAGTTGGTCATGTAGATGCTGGTAAAAGTACTTTATTAGGAAGGCTTTTATGTGACTTAGGACAAGTTCCATCAAGGTTAATACATAAATATCAACAAGAAAGTAAAAAAATAGGAAAACAATCCTTTGCTTATGCATGGGTTCTTGATGAAACAGGAGAAGAACGGTGATTAAAATTTAAAAAATTTTAAAAATAATTTTAAAAAATTAATATACATATTTCTATTATCAATTAATTTTTATATGTTCTTTTAATAAAGAGAACGTGGAATAACAATGGATATTGGTCATTCTAAATTTGAAACAAAAACAAAATCTATTACTTTATTAGATGCACCTGGTCATAAAGATTTCATACCTAATATGATTACTGGTGCTACTCAAGCAGATGTTGCTTTATTAGTAGTAGATGCTACTAGAGGAGAATTTGAAACTGGTTTTGATAGTGGTGGTCAAACTAGAGAACATGCATTATTATTACGTTCATTGGGTATTTGAATTTATGTGAAATATTTATATAGTATATAAAACATTTATATATCATCATGGGTTAATAACTAAAGTAATTAATTTTTTAGGTATATCTCAATTAGCAGTAATAGTAAATAAATTAGATACAGTAGATTGGTCAAAAGAGAGATTTGATGAAATAGTGAGCAAAATAAGCATATTCTTGAAACAAGCCGGATTTAAAGATAATGTCATCTTTGTTCCTTGTAGTGGTCTGTCTGGTGAAAATATATTAACAAAACCTAAAGAATCTTTATCTAATTGGTAAACATATTAGTTAAAATATTTAATATATTAAAAATATATATATATATATATATATTTATATATGTGTATATGTATATATATATTATATGTATATATAAATCAATATACTATTAATTATTATTATTTAATTATGCAGGTATAAAGGACCTACATTAGTGGATGTTATTGATAATTTTAAATGTCCTGAACGTCATATGAATAAACCATTTCGTTTTTCAATTAATGATATATTTAAAGGTACAGGATCTGGATTCTGTGTTTCTGGTCATGTAGAAACAGGAATGATATCTTTGGGTGATAAAATTTTAATATTACCAAGAAACGAAACTGCAGTGATTAAAAGTATAAAATATTAATTTTATATTCTTCTCATACCAGAGATATGAATGTGCAATTCAATAACTTATAGAAATTTATATCTTAAATATAAAATATAATAATTTAATTAACTTGTAATATTTATTATAAGATCAATATTTTTCAGATATTTATTTTAAAATTCAGTTTCAAATTCAATATAAAATATTGTTTTATTATTGTGAAATTTACAATAAAAAATATTCATTATTCATTTGCACATTTTTATTTATTGGTATAAAGAAAATGACATTGTTTTTCTTACATATTTAGATATTTGTAACATAAATTATAAAATGAAATTTTAGATTTACAGATAGATGAAATATCTATAACAAATGCATTTGCTGGAGATCAAGTTTCCTTAACATTATCTGGAATTGATCAACAAAATGTAGGAATTGGAGATATTATTTGTAATCCTCAAAATCCAGTTCCTGTAACATTATGTTTCCAAGCGCATATTGTTGTATTCACTGTAAAAGTACCAATTATAAAAGGTCTTCCTATAGTAATTCATCAACAATCTTTAGTTCAACCTGGTGTTATTACTAAATTAATAGCACAACTTCATAGAACCACTAGTGAAATGATAAAAAAGAAACCACGTTGCTTACCAAAAAATTCAAGTGCTATTATTGAAATTACAATGCAAAATCCAATTTGTATGGAATTATATAAAGATATTAAACAATTGGGTAGAGTTATGTTACGTGTAGAAGGAACAACTATTGCAGCTGGTTTAGTTACAAAAATTAAATAATAATAAATTTATTATATATTTGTAATTCTCATTTTAGAAATACATTATTATTTTTATGTTTTTTCATTATATTCAGCTATGTATTTACAGTAAGTATAAATAATATATAATATATCATATATATATAATATATTGTTGTAACTTATTAACATATATTTGTATCTACGTTTATTAGAAATGGAAAATTTACTTCATTTTTTTAATCTATATTTCTATTATCTGTATATCTATTATATGTGTATATGTTAATATATTTTAATATATTTTAATGATTTATAATATTTTTAAGAATAATTTATATGTTTAATAAAATTGTCCAAAAATTTTGCATATAATAATTTCTTAGAAAAATTTCATAATTTTATTTTTCAATATGTTAGATTATGATAAACTTTGGAATAATTTATAATTGATTTATTTCAAATTCTTAATTTTTTTTTATCTAGTACAACTTCTACATCCTCCAAATGGAATATTAATAATATTTCCTGTATTAGGTCTTCCTAATCTACGAGTTGGTGGACGTGGTGGTCTATGAACAAATATTAATTTATTTAATATTAATTTTATAATAAAAATATCATATGTAATTAAATCTTATTTTAAATCTTACCCAGACCCAGGTCTATAATCTGTTGTATATTCACTTCCATATTTATTCATATTAGGATTAATCAATGTTTTAAAACTACATAAAAATAATTCATTCATTTATGCTTTTTTGTTTAATAAATTAAAATAAGAAATGATTACTTACAACATAATGATCATAAAGATTATGCCTGTGAAAAATCTAAATACTTTTAAATATAATGGAGTACCACATAAAACGCTTCCATCTAAAAATTTATTAATAATAAGATTTTATTATGTTTTACAGATTTAATTATGTATATATATATTTAATATAAGCACTATATATATATAGTGTTTATATTAAATTTTCATTACATGATGTTAGAGATTGTACTAAGGTTATCTTTATTACCATTTAACACATAAACCATGTTTTATGATTATTTCATAAAGAATGTTTAATTTATTTTAGTAATTAATTTAGTTAAAATATTGGTTATTGATAATGTTTATATGAATATATTTAAAATTACAAATTTCGTAGTAGTTAGATAGTTTCAATACCACGTCATATATATAGTACGTGAAATATTAATGCGTAAATAATAAAAAAGCGTTAACTTCAGAAGTATTATATTGTACAAAGCATAAAATATACAATAGATATAGATATTTGAAGAATGCTTTTAAAAAATTAAAGTTTAGAGGCCAACAAACATAAAAGTTTTGCAAAAATATTACTTAGGACTTATTTATTAAATCATAAGTAATTTGAAATTAAAATTTGAATTAAATGAAGAATGAGGCAGCAATGTAACAAAGATAAAACTATTTCATTTTATATGCTTTTTATCTAACGTAAATTTCAATTGATTATAAGTTAATAAATAAGCATTAATTCTGTATTACACTTTTATATATCAACTTTTATATTTATTTTGATCTTTAAAATCAATTCTCATGTCGCAGAAATATATTAATATTTTATAAACTTGATTTTAATTAGATATATTATATTATTATTAATAAAGTATTATTCTTAAATATTCACATAAAATACGTAAAATATACATACCAGTTCATTTTAATTTTTTTTTTAAATTTATTAAATATTTGTTCATATTTTTAGCGAGATTTAATTTTTAAATAAAAATAAAAAATATATTACAAAATATTATTTTAATCTATTAAAAAATAATTTTGATATATATAATATTTATTAATATAAAATTATTTAAAATTTAAAGTCTTTTTTTAACAAATATTTTAATAATCAATATTATAAAAAAAATATTTTATGTTTATGCTGCAATACTTTTTAATATTTGATCACGTTCAATAATTTTTACCCATAATCCTCCTTGTGCTCTGATTGTCATCCTAAATTTTGGCCGTATTTCCTTTTTTCCAGGAATCGATTGTAATCGGCATTTTCTAAGAATTGCACTAATTATCGATTTCATTTCAAGCATTGCAAATTTGTAACCTGTAATTTTTATAAATAAATTAATATCATTATTATTAATAAATTAAAAAATATAATGAATTTATTATAACAAAAAAATTATTAAAAAAATATTTATACCAATACAATTTCTTGGTCCAGCACTAAAAGGTATATAAGCATAAGGATGTCTTTTCTCCGAATTTTCTGAATTGAAACGTTCAGGTTTGAATGTATCAGGATCTGGAAAATGATGTGGCAAATGATGTGTACTATAAGGTGATATTAATACACTACAGCCTGCTGGTATTATATGTTTTCCTAAAATATTCATTATTGTTATTAATAAACATTATTAATAATA
This sequence comes from Apis mellifera, assembly GCF_003254395.2. NCBI lineage: Eukaryota > Metazoa > Arthropoda > Insecta > Hymenoptera > Apidae > Apis > Apis mellifera. The sequence goes on along the minus strand of NC_037644.1, from coordinate 4,854,917 downwards.
ATTTTATAATAATTTCACAGCAAAAAAAAAAAATGCATAAGACTTACCAATTTTTATATCTTCACCTAATGTTCTTCCTATTATTGGTACACTTGGATATAATCTAAGTGATTCTTTGATGCACATTTCTAAACATTTCATTTCTTTTAAATCACTTATTGTAGGAAATCTTGTATCTCCATTAAAAATTTCATCAATTTCTTCTATACATTTATTTTGCCATTCAGGATGATTAGCTAAAAGAAAAATTGTCATCGCTGTCGCGGTACCAACTGAATCTTGTCCTGCTAACATGAATGTGCAACATTCTTCAACAATATCTTCGTCGGAAAAACAAGGATTCTTTTCATTTATTTCTACCATGTATTCTAATAAAGATATATTTTTATTTTTCTTTATGTCGTTATTAGAGATACGATCTTTACTTTGTAAAAGATCACGCTTCTCTTTTACCATTTTAAAGCAAGTATCGAAAAGATTTTTTCGCTGTTTCTCTTCTTCTCTGCCATATTTTGTTAACCGATAAATCCATTCAATTAAAAGCCAAGGTCTTATCATTCGATATAAAAGCATAATTTGTCCTCTGAAAAAAAAAATTCATACATTCTATATTATTTGCTTGCATATTTAATATAGAAAATTATATATTGTAACAAAAATATAAAAATTAAATTAGAGAAAATTAATTCTCACTTTCGAAAAGGTAAATCATCCATTTCATTGATTCGATTTATTCGGTTTATTCCCAAAACTGTTTCTGCAAACAATTAATAATTATTTTAAATATTGCAATTAAAATTTATATTCTTTTCCATGTGAAATAATAGATTTATTATGCAAATTTAATGAGTTAAATATATTTTTGACTTAAATATATTAATAATAATCTATCAAAACATTTATAGAATAAGATTATAATCCTTTATATTCTTATCTTTCTTACTTATATAAATCATAATAATCAAATTTTAATAATAAATATATTATTATTGATTATATTTAACAATTTTTCATTTATAAAATTAAATTACGATCAAATTTATTTAAATATATCATAAAGTAAAATTAAATATAAATTTATTAACTCTAGACATAAAATAGTAAAATATAAATAGTAAAATATAAGTAATAATAAATAATAATAATAAAATATAAATATATTATGTTATTATTTACTTAATACTAACTATTTAATTTTAATATATTTTTTATTAAATATACTATATATATATATATATATATATATATATATATATATATAGTAAATTTAATATACATTTATATTAAATTTATATATTATTATTATTATTATTATTATTATATATGTATTATATATAATTAATTATACATAATGCATATATACATATAATTATACATATACATATAGCCATTAAATATATTATATAATTCATAAATTAGTATTAAATTAAACAAATTTATTAACTGCAAATTATTCATCTTATTGATTTTATTCGTACTTTATTGATTTTATATAATATAATATATAATATAATATAATATATATATAATATATATATATATAATAATATATAATATATATATATAATATATATATAATATAATATTATATAATATAATAAAAAAAATTACAAAAAATATGAATATTTCGACTAATAAATTATTGATTCTGTTACTCATATGCGAAATGCCTTTGCATGAAATTAGAAAAGCATAAATGACTTCATGATGTATTATTATTTTTAAATTGTAAATTGTATTTTTAAATACAATTTCTCGTAAATAAAAAAAATATGAAAAAATATAGTAGTAATATTAAAAAATTTATTATATATTTTATATTATTTAAATGTAGATTATTACAGATTATAAATAATTTTATATTATTTAAATATAAATATTAAATATTATTTTATATAAATTAATATATATAAGATATTATAAAATATTATAAAATAATATTTTTATTTTGACAGATAATAATGATTTATCGAAAAAAATAAAATTATGTCATAGATTGCATATAGATATGTAAGATTTATTATAAAAAATAATTATTCAATATTTAATTATTATTTAATTATTCAATATTTAAACAAAAAAAATCGAAAAGATAAGATTTTCTTAAAATTCACAAAAAGAAAAATATTTTATCTTTATATTTATTGATTTAGTAATTATTTTTATTATATTATAGATTATAATGGATTATAAAGATATTTTTACTTACCACTCAAGATATTATAAACAGAATCATTGATGAAGGTAGTAATATTAATTTCTTGATTGTTCTTTTCAAGAATTTTATTCATTAAATGATCTGCATGTTTTGCGAAAGTGTTTGTAAATTTTTCGAGAACATGAAGATGAAAAGCGGGCTGTAATAATCTTCGATGAATTCGCCAACTTTTAATATCCCTTGTAATCAAGCCTTTTCCAAGAAAATTATCTAACAATTTGTAAAAAAATACTTTCTGCGTATGCTTTGCATTATTGAGAATCAATTGGATATCTTCTGGTTCCAGAAACATTACATATGGAAATATTGTTAACCATATTCTGACAATACGTCCATACATTTGACTTTCATATGCTAATCTATAAAGAACTGAAGATTATACAATATTTTAAATGTGATTACATTTACACTGTTATCTCTTTTAAATTTCTTATATATTAAAATATTAATTTCGAAAAATTTATTTTACTCTTTTCAGCATCAAATACTTACAATTTTCTTTAAGAATACTATTTGCATTTCCAATAATTGGTATAGTTTTCGGGCCATTTAGTTGAGAAATGTATATGATACTTCTGATGTAAGTTCTCAGAATATATAGAATGTAAATACTGGTCAAAATAACGAGATATACCCACGCCTCACCCGGTGTATGCTCCCACTAATAAAAAATAAAAAGTGATGAATTGTATTATTAATTATATAGTATCTGATTTATATAAATTAAATTTAAAATTGAAATAAGATATATAAGATATATAAATTTTAAATTAAATAATATAGAGAAAATAATTTAGAAAAAATTTATTTAAATGATATTTATATATACATATAATATATAATATATAATATATATTATATAAATATACATTTATATTATAAAATTATGTTAAAATTAATATAATTATTAATATAAATATGTATATATATATATATATATATATATATATATATATATATATATATATATATATATAATTATGTTAAAATTATTATTCTCATTTTAAAAAAAAAAAATATTACAATTTTCGAAATATTGTAATTAGCTTTTCCATATTGTATTTAATTATGCTATTTGTTTAACTTGTGAATGAAAAATGAATCTTAGCAAGTATCATTGTCTTAATTGTTGTATATACAATATACATGTTTACATATGTTTTTTCTTATTCGTAAACTAATTTAACAATCTGTTTGATTAGTGTTGATGAATATATAATATAATGAATTTAACTTTGACTTGATTATAAATTATGAATTAATTATTATGAATTCATTATAATTAATTTATTTTTTAAATTATAAATTTTTAAATATAATTTTTGGTTTTTAATACATTATGTTTTAATAAAAAATTTGTATATTATATTATTTTAAAATTGTTTAATGTAGAAATATATATAGGATTTTATAAAAACTATTCATTCCCTATTTAAGTTAGATTTATTAATTGATTCATTAGTATGTGCTATTGGTTAAGGATACATGCCAGTTGAATAATAATATATCAATAAAATAACAAATATAAATATATAGTATAAATTAAAAATAACTTACAATAATAATAATAATATAATAACAATATAAGAGAATAATTGAAAATATATCTAAATATTATATCAAAAGATTATATCAAATTTAATTGCATTTATTCAATATTTTTAACATTCCTTATATCTAATTTATAATTTAATTTTACATAAAAATATATTATATGATATTTAATCATTATATCTAATCACAAAATATTTTTCATCACTTACTATTTGTTGAGCTGTAATAACCATATTTTTTCTTAAATTTATAATTGTTTATATTAATGATGCACTAAAATATACTTTTGATAAAATATGTTTGGAACCGCAACATCGAACTCTGGGATATCTATAAAGATCCAGGCTATTTAAGCATCTACCCCCACCAGATTCGTATGGATCACTCAAGATTTGCTCAAAGTCCATAATGTATTTAGAATACGTCATACCTTGTATCGAAAGTCACGTAAATTTTTCATCCCTAACAAATATATTTCAATTCTATTTACATATGTATATGGCACTTGTTAAGAGTGTAAAGCTACCAATTATGAACACATCAATTCTTCGTATTTTTCGATTATCTTGTATTATTAAGAAAACAAAAATATTTTATGAAATGTGTAACATTTCAATAATATCGAAAGAACAAATGTGAATCAAATCAAAACAATTCTTATTTTTCGATATTTTAAAGTCTGTCAAAAATTATATGTTATAACTATTAAAAATTTATTTATATAATAAATAGATATAATTATAATAAATAATTTGTTTTAATATAAAAAATGTATATTTTTATATTAATAAATTATAAATTATCTTTTATCTTTAACTCGTTTAATTATAATTATTAATTTCATTAATATTCAAGTTTGATTTTGGAACAAATTTTATGATTTACCTTTAGGAGCACCATAGAAATATCATAATTGTTTGTAAGGCGAAATAAAAACAACTCTGCACATGCGATTAAAGTAATCGATCAACTAAACCTCACTAATGGGTAGAAATAGTTTATATAGGTGTAATGGAACATGAAGTGCTTACAAAATTCATTAACAAGCAGTTCACAAACTAATCACGTATTGCTGATATGTGCAGGCGTGCTTTATAAAAGATTTCTTTCCCGGTCAGCTTCTGGGAGGCAATCACCAAAGATGATGCTTTATACGCATCCTTCTTGCCAGGGTCGAAAGGAAGGAACCTCGAAAAAATTAGTTGTATATACTTATTGTATCGTTAAACAGATGTTATAAATAATAAATCATTGATTAAACGAATGAATTATTATTAAACTATTGGCAAATATAATTGATATAGTAATACAAATTCTTACATTTATTAATTAAATTTTATTTATCGATATATATATTGAGATTAATTTTTTAAATATAAAATTTTATGGAATGTTTATATTTATAAAAATAAATTGAAATAAATTAATGTGTTGTATGAAAACCTTGAAATGGAATTTACAAATGCTATTACGTGTTAGCTTAAAATTCTCTTCCTTTAACAATCTTTGTTATATGCAAATCGATAGTCAAGCACAATTAATCTACAATATACCTGGTGTCAATCTACAATCTTTCAATTGGATAATTGCCAACTATTTTACTTATATTCCATTACGATTTGTGTTTACTACATTAAGATAATAGAACTTTTTTTTTTTAGGAAATAAATATTTATAAATTAATCAATCACAATTACAAATAATTAATTAAAATTATTATTGAATAAATAAATTATAAACATGAAACATTATAAATATTAATCTTTATATTTATGATATTTTAATAATTAAGTTTCTAATATTGAACGATTGCAATGTTACATGAAAAAATTTTTATTATAATTAATAAAATTTTTATTATATTTATAATTATTATGTATTTTATATTATTATATTTCATAGAATTTAATTTCTCAATTTAATCTTCATTACTCTTCATGTGTTGTTAAGCTAACCGTTCCTCGATTTCCAAATATATTTACTTTGTGACATCATATTGGATAGGCCAGTTTTCTTATGTAGGCCCATCCAATACCACCATAATCACAAGACACTACCATAGATGTACAAATTTTACATTAAATATTTTATATAATAATAATTTTTATTTTACAAGTGAAATATAAATTCAAAAGATTATGAAATTTTTCTATAAAATGTATTGATATATATATACATAATTTTTTATTGGCCAAATTTATTCTAAAGGAATGAAATTGATATCTGAAGATTCTATTTTATTGTTTATTATTTTATATAAGAATTATTTTATATTATTTTGTCACGAATTGTAAAAGACAAAAATAGAAAAAAGTTTTCAGATATAAGTTATAAAGATTATAATTCTTTTAATTAAAACTATAATTTAGTAAAAAATTTATCAATTGTACATATATTCAAATATATATATAATTAGAGATATATTATTAAAGATATATTATAAATAAAAATATTAATAATTTTTTCTAAAATTTATTTTTTCACATAAAATCTTAATCGGTGATTCATGTAATTGTAAAATTACATAAAAAAATAAATATCTTTTTTAATACAAATTCAAGTTTTATTGAATTATTGAATTATATTTCTTGAAAAATTTCTAGATCTCATTATATATATAATATGAAGTATGACAAACATTTTTTTAACATAAAAATTTTTTAACATAAAAATATATAATAATATAAAAATAGATAATTTATAATATTATAAAATTTTTGTTTTCATTATATATTGAATAAATATGTTAGATAAAAATAAGAGAAAAGAGAAAAACTTTATTAAAATTTCATCTTTATTAAAATTTTTTATTTTTAAGATAATTAATGAATTTTTATTTTTTCATAAAATAAAAAGATAACTTAAAGATTAATAAACAATTCAAATATAGTTAGATACTAATTTTGAAAATATATATGATATTTATATAAATTATTTTTTATGACGAAATTCTAAAATGTTTAAAATATAGAAATTTATTATATCATACATTATGATTGTTGCATATAGAAGTGAACCGAATATATCAGATTTTTTTATGAAAAATTTTAAAATCTAGAATTTTTAAAATTATACAATTTTTTGTTAAATTATTATATACTATATTTTTTTCATTTTTATATATAAATAAATATATCATAATACTTTGAAAATTAATTATAAATAAAATATGACATTAATTTAATGCAATTTAATGCCTGACATGACATTCCATGAAAATCAGTATCATTAAACAATATTATTATTAAACAATATTATAAGATTGAAAAATTTTTGTATAAAAAAATCATATGTAGAAATTATATTTATCAAAAAATTATATTTCTGTAATTTTCTTTGAAATACTTCAACACGCTAATTAGATATATTGTTTTTTAATAAATGAATAGTGGCCAGTTCACAAATCCATTAATAAAATGAAATTTGATATTTGGTAAATATATGTTTATTAATCATTTATTAAACTTATTTTTATTATTACATTTATTAAATTTATTAAAAAATTCTTTGATTAACTTTTTAAAATATATTTTAGAATTATATAAACATTTATTATATAAACATTCCACATTTGAAATGAAAATTAATATATATATAAAAAATTAAATTATTATTCTATTCTTTCAGGAAAATCGGAAAAAGAAATGTTTCCCAAAAAATGATTATGATAATACATATAATATAGCTAATAATGAATAAATTATCTTAATATTTTTTATTCTTTATAAAGCTAAAATAAAAAAATATAATTCTAAATTATATCCATTTTTATTAAACATTAAATATATTTGCTGTTTCATATTTTTAATATAAATCCTTATATTATAAAATATTATTATATATATTTTATAATAATAAAATTATAAAATATATATAATAAAAACTAATATGATTTTATTTAACTGTTACGAAATATTAATCATAAATATTAAATATTATTTATTTATCAAATTTTAAATATAAATAAATAAACTTTTTATTAAAAATATTTTTATTTTTTAATTTTAAAATATAAAATGCTTAGATATTAAATCTTATAATTTAGAATATAGAAATTAAACACCGATATGATATTGATTAGATAAAAATTAAAAAAAATAATTATATTAATATTTTTATTGTTTTGTTAAATGTTTTATAAATATAAAACATTTAATATTTAATATCTTATTTTATCATTTTATAAGCATTATTTATAAAGTATATTTATATTTAATATTTAAATCTTATAAATAAAATCAATTTTTTTTTCATTTCAGCTTAAAATTTTTATCAATTTATTTTTTTAAATGCAATATATAGGATGTTAATATTGAATCTAAAAATCAAAATAAACAAAAGTTATAATTTAAGTTTATATAAGATGAAGATGAAAATAATAGATTGTGACAGCGGAATAACGGAAACAAAATGATCTCATTTTATTTTTATTTTATTTCATTTAATACAAATTTCAATTGTTTGTAATTTAATAAATAAATCCTAATTAATATTTTTTATAACAATTTTTATATTTATTTTTTCTAGAATCGATATTTTTTAAAAGTATCACATGAATATATTAACACCCTGTATATTCGGTATATCAATGTCTTACCGACATCTAGTGTTCATAAAAAGAATTATATAATAAAATACGTAATAAAATCAAAATAAACAAAAATTAATCGATTAGCATTAAGTTAATTTTAGAAGTATAAAACTATAAGTATAAAGATAGTACGTATATTATAAAATATAATCTTTCACATAAAATAGTTTAGTTAATTAATCTTTAAAGATATTCAATGCCTAAATTATAAATAAAATTTATCATATTTAAATCACATATATTTATAATACGATATTACTAATTTTTATTACATTATTCTGTTAATTTGATAAACATATTTGCGATTATTTTTATGAAAAGAATATTCGCGCATGCGTAGCAAATGTCGATATGTCTGTCATGCTTCGCAGCTCTCAGGTGCGTGCGCATCTCGGCGCGACTCGCGGCTTTCAGGAAAAAATTGAACGTACCATTCGCCAGTAAACTGTGAGACTTCCAGCGATTCGTCAGGTGAAATGTTGTGTGATTATTAAATTTCTCTTTTTAATTGTATCATCGAATATCTTAACTATACAATTATTCATCGAAATTATTTACTTTTCCGAAAGATTTTAATCACTTTGATCATTGTTAACTGTCAAATTATCAAAAATACGACAGTACATATTATCTAATTTCTCTTGCAATTTATTGTTAGCTGTAATAGTAAAAAAGAGACATCGCAACAGCCATGGATATTAGTCAGCTACCAATCACGAAGTAAATCTGGTATTCATGCAAGACTAATCGATTTGAATCGTGTAGTCTAATGAGTATTTGTCATCATATCAAAAATGCAGGTTATTATCAAAAATATAACTCAGATTTCATTATGAATTAAATATCATAGTACAGATTGTGATATCAAGAAACAAAAATAATAATTATCATAGTAAAATACGTGACAACAACAGAATTCGAGTGACTGCAAGAGTGTTAGATAATTAACAATCATTCGATGATTAATACTTATGTTTTGCTGTGATGCAAATAATATTATGAAATACAAAATTAAAATATCATAATTCCCCCAAAAAACACGCAGTGAAGTTAGCTCGGTGGATGTCATTGACCGCCATATTCAGGACAGTCGTCCGAGACAGTTTCGAAAAAAAAGTTGGAAGGTGAAGTGATAAGAGTGTCGAAAGGTTAAGGACTGTGCGTTGAACATATTATTACGCATAAGAATCAGTAAAACCAACGCAATAGAAAACCTAAGATGGAGTTCAAGTTCAACGTAAATAAACTTTTACCTAGAAAAATCAACAAGGTCACGCATACTCTCATTCCAGAAGATTTCAAAGGTGATCGTCGTGAATTAAAGTAAGTATTTCTATTATTGCTATTACAATTCTTCAATTTAAATCTTTTTTCATTTACTTAATTAATTAATCTTGGTATTCCTATTTTGATTCTTATTTTAAAAATATTAAATTTTTATTACTTTATTAATAAACACTTTATTAAAAAAACAAGTTATGAATATTTGCTTATATTTATTATATTATAAATATTTTCAAATTTACGAATAAAAATCATAAATATCATAAAAAACATATCATGAAAGAAAATTGATAACTGTAAGAGGTTATTTATCACAGTTGTCATCTTCAAGGTTATATCGCAATATGGATATATATGACATGTATATATATGCATATATATATATATATATATATATATAATCATATATATACACACTTTCACTTTTCATCAATAATATCAAGTATAATAATTTAAATTTATTCTTATGTCTCGATTATTTCCTGAAATATAATTGATTCTTCTTTGATATAATATAATAGATTTTGTTTGACGTTTGAATAAATTAACATAATTAATAATAAGGTTGGTCGATATTATTAATAAATCGATAGCGAAAGTAAATGTCAATCATGCGTTGGCGTGATTCGAATTCTTTAAAGATATTTCCATGTGAAAATGTTTATAATATAATTTAATTTAAATAATTTTTTTAATTGCGAATATATTAATTTTAATGTAAAATATTTGTATTTTAGAAATACAAATATATATGAAAATTATTAAAATTAAAATAATGAAAATACCATATATTGATTATAATAATAGATAAATAACTATTTTATATAAAACAAATTCTGTAATAGCTAGAAAAAATGAAATTTAATTAAAATTGAATATAATGAAATACAATGAATTTAATATACATATAAAAATAACTTGTTTTTGATACTATTTTCTAACTACTTCATTTTCTCTACTTCATTACTAAATCAATAATTATTTTTCTTTAAATAAACTATATAGATATTTTTTAGCCCATTTCTTTTTTTAAATAAATTTTATATTATCTCTTAAATATTTCTCTGTTTACGAATAATATTATATACAAAATATACTATTTTTTTTCATTTAGTATTGTCAAAAATTAAATTATTTAAATTAAATTAAATTTTGAGTCAAATATATTCAATTCTATATTTTATACAGTATAAGAATATAGTATAATAATTATATAATAAATCATATATTAATAATATACTGATATAATTCTATAAGTTTATAATATATATATATATATATATATATATATATATATATATATATATTATGTAAATGTGTATAATAATTATATAATATATATAAATAATATTATTATTAATATTTATTTAAAAAATGAACATTATTAAGTTAAAAAATAAAAAAAATTAGAATTGAATAAAAAAAATAATTTTCGCTCATTTTATTTCTTTATAATTTTTATTAATTATAATTATTTCTTTAAGTTTCTTTCGATTTGTCTTAAAGTGAATATTTAATATAATATTTTCACTTGCTAAATAGCTAATCAAATTACATCTGATCTCTCATATTATTAATCATATTGAAATCATCGATGAATTTAATTGCACATTTTTTATATTTAAAGATAAAACTAATATTAATTATATCAAAATTCTTGTATTCGATATTTTTATAGAGAATATATTTATATAGAAGAAATGGGATATATTTGGAATATTAAATTTAGAATACTATACTACTACATATTTAAAAAACTAATGTTATTTAATTTATAACATCAATTTATAACATAAATAGTAAGATCTGTTAACTGTTAATAAAATTTGTAAAAATTGTAATTTTAATATTTCTATTATTTATCGATGAAAATATAATTCACAAAAGAATAACATGTCAATTTTTTTCAATAAATATTTAATCATTGAAATCATAATTAAATGAATATTTTTTTTTTCAAATTGAAATAATAATATTTCAAATTATCCATATTTTAATAAAATTATATTATTTTGTGTTTTTTTTTAATTAAATCAAAGTTTCAAGTACTTTATATTTTTTTATTATTATTCAGAGTTCGAAATATAATAATTTATTAGTTATTCTATAATTTTATTTATTTATTATTTATTATATTTTTTATTTATTATATTTTTATTATATTATTTATTATTTATTATATTATATTTTTTATTATTATAATTATATTTATATATTATTTTATTTATTTTTAACAGCAATAATTTGTTTTTCATTTTACACAAAATAATGTTCCAAATATATTGCATTTCCTTTAATTTAAATTAACAAATCTGATCATTTTCACACTAGAATCTTTTAATATTATTAGAATTGAATTTTTTAAGTTGCTCTTTAAATAAAATATAACTCTAAATGATGTAATATTTTAAAAATTTCATGATATTATGATAAAATATTATGTTTTATTATTTAAATATTATTATAGTTGATCCTATTCTTTCGTTATACAATTTTGATTATGATCATGATAAAAAAAATATTTTTTTTAATATAGAAGAATAATATATATTTAAAAATTTCATGATATTATGATAAAATATTATATGTTTTATTATTTAAATATTATTATAGTTGATCCTATTCCTATTCTTTCGTTATATAATTTTGATTATGATCATACTAAAAAAAATATTTTTTTTAATATAGAAGAATAATATTGATGAAATGAAGCATATCATTTTGATGTAAATTATATGTATTATACTAACATTTATTTGTTACATGTTATAATGTTAAAATACAATATCTAAATTTCCATATTAATATTTTAGAAATTGTGAAATTATAAATTAATAATCCTAACTTCTTAACATATTATAATATATTATAACACAATATATTAAAATCAATAAATAGCATAAAAATATTGAATCTCAAAATAAATAATTTTGTGATAAAAAAATAATATAATAAAAAATAATATAATAAAATATCATATGTGATATTATAATTTAAAATTCAATGATTTGGTTATCTAAAGCTAAGAAAGTCCATAAGAAATATTCAGAATTCGAGAGAATGTGTCAGCACTACTAACATTATAACAATTTTTAGATTCAAAATTTGAAGAATCTTGGAATCATTTAAAATTTGTGAATTAATTAAATAAAACGTAATCCAAAATTTATTTTATTTAGAATTATTTAAAGCATAAAAGATTTCGGTCAAAATAGTAGAATCCTTAGAATTGAAATATATAATTATAACTTAGAACTATTTAAACTAGAATTTAAAAGATTTGATTAAAAATATTCTCAATAAAATTATCTAAATCCAGATAATAAGATTAAAATTATTCAATATTTTTTATGAATTTTAATTAAAGAAATCTAAAATTCGAAATATTTTATTAGAATATACACTATTCATTTATATTTCATATTTCATATTTTTATTCAGATAGATTTAATTTCTCGAATTCTAACTCATATTTTTAATTAGGTCTCTAATAAATAAATTATGTAAATAAATTATTAACTGACTAGAATTTTTAAATTTTATATATATGTTTAATACATATAGAAAATCCTCTGAGTATTTTTATTAGATTCTATCGTTATTCTAATATTTTTCTTAAGATTCGAATGTTAAAATTTTTCATGTTTTCAATAACTGGAACAAAATTGCTTAAATGGTTTCATTATTTCTCAATATTTGGGTTTCTCTGGATAAGATTTCAGATATTATGATTTTTTATACTTTAAATAGCTTTTGGATAAGTTTGGAATGGAAATTGATAAGTTTCACAAGCTTTAATTGTTAAAGCCAAAAGATATGATCGTATTGTTAATTCCATATGGACTTCTCATATTCATAATAGTCATATATCAATTTAAATATTTTAGTCTATAAAATTTTATTTAATTATATAATTATCATATTATTTTATAATTTTTTATAGTTTATAATTATATCTATCGTATCCATCATAAATCCTATAAATTAAATAAATTAATCTTTTTATAATTTTAAAATCTTAAATGACTATTTTTGAAATTAATGAAGAGAATAATATTTTCTGTATTTTTTTAATATATATTGCTCTAGTTTTTGTATTACATTTGTATCAATTTAAAATTATATTATTAATGTTTAATTAAGATTAAATTTCACATATTTTACATCTATTTACATTTACAATCAGTATTTTTCAAACAATATATAATGATACATCATATAATACATCAATGTATTAAAGAATAGATATCTTAGATATAATTTGAAAATTTTATTTAATATATAAAGATAATATTTAATATCATATATTATAACAATTATAATAATTAATTATGATAATTAAATATGATTAATCAAAGAGTATTATCTATTAATTAATTTGATAAAATGTAATATTTTTAATATAAATGTAATATTTACATTATTATATACAAATATTCTTATATTTAGTTGTATTTAGTTTTTTTAAACCAATAAATTAAAATACTTATAAGAATATATTATCATTTCGAATAAATAAAAATTTCTATTTTAAAAATTATGAAATGTTATGAAAATCTAATTTCTCTCTTATATAATTTTAAAACATGTCGACAATATAAAAAAATTATATAATTCTATATTACTCTTTTTTCTTTGAATTTGAAAATAAATTTTAATCTTAAATATATCATATCATTATTATTTGATATTGAAAAATTAATATGCAAATAAATATGCATTTGTATTGGATTTATATTTGATATAGTTTAGTACATAATTTTTTAATTTAAAGTTAATCTAAAGTTTTGAAAGTTAATATATGAGCTAAATATTTTTAAGATTCTTTATCAATTTTAAATAAATATAATTAAATATAGCAATTGGAACAAATAATTAAGAAATTATTTTATCTTATTTTCTCATTAATAATAAAAGTTTTTGATATTATATTTAATCTGATTTTGGATAACTATGATTGATGAATTAAAAAAAAACATTATCTGACATTATCTATAAGAAAAAATATTTTTCAGAAAAATCGATTATTTTATTAGAATCAGAATATTAATATATTCAATATTATATGTACAATATTTTTGAAAAATCGATTAAAAAATCAGAAAAAAATATAAATATTCATTAAAATATTAATTAAGAAATTATAAGCAATTTAAATTTAAATAAAATAAGATATCTTCATATTATATTTATTTTTGTCTCATTTTAACTAATGCAAATTTAAATTGCTTATAAGTTATATCTTAATAAATAAGAAATTTCAATTGACATTTTTATATAATATCTTTTGTGTTTATTTTGGTTTCTTTGAAAGAATCGATCTTCAAAAATATTCTGCGAAAATATATATATAGTCAAAATATATTTCGAATCATTCAAATATCTTCAATCAAAAAATATGAATGGTACAAAAAAAATGTTTCAAACAACATTTCAATAATTATTCAAACAGAACTATTTGATATAAACAAATATATATATAATTTTGAAGCATTTTTTTGTATTATTTCATTTTTGTATTATTTCAGAATATTCAAGCGATTCAAAATTAATCAAACATAATATTATTGGGTTGGCAACTAAGTAATTGCGGATTTTTTTTAGAAAATCAAAGACAATTTTTTCATGGAACTAAATAACTTTATTCTGTAATGTGTTGCCCATTTTGATCAATGATCTTTTGCCATCTTTCAGGCAGCATCATAATCCCACGTTCATAAAACTTCTGGTTTTTATTAGCAAAAAACTGAATCAGGTATGATTTGATATCATCATCATTATTGAAATTTATTATATTATAATTAATTATTAATATAATTAATTATAATTATTATATTATAATTAATATATTATATTGTATATTATATTGTATAATATTATTATAAATATTATTATATGTACTATTATTAATATTAATTATTGTATATGTTGTTATTATTATTATTATTATTATTGTTATTATTATTATTATTATTATATATACACATATATATGTAATATTACTATATGTATATAATTATAAATATATATATATGTATATAGAATTAATATTAGTAACAATTCTTAATTTGTAAATATCTCAAAAACTTATTATATATAAAATAATTAGGAGAAAGATGTGGAATAGAGAAATATTCTAGGCAATCATAGAGTTTATCCAACAAATATTAACACAATCCTATTTTTTAATAAATGATATAATCTATATATATATTATTGTAAAGATTTACGATAAACATATTCAATATATATTCATGAAAATAATCTTTTTTTTTTTTGTGAAAATAGCATTGAAATTTTTTTTGTATACTTTTTTATTATTTTTTTTTTTATTGAATTGCTTCATTTAACATTTTATTAATTTGCAATGATGTCCTCTTCAAAAAGAAATAAAAGTTAATTGATTTAAGTTGTTGGATTTTATATATCCAATACAATGAAATAATATTGATAAAACTTTAATGACAATTTTAATACGTATGTGAAAAATGACTGATAAATTTTTAATGATTATATTAATGTAGTTTTGAGATTATCCCAATTGTATTTATAATTTTTATTTATCTGAAAATATTCTAATAGAGTCTGAGTTTTATTTGTACGAACATATGGTAATAAATAATATGTTTTTAAAAAGAAGAATAAATTTATATTTGCTTATGATTATTTTGCATATTACGCGATATGATAAATATTATGTAAAGTTTTCAGAGAAATATACATATTAGCAATTGAATTTGCATGTATTCTAAGATTCAAGTGATAATGAGAAAATAAATTTTATGTCTAACACAATGGAATATGAAATTTTTTAATGGATTATTTATGTTTCATTGTATACAAAATCATATATTTAATGTTGATTTTAAAATTGAAATTTTTAAAATTGATAATTTTTTATTTAAATGAATGTAAATATTTTGAGAACAATGAAGGAAAAAAAATTTTGATTCATAAAATGATAGTAATGAAAGTAAATAAATAATTTTTCTATTTTATTCTTTCTAATTCAAAAATAAAATAGTATTATTTTTTAATTTTTAAAACATTATAGATTATAAAAAAAATTATATTTATATTTTTGTAAAATTTATGATAATAAAATGAATTGTGATATAATGAAATTTTTCGGATCTAATGCAATGGAATATATATTTTAATAGATTTAAAAATATTTGTATCATGATTGTAATAATTCCATTTCATATTCATTTAATTATATTTATTTTATAGAAATATATATATTCATTTACTAAGAACAATTCAGTATCAATATAACTGCTAGCAATTTTTTATAGCAATTTAAATATTTTATCAATAACAATTATGAATTTATTATGAGTATTTATTCATTTTGTTATTGATATATTTGTGAAGGTCTTATATTTATTAAGTTATAAACAATTTAAATTCATATTAAATGAAATGAAATAAAAATAAAATTTGTATCACATTGCCATTTCTATTTCACTCCATATAAACTAATTGTTTATATTAAATTGTTATAATTAAATTGTTTATAATTTAATAAATAAATCTCAGTATACATTTTTATTAAATTTTTTGTACTTATTTTAGCCTTTAAAATTGATTTTTTAATTATAAATTTTGGATGCGGAAATGAAAAGAAAAAAAAATAAAAAACAAAAATAAAAAAAAAAAAAAATAATTTAATTTGGATGCCATGTTTATATAAATAATAAATAAGAAATTGAATATTGCTTGATGCATATATTGTCAATAAATATACTATATAAAATTCAATATATTATGTCAAAATTTTTTTTTATTAATATCTAAAATAATAAAAATCCGAACTAAAATTTTATATTCAGGATTTCTTCTCCTTCTTTCTCTTATTTTACCTCTCAAAATTTCAGCTCGTTTGGTCATGGGATGCACAGTATACTAATAAATATATGCATCGTTTAATAAATATGTATATTTATTAAGAATAATAAATTCTTGTATTAAATTATATCAAATTATACTTTTATTAAAATATTGAGAAATGGATAATCAATCATTATAGTAATCGATTTAAACCATTATAATAATCGATTTTATTTGAAATATTCTATGGATACTAGAATCGATATTACTACTATTGTATCGAATATTCTATTTATATTTGATATTATATTATTTATATTATATTTGATGACGCAATAACTTATAATGTGAGAACAATTATATTAATCTGTGTAAGCAATATTTAATGTGTTAATTATATCTGTAAGCAAAATTCAATATTATTAACAATTTTTAATTAATTAATATTGTTTGCGACTGCAACAGTAGTATTGAGTAGTAATGATGATAGTGAACGTAAGCTAATAACTAATATTTGTAGAATGTCCTTCAACAGATGTCATAGCAAGTAGTATATTTTTTAATGATGAGTGGAATGTATTATTGATTACTCGTGTCCGATAGCCACGATTATTATATATAATGTGATATTAGAATAAATTATCTATGGTATAAATTATATTCGGCAATCAGACGTGATTATTATGAAACTTACTAATAACGCTCGTGTCTTCAAAAAATCTTCTTAGTTTAATTGAGAGGATTTCTCAGCACAGCATAATAATAATATCATGGTTAGTGCCTGACTCGCGATACTTCCAAGTTAGAGGAAAATTTTTCGAATTAAAATGATGTTAGTTGTCGTTGAGACAGCCAATATGTTACCCTTGGAATTGGACTTCCGCTCCAACAGATTGAAGTGTATCAAAAAATATACATGTATCAAAATTATAAGTATAATATATCATCAACTAAACTTTCAAAAACGATAGTCTTCTCAGATAGCATCATTCTTTGTTTAGGCTTAATAGAAATTTGTGAGTGTTAATAAGAGAAAAAAATTTCTATGAGGAATTTCTTCGAATAAGCTGTTTATAAATCTTACGAGCAATAATACTCGCGAACAAATAAAGGATGTCCCAAAATTAACGCAAGATTTGAATTAAATATAAAAGAGAGTTTTTAGTCTTTAGATATTTATTTTTTAAGTGAATCATAAAGTATATAGGATAGGGTTTTATGGAATTATTAGGATATTTATGGAATAACACATCGGGAAAATGACTTCCACGGCTTTTCTGGCACATACGCACCCTTTCGTCGAAACTTTTCATGATCTTTCTGCATAATTGTGGCTGAATTTCGTTAATGCAGCGTTTAATTTCCTCTTGTGGGCACGTGTGGTTATGAGATTATTAACATAGACCTTTGACTTCAAATAACTCCATAAGAAGAAATCTAATAGTGTTAAATTATATGATCTAGAGGGTCAATTCTGATCACCGAAACGAAAGAAATGTCTCATGCAGTAATTGAATTGTTTCATTGGTTGTATGGCATGTGGCACTCTTATTGAAACCACATATTAGTCACATTAATATTCAATTTAATTTTTATTTCAATTTCGGCAGAAGTTATCATGTCGCGATATCGAGCACCATTAACAGTTGCTGCTTGACTAGCCTCTGATGCCTTCTGCCCAAAATCCGCACCAAACAGTGACACGTTGTGGGTGTATTTGTTTTTCGCTAATCACACATGGGTTCTCCGAACTCCAAACATGGCAATTTTGGCGATTAACAAAGCCATCGAGATGAAAATGTATATGAATATTTTGTATAAAATTTTCGAACTGCGGCCGCCAAACTTATATTATTTTTAAAATATTGTTCAATAATGAAGACACGTTGTTGTATCGTATGTTGTAACGCTCCATTTTTACTAACCCTAAACTTTCAGCTGTCAAACTGTTTTTTTTTTCAGAGTTGCCAACAACTTAATGCAAAAATGGCGGCAAATTCAAATCTTGCATTAATTTTGGGACACTCTATATCTTAAAATTAATTTTAGATTCAGAATTCATCTTTATTCCCTCTTAATTCTTTTAAATTGTATGTCAATCAGAAATGTTTTTTGAAAATACAGCTATCAAATTTTAGAAAAATTATAAAAATTATAAAATTATAAATTATAAACTGCATAAAAATAAAACTGGATAATTATAATTGTCATGAATTAATCATAACGAATTAATTCTTGCTTAATATTTTTGATTTTTGGAAAATTTATTTGTAAAATAGTTTATTATTTATATTCTCAGAAACGTATAGATATTTCCTATCTTATAATTACGTGGTGCTCAATCATTTATTTAAATGTATGATATTGCCTTTAAGATAATTTATCAATATTTGCATTGTAAATAGCTTTGGGTTGGTTCAATGTTGGAACTGGTTCTTATTACGAAGTAATTTATAATAATATATATAATATATATAACATATATAATAATTAATTTCATTATTTGAGGTAATTTGTAATGATCAAAACATAAATAACATAAATAAAAAGTTGATAAACATAAATAAAAGTTGACTTATGTGATAATAATATAGTAATAGTAGTGTATAAATATAATAATAATATAGTAATAAAAATAATTTGTATATTGTATATATATAAATCTTGATATCATAGTTAATACTATTTTAACTTGTTATTTATCGATCATTGAATGTGAAATTAATTCTTCGCATAGTATTCAATTTTTTTCAGTTTAACAATAGGAGAAACAAAGAAACAAACGTAGTCGAGTTTTGATGACTCAGATACTAATTTAGAAGTGTCGATGTATAATCGCTATGTAATCGATTTATGAATTGTATTTGAAAAAAAGGAAGCTGTGAAAACATATTTTATAATTAAGCGAAAAAAAATCTAATATATAAATAATAATATTTAATAAATATATATATAATCATATAATATATATAATATAATCATATAAGTAATAGTGATATTTTATAAATTAAAAAAATAGAAAAATCGACAATGATATATATATATTAAACTACTAAATATTATTAAATACAATTATTAAATATCTAAAATTTACTTAAAAATAATTATTTGTTGAAATGATCTCTATTTAAAAATCAATATTAATCTAATATCTTAAACAGAAACTTTTTTTTTAAAAATATAAATAATATAAATAATTCTTCAAAAATATATCTATTAATTAAAATATATATATTTTAATATTTATTATATATATTTTAATTAATACATAATATCGATAATTTTATTATTATACATAATATTTCAAATGTTATGACGATTAATTGTCTTTCAATTGTTATTGGTATTTTTCTTTTGTTTAATGTTTTTATATTTTAATTGTAATAAAATATTTTTATACGCTTATTCAAATGAAATTAGTTTAATTTATTTTTAAGGAATAGAAAATATAAATCATGTTATAATAATCATAGTTTTAATATATTAATAAAAATTTGAAGTTTCTATTTTTGATTATAATATGATAAAAAAAAATAAAATAATAAATTGATAAAAATATAAGATATTTAACTGAATACTTAACAATATAATTAAAATTTTTCAAGTATTTTAAAGCGAATTAGAGATAAATTGTTTATTATACTAATTATGAATATATTATAATTATATGAATCCAGAAAGCAGAATTTATATGCAGCTATTATAAAACAAAATAAATTATTTATCTAATTGTGATTGATTTATTATATTTAATACTGTTTATTATATTATATTATTATATTATTATATTAGTAAAATGTTTCTAGTAATAATTTAATTTTAATATTTTGCTCAAAAATGATAATAGTATCTTATGTTATTCAAATCATATATTTTATTTATATTTAAAAAAAAAATAAAAAAAATTAAAAGTTCTAAAATCATTTATATTTGTACAGCATATTCTATATGAAATTTCTCAAACTTTTTTGATTTTTTTATTTGTTAAATTTATTATTATTCTAAAATACTAAAAAATAAAATGAATGTCATATTTGTACTTTCTTTTTTATGTATTGAAAATTATTATAATTAAAATTTACAAAATCATATAGAAATTTTAGAAAAAAGTTGAGAATTAGTGTATCATCATATATAATGTAATTTATATAATTCATATTAATAGTAATATATATATAATATATATAATATAATATAATAGAATTAAAAGTAGAAAAAGATATATAAGAAGAATTTATAGCATTTGTATTATTATTATAGAATTTATATTAGAATATATATTTATATATTAATTCATAATAATTTCAGAAAGGTTTTCTTATATTATATTGTTAATTAATGAACTATGTGACTTATTTTAAAAAAGTATTTCTTGAAAGACTAAGACTGACTAGTTAAATCTATAAACATTATTTAAAATATCATTTATAATATATTTAAAAATAGTGAAATAAAAAAAATAGAAAGTTTTTTTTGCAACTTCATTCAATATCTATATAATTAATATCTACATAATAAATAATTTTTAAATAATTATTTCAATTATCCTCTCTCTGACTATCTATTTCCAACTACTAAATTGTTATCTTTTTCACATACATTCACAGTCGATAGCTTTTTATATATATGCGACAAGTTTAATTGAAATTTCTGAGCTGTTATATGTAATTAGCTTTAATGTTTGATTTTAATTTTTGAGATATTTGAAAAAAAATTTGTTATTATATTGAATTTCACATATATTTATATATTTAATGAATCAATTAAAAAAATTATTTCATGTATTTTTAATATCTTGAAATATTTTAATTTCCTTAATAAATATTAAATTAAATTAAAATTAATATATTTTTAATATTAATAATTTTTAAATTAATCATTTTCATAATCATAATCTCAAAATAAAAACTTGAAAAATATATCTGTAATTAAAATAAACATAAAAATTTAGAAAAATTATTTTTAAATATTATATATAAAATTTATTATTTTATATTATTATTTATTATTTTGTCTTGACATTTATCATAAATGAATTATAAATATATTTATAATTATAATATATAATTATAAATAATAAATATTTATAATATATTAAATATATTCAATTTTATTTCTAAGTTTCAACTAACATAATGCTAAATGTTTTAATCTGCATTATTTTATGTATATAATTATAAGTTATAAAAAAAGAGACTTTTTTTATTAATATCTCAGAACTTTTTTAGCAAATTTAAACATTTTTTATTACTTTAATTGAAATAAATATATAAAAAATTTTGTCAATTTTCTGTCTTACATTATAACATTAAAATATAATATATCTTTAATTAAATTTATTATATCTTAATGTTTTGTTATATTTAATATTTAATGTTTAATATATATTTTATCGCAACAAAAATAGAGAAAAATCTAAAAAAAAAGAATAGTATTTTTTTTAATGATAATTATAAAAGAAAAAGAAGAAAAAAAAAAAAAGTTAAAAGTGGAGCAGTTGTTTCGTGCTATTTAAGTTGTAAATCACACTTTACAACTTACAGTTAAAATAAATAATTCTGAAATTGAAATTAAATTGTTAAAAACAAATAATTCATTTTTTTTCATCATAAATACTTTAATCATATATTTTTTTTTGCGCATATATTATATAAATCATATAATATTATATAAATATTAAATAAATAAAAATTATAAAAAATATTGAACTTAAATTAATCATATAATTTTTTAGATAAATTTATATTATAAAATGAAATAAAAAGTAAATATCATCTTCTAATAATAATCTTAAATAAATCAACAGAAATTAATGAAAAATCAAGTAGATTGTAAATTTTTCAACTAATATTAATATAATAAATTTTTATTTTAAATATAAGATTTATACATACGTACATATATATATATATACTTTTTTTACTTTTTCAATAAATATAAACATTGAAATTATTATCTATCAGAAAAAAAAGTGATACTTATATTTACTAACAATATTGAAAAACAAATTAACTATTGATAATAGAATAATTATTTTAATATAATAAATTTCAAAATATTTTTCCAAATTAATTAAAATTTTTTTGAAATATAATGTAATGTTTGTTTTGTGAAATATAATGTAATTAAATAGCCAACACAATTCTAAATCTTAATTTGTGAGATTATATTAAATTATATTATTAATATATTAATAATGTAATTATTAATGTAAATATTAATAATGATTATATTAAATGTCAATTAGAAAGTTTTTTTTTTTAAATAAAAAAAAATTAATGTAAAAAATCATGAAAATATACCAGAAACAGACATAGAATAAGTTTTGTTTTTGATTTTCGAATGTCACGTTAATATTATATGTGATAATTATAAAATATAAAAAAATATAACAATTATAAACTTATCCAATTTTACTAAAATATCACAAAATTTATGATTATTATTATCATATTTATTATTTTTATTAAATATTTATTAAAAATTTATATTTATAATAATAAAATAATAAAATAATATTTATTAAAAATAAATATTAAAAATAAAATTTGACTAAAATAAGTTTTTATCTTACAATTTGTGTTTTGTTTTTTTAAATTTATTTAATATTAATTTTAATTAATTATATACACAAAAAAGATTTTTTTGATTCCTTATAAAATTCCTTGATGAACTGCTATCTCTTTATGTTTATTTTTTAATTTCAATCTATTAATTGTAGAGAATAAGAAATATAAAGAATTAATATTTAATTTATTTTTTAATTTTTATTAATACATAAATATATAAATATTATTCAAGTAATGTAATAATTTTAATCATACAAATGAAAATATAGTATTATAATATTATATTACAATTATCTTTATATTAATTCCCTCAAAATTATTTAAATCTATTTTTTATTATAAACATATATTTTATTATAACATATTTTTTTAAACATATTTCTAAAAAGCTTTAACGTGTCTTTAAATTTTACAATTTTTAACGCTTGTGAATTCATAAATAAACTGATTGAAAATTGTAATTACTATTTGCTATATTTAATATTTAATATTTTCATTTCTATTGTATATTATATATTATATATATATTATATTTCTATTATATATTATATTGCAGCATTGCAAAATATGTATTATATATGTAATTTTTTTTTATTTGAAGTAGCTATTTTATACTGTTTTTTATATATCAAATGGATATTGTAAATTTTTTAATTAATAAAAAATTTTCTTGTTTCAGCGAATGTCAAAGACAATTGAGCAGAATTCTTGATGATATGGGAGAGGCTTCTGCCAGGGCTCAAGGTCTGAATAAGCCAATAACTAGCGCCTTAAAACTTCGAGATACGGATCATATAGTTTATTTATTAATGGATAATGAAGCTAATAAGTAAGTTTTTTTAAATTTCTTTCATTCGTTATTTTTTGTTAAATTGAATCGAATAAATGATTTATAATGGAATATAATAAAAAAAATTGAGAAACTTAATTTAAAAAAAAAATTAATCTTAATAAAAAAAATAAGTAATAATATATAAAATAAAATAATGCAAAATAATTCAGTTGAAAAATGCTATTATCTATTAAATAAAAAAATATATATTTTAAAAAATATAAAATATTCGTGCTTAGATAAATTTTATTAATTGTTACTATTTTATTAATTATTTATTATAAAAGCGTGGATAAACCACAAATCTCGCAGAAAGCGGAATTTATTCAAAGAAATAGTCAGAAAGGAGCTATTACATTTTCGAGGAAATTCATAGTGTATAATATGGTCGAACGATCAATATATGAGATATCTTTTCTGAAAGAATTTAGCTTTCTTATCCTCACAAAATCTTTTCGTTGGATATTCAAAATCTATTATTCAAGTTTAAATTAGTAACAAAATGAATATAATATTAAATATTTAAATAATATTAAATTTAAAAATATAATAGATATTAATATAAATTTTGAATATATGATGAAAAATGATACTTAAAATACACTCATTTTTGTTTAATATACATACAGATATATAATATATATATATATAATGAAAAAAATAACTTTTATAATCTAAAATATTTATTATTCTATTTCTTAGTTTTGAATTTTTAAAAAAAAAATTATATATATAAACATAAATCAATCATAAACAAATTTTAACTTGATTAAAGATCGTTCAAAATTATTTAAATTTGATATAATTATATAAATATAATTTTTTGTTTAATAAAAAAATCTTGGAATAATAATTAATTATTTTATTTTATATAATAATAATTATCTAATAATTATCAAAAAATTAAAAAAATTTTATTTAATTTTCTTTCTTTTATATATTCTTTAGCAAAATAAAAAAATTTATTTTATTAAATCTTTTATTAGTTGTTAGTATTGATAAATTTAAATAAAATTATTAAATTATTATATTATATTTTTCAATATTTTCTTTTCCTAAAAAAATCTCATATATTGCAAAAATTTCACATACTGAGAAAAATTTCAACAGTGACATGATAGACTACTTTTATTAGTAATCAAATACGGCAAAACATATTTCAAATATTTTATTCTGCTTTATGTGTTATAACGCAAATCTCGTGTGAGTTACAATCATGGATGAATCATCATCGTATACAAATTTCTTATAATTTTACAGCGGACTGGGCAGTGTAGTGGGACTGTTAAAAACTGGATCGAAAAATCTTTTCATGTTTGACGAGACTGGCGCTCATTATCAATTAAAACCTAGATGCATTCTGGACTTTTATATTCATGAATCACGACAGCGCATGGGCCTTGGAAATATTCTCTATCAGCATATGCTTTCCGTAAGTAGTTATGCAACTATTCCAATTAATGTATATGTATAATATAATTAATGTATAAAATGAATGATTTCAATCTCATATCGAATGCATATATAAAATTCAGTATTATATATAAAAAGAATATAATAAAGAAGCATAAAGATTACATTTAAGACCAATAATGATTAATAATAAAAATAATATTTTAATTTAGTTTGAGCTATCATGAGTAATTTATGATAGTTTTAAAATCTATAGTTTTAAAATAAATACTTTTTGATAGAAAAGTCATGTGAATAGGAAAAAAGTTAAATAATAATTTCAGAATTTCAATAGAATTAAAATTTGTTTAATATAAATAAAAAAAATTCAATTTTCATTTACGATGATTCACATTGTTAGTAAAATAAAAATATAATTAATAAGAAAAATAATTTAATATCTTATTAAATTATATTTAATAAGAAATAAATGCGTTATTATTGTACATACATATGTGATAAAGATATGCATATTATTTTAATCTTATTGAAAATTATTAATATATTAAAGAAACTCAAATTTCTTTAGGATAGATATTTTATTTTATTCACTGTTGTCAATATTGAAATTGCGAAAAAAAAAAGAAAGAACAAAAGAAAATAAAAAATTTTTTTATTCGATATTTATTATTATTTAACATTTTATTTATTCATATTAAATTAATTATGTAATATTTAATTAATATGATTTTTCTGATATGGTATTTTTTCACAATTAAAGCTTGTTAATTCGACTTAGGACATTTTACATAGAACTTATTACTAGCAAAAAAATATTTATTTATTATTTTTATTATTATTTTTTTATTATTTTGTAAAAGATTTACATTAATATTAATTACAAAGTATTTATATTTTTGAAATTAGAAAAAAATAGATAAACAACATTCAATAATCAAATATGTTATATATTTATCATTATCATATATATTATCATTATCTAATATAAATAATATATTATATATATATTAATCCAATGACAGATGTTAGTTGACAAAATTCAAATTTTTATTAAATATATGAGATATTCTTTCTTACACTTCAATATATTACATTTAATATATTATATTCAAGATTGATTTTCTTTTTATAAAAAATCTATATTTTACAATTTTAAAATTAGTTTAAAAATATTTGACTATCTGAATTTTTAACATGAATTTCCTATAAAAGATCTATAGAAAGATTATTAAATTTTAGCATTTCTTAAACAAAAATTTATTTATTATTATTATTAAGTTTTAATATAAATATTATATTTTTATATTTTCTTATATATTAAAATGAAATATATTTCATTCTACATCGTTTTAAATTTTTAATAACTTTAAATAATATATTAAACAAATTCCATGATATTTTTTATTTTTTCATGAAATTGAAACAATGCACAGACCAAAATCTTGTAATCGAATACGAATTTCTTTCTTAAACAAAATGGCTAGCTTTTTTTTTATCATGTCTCTTTAAATGTTCATATAATCTATTTCTTCTATGTTCACCAATTGATACTCATTTCTTTAATTTCTTGTAAGATATTTTGTAATTGAATCGAAGTTTATCGACCAAATTATCAAAGAAATTATCAAAATTAAAAAAGAAATTAAAAAAGAAGAGAATGAATAGGAAAAAAGAGATAAAATCTAAAATCTTAGGTTCGGATATTTATTAATTTTTCAAATATTTATAAAAAATTTTTGATTCTATACATTGAAAACTGCAGATGTTATTAATATATTGTCTATCTAAATATCATTAATACAATAATTTATTGTAATTAATTATAATAGTTTATTATAATCATGTCAGTAGTGTTAATTTTTATTTTGAGTAGTAAATGTTTATCTATATCTGCTTTAATATCTAGAATCTCCCATTTATAATTTACAAAAAATTCATTCATTCTCAAATCATCCATTCTCAAAATATTGAAGATATTGATTTATCAAATCAATATTAATATTGTATGATATCCTGTAAAATGAAAAATGCAAATAAAAGCATATTGCATATAAATGTTATTATACTTTGGGCATACTTTGAATAGAAAATCAATAATAATGAAGTAATTTAAAAATGGTCTCTATGGTCGCCTTTAGAATATTTGCGGTTCTTTATGATAAGAATTGAAGTGAAATCGGCTATCGATTTCTATGAATGAAAATAATTATATTAGTCATATCTGATACCTAAAATTTATTGTGATATTATGATATTAAAAATATTATTATGATATTATTAATTTTTTATTAATATCGATAATAAAATATATAAAGCTTAAATATATTTAATAATTATATAAGATTTTTTTTAAAGATTTATTTTCTTTTTTTTACTGTTCTTTCAAGTTTCATGTTAATTGGCTATGAAATTATATATTTTTAATATTACTTTAAAACTTGTTATTATTTTTTTTTTATTAGCTTTTTTTATTATTAGTTTTTTATTTTTATTTTAAATTAACTTATAAATTATTTTTTTTCAATAAATAACGTCCAAGAAATATTTAAATAATTCATAGTCTATTTATTTAATTATTGAAATTTAAAAAAAGTCAAAAAATAAAATTATATAAATAAAGTTGAAATAAAATATTAAATATAAATATTATAATATTATAATAATTTTTATTTTTCTTAATCTTTTATTATATTATATAAAAATATAATGACATGTATATCTATATTAATTGTTACATCTTCTAAAATACAATATTTTTATTATATTATAAATATATATTATATTCTATCTAAATAGAATATGAAATAGAAAATATAATTGTAATTATCTAAATAATTAATTTCAATTGATTCTCAAATAATAACTAGATTCCTATTTTGTATTTATATAAAAATATTATATAAAAATATTAAAAAATGGTGTATATATTTAATATCAAAGGAAAATACTTATTTGTTTAAAACATTGATTTGTTTTTGATAAGAAGTAGTAATGTTTAGATTATGATAATAAACTAATTAATTATCTTAAAGAAAAATCTGATGTGACAAAACATCATTATACATGAGTTTTACGCTCGAAAATACCTCAAAAAATAATTAAATTCATTTAAATTCTTTAATAAATTCATTTATTTAAGCATTTTGTAAAAACAAAAAAAAATGAAAAATGAATAATTATTGAAAAAAAACATGAATTTCTATTTTTTATATTTATATTAAATTAATTTTAATAATTAGAAATAACTTCATATTACTAAATGCTATTTTTAATTTTCAGGAAGAGAATATTAGACCGGTGAAATTAGCAATCGATAGACCTTCAGAGAAATTTTTAGCCTTTTTAAGCAAACACTATGCTCTTACGAAGATTATTCCACAAAACAATAAATTTGTTGTTTTTCAAGGATTTTTTGACGACGGTAAGTATTTTTTTTTTTTTTCATTCTTAATCTTCTTTAAATTTCTAAAGTTAATAGCTTATTATTAAAGGTTATAAACATTATTAGAAGTATAAATATTTATATATTGAAAAATATTTTACAAAAAAGAATTTTATTAATAATATTTTTTAAATAATAATCGTTTCGAAAAATTCTATTGAATTTACATACATTTGAATAATGAATCGATATCTATTATATATCTATTATACAATATGATATTATAATACAATATTTATTAATATTTGTCATCTAAAAAAAATCTAAGATCCAAAATGAAAAAAGTTCTGTTTTTTTACGAATTAGTTTTAATTCGAATTAGGCTAAATTAAAATTCTAAGACAACCATTTATATTAAAATAGAAAAATTTATTCATTTAATTACATTGAATAAGATTGAAAATTTTATTTTTTGTGCATATTATGTACATATTGATATGTACGCCGTAGACTTACACATAAAATTCAATATAATATAATATTAACTTTGCAAATAACTTTTTTTCAAATAACTTAAAAATTAAAATCAATCGCCAAATAGTTATATATATGTATAGGAAAAAGTTACTTATAAGAAACTCCAACTTGCAAATTTAAAAAAAATTTAGAACTTTGGGGATATATAAAGCATATAGATATGTATTATTTATTTTTTTGGTCCAAATTCGATTATTTTTCGATATTGTATTATAATTCACAAATTATAATACATGCAATTATAATATATGGAAAAAAATTTTCAAACAAAACTTGTCTTTTTAATTATTATTTAGTTCTTAATGAATTTATAATTTTTTTTTCACAAAAAATTTTAATTAATAATTATGAAATAAAATAAAAAATATTTTTTTATTTTAAATGCAGCCCTCATTGTACCATGATTTGATTCGTGACAAGAATTTCTGGATTTCATTGTATATATAATATGTAATGAGAATCAAAAGTGAATATACATTTGACTTTAAATTGAAAAACTTGAGAATAAAGCATTTATTTAACAATTATTACATATATATTATTAATTGAAAAATTATTTGAAAAACATAAAGTATAAAGTAATAGAAATTAGAAGTAGAAAACATAATTTAATCTAATAACTGATATTTGAGATATAAAATATAATTAAATAACTTAAAATAGTTAAAGATTTATAAAAATATAAATTAAAAATGAATATATATAATTAATTAAGAATGATTTATTTTCATTTAATAATAAAATTTATTAATTTAATATTTTTTTAATCCATCTTTAACTTTAATTATAATAGCTAACCATTTTGGCATGGATTCAACCAATATTATATGTTGTTGAAATAGAAATATCAATTTATATTTTTAATAGTTCGATTTTAAGGTTTTTCTTATTTGTAATTTTTATTGTGTATAATTTCAAATTTAATATTTTTTATTTCTCCTACAATTTCTCTGTTACATTAAAATCTGGATATTGTGACAGAAAATTTAGTTGATTTGGTGCGTTTTGTTGCAAGCAATGCTTAACAATCTTTGTATGTTTAAGGTTTTGATTTTGCTAAAAGATTTAAAAAACTGAAAACTGAATTTTTAATACTTGCAATTACATTTGTTTTTAAAATATCTAAATATTAAAATCTATTCATCATATTGTTAATAAAAGTTAATTTCTTGATTCCAGAGCTGCTATGCTATCTCAAACTATAATATTACCTCCACCATGCTCAACAGTATTAATAAAATTTTTCTAATTTCGTATTTTTTTTTTGTTACATTTTTTTTTTTTACAAAAATTTTTAATTTATTTTCATCAATAAATACATAGTGTTCCAAAATCTGAATAGTTCGTGAAGTGTTCATGAATTTTTCTGCAAATTGCAATCGCAATTGATTTTTTGTATTTATCACTAATTTCTTGTGTGGAATACAGGCATGCGTATTTTGAAAATTTAATGATTTACAAATCGTACTCACATTTTATAGATTTTTGTTATATTTCAGATATTTCTTGAGCCAATGAAATTTTATTCAAAGTGTAATTATTATATAATATTATATAATTATTATATAATTTACTTTATTCGTGTAATTAAAAAAGTTTGTTTTATTTGATTTTTTCGGATGATTGAAACGAGGAAAATTTTTTTATATTTTTTATATTTTTATATTTGACTATGATTCTTTTTACAGTTCCATAATAACGATTTGCTATTTTCTCTATTTCTATTCAAATGATTTTCCTTCATTTCTTAATTTAACAATAAGTATTTTTATTTCTTCTAAAGTTTCTTTTTTAAAGTATGTTTTTCATTCATATTCATATAATTCTATTTAAGTACTAAATTTTCAAATTAATTAACACAAATGAAAATTTATATAAATTCATACTTATTCAGAAATTAAAAAACTACTTTATCCAACTATTTTTTAGATTAATTGCGTATATATATTTTTGACGCGTTCATAAGGAATCTACTTCTGATTTGCTTTCAAAACATTTAAAACGTAAATCACTAAGATGTATGTTTATATACGATGATACTATATACTATACTATATACTAAATATTACATACTATAACAATTACTATGTATTATTACAATCTTGATTTTTGCTGTAAATATAATATAGAATTTTATATTTATGAGGTATATACTTATTTTTGACTCTCATTGTATATTACTTGACGAATAATCTTTTTTTAATATTTATAATAATAAGATAAGTTATTATATATTGAAACAAATGAAAATGGAAAAAAAAAATAAAACAGAATTGCTTGATGTAGCTCATCTTTATCATTTTTAACTTTTAAATATAATTATCGAATTGTTATAAAATAAGTGAAATCATGTAAGGAATATAATAAATAATTTGATTTATGAATAGATAATTTTAAAAATATATAATATATTTTTCATAATAATGAAATTCTTCAAAGAAATGTTTAAAATAAAAATTTATTATATCATACTAAATTTATTAACTAATATACTATCATCATGGCTAGGATATACTATAGGATATACTATAGGATATATTATATATTAACTAACTAAATTTATTATATCACATATTATCGTATATGATAATATGATTTCCACATATGGAGCAACGAGATAGATGAACGAAATTTTGTAAAAAAGCAAAAGTTATCGAGCTTATATAACATAAGCAAATATGTCGTAATATTTTAGTGATGAAAATTGATTATGAATAAAAAGTTTTATTATAATTTAATGACATTCCATCCACGTATATGATGTAATTGTATAATATTGTAAAATATTAAAATTTTCAAAGTTTTTTTCTATATGTGGACATTATATACATTAAATAATATTATTCTTGTAGTTTTTTTCAGAATATTTCAATATATTAATTAAATAATATACTGTTTTATAATGATAATTCATAAATCCAATAACAAAACATTTTGAAATTGATATACATTAATTATTTCGTTAAACAAGTTTTTGGTTAACTTTCCAGAATATTATGGCGAATATTACATGACCGAAACAAATATTATTATACACATAGTTCAGAAATTTTTCTAAATTATTACGAAATAAAAAACAAAACTAATATTTGAAATGAAAAAAATTGTTTATTTATTATTATTTATTATTATTTATTTCAAAAATTCTTGAAATTATTCCTTATGATGTTGCATAAAAATAAATTAAAAAGAAATTATATTTTTCAAAAATGTGAAAACATCCATCAACTGAAGATTTTTGAAATAATTTTAAATGATACATTTTCCTTTGCAAAAACTTAGTTACGATTTTGTTAATGAATTATTAATAAAAAACACTGGTCAATCATGAAATATATAGTTAATCCTAGCTATGATGATAGTATTCGTTAATATCGATCAAATATAAACAAGTTCAAACAACATATGTAGAAAGAGTATTGAAAATTATAGTTTATTCATTATTTGTGATATAATTCAAGGTAATTTTATTAATAAAAAAATATTTGTTATATTCAATATACTTTCGACATATATTGCTTAGATTTGTTTGTGTTCAATCGGCGGCATATATAATCAATGCTATCATCAATTTGACTACACATTTCATAATTAATCAGCATTTTTTTTGTTAATAATTCGTTAACAAAAGTAAAAAAAAAAAATGTTTTTGCAAAGAAAAATGTTGCTTAAAATTATTTTAGGAATCTCGAATTAATGAAGTTGTCACATTTTTGGAACATTCTTTTGTATAACTTTTCTCTAATTATATAAATAATTGATCTTTTATTAGACTAAAGAAATAACTTTTGAACTCTGAAAATTCTTTTTTTTATTTTTTATGATTTAGGAATTACAATTTAAAACTGAAAAATAGTTGAATTTTTATGGATCAATTTTGTTTAAAATAAATTTGACAATAAAAAAAAATTACATAATATATATTTCTATGTACACTATATATTTTAAAGTTTTAAAGTTTTTAAAGTTTTAAAATTTTTTGAATTTGGATATTTTTTCCAGAATTATATCTTTAACAACATTTATTAATAATATTAAAATCAGTAAACAGATAATTTTTAAATACGTTGTTTAAATTTTGTTATTTTATTCTTTAAATCATTTTTCTAATACAAAAACTTCAAAAATATTTTTATTTAACTTTCAACAATAAATAAAAAATATAAATAAAAAATTTGAAAAGATATAATAAAGATGTCAATTTGAAATTTTTTCTATGTTTCTGCAATAATATTACTTCTGCAAATTTTTAGATCTGTCGGAAATATCTTGTTCTGTATCGTTGAATAGTATGATTAAATATTTTATTTCTTTTTTCTTTAGCATTTTTATTATTATAAAATCATATTGATGTCTTGTTATTTTTTAATTTTTTATAATAGCATATATTTCTTCTTTTTTTATTATTTTATGATTTTTTTAATTTTTATATATATAAATTAGTAATTAAACTATCGTTTAATGGAATTTTCAGTCCATTTTTGAAAATTTTTATAATTTTTTATAATTTTTTAGATATAAGAATTGCTTTTGAATCTTTTTATACATTTTCATAGCTAATAATTTATCTATCTCTATCATTTCTACATTGTTCAAATTTTTAATGTAATTATTAAAGTTAGCGTTTATATTTTGAATTTTCTTTTTAATTTTTATACATCTTTTAGATATTTTACAATTTCTGTTATTGTTAATGAATTTTTTATAGTTTGTTCAATCCGTAATATTATTCGTGGATATAGATTATATATATTTGTATTTGTTATAATGTTTTAATTAAATTCAAAGATCGTAAAAAAAAGATTTAAGGACAAATAAAATAATTCTTTCGCTGTGATAGATTAATGTTAGCAATTGCAATATCTAATAAATTAAATGTTTTATTGCTCATAGGCCAATATGTTATAAGTTTTCCAGAATAGAATATTTTTGATTGATTTTTAATTATTGTATATCATCTTTAGAATTATGGTCCTAAAGTTTCAATGACTGTATTTCACATTGAAATCACTCAATATTACAAATTTCATATTAATTAATTCGAAGAATTTTTCGTATTCTTTCTCTTTTATCGTTTATGTAGTGGATAATAAATAAACTGATAAAATATTTATACTATACAAATATTTAATTTAACATTTTAGTAATTTACATTGATAGTAATCTTGTATATTTTTTCTGTTTGATATAATTTTATTTATAAATATTTAAATATTTTCTTGATATAAATAATCATTCATTCTATTCCTCTTCCACTTGGATATAAAGTATCGTAATATTTATAGTTTGAAATTTTTAGATATGATTTATTCATCTCATGCGTTTCTACAAAAACAATAATATTTATATGTTTATAACTTAATAGCTATTTTTATTCTATTGCATTATTTTCTGTAACATTGAGATTTGTTAATAAATTTAACATAACTAATATTTAGTTGGTTAGATTTTTTATTAATTTTTCCAATTTTTCTGTGTTGTTTATATGTTTGTTTATTTATTTAAATGTTTAATTTGTATTTAATTTTATAACTTCATAGATTTTGTTATTATTGTTATATATTGAGTTGGCTTGTTTTAGTATTATTTATTTGCTCGATTTCGGAATTTGGAATAATTTTAGAATTCTAATTGTTAAAAATAATCTTTTTCTGTATTATTTATTAAAAATAATCTCTTTTTTTTTGTTTTTATAGTGCAAACTTTGTAATTAGCAAAATGATTTTTTCCGAAATTGAAGCATACGATATTTTCTATTATTCGAAAGATGTAAACTTGCATATTTAATGCATATTGGAGATTTGTTGTAATAATTTTTATGACTATAATTTTGATGCATTGTGTTATATCTTTATTCTTTTTCAGAAATTCAATTTTTGTTAATGCGTTATATATAGTTATTATGTTATAAACTTCCTTATTATTGGTTTTTTCTATTAAAAATATTAATAACGGATTTATGAAATCTTTTAGTAAGATTAATAATGCTACTTGTATTCTTTTTTTCTGTAAGATTAATATTAATATTAATATTAATATTAATATTCTATGTTTAATTTCGAATATATAAATCTTTTAATACAATTTCAAATTTTCTTTCAATTTTTAGTTGATATCTGTAATAATCTTTTTTTTTCCTGAGAATTTTAATAAATATATACATCTGAAAAAAATATTTTTAATTTGATTTATTTATTTTTTTGTTGTAGAAATTAGAGTTTATTATAATATTTAAATGTTTCTAACAATTATTCGAATTTATATTTATAACTTGAATAAATTAGGAAAAAACTTAGGAATTTCAATAAATTTAATGATCTCAATTTTCATTTCTTAGTTCAAGTTCTGCAATATTGTATGTTTATTAGATAATTGTGAATCACCTAACTATGTTATTTTTTCATATTATTTTATAATTTTGATCATTATGATTTAATCATCATGTTTTTTTTTTCTAAATTAATTGCAAGTTTTCTTTTCTCTATTTAATGTATTTTCCATTAATCTCCATTTTTTTCCATTTCTGTTTCTGAGTTATAATTGAAATTTGAGTAGCTCATTTTTATAATTTTGAGATTAATTTTTTTCTCCTTTCTAATAGCTATTGTTTTGCATTTTTAATACACAGGATATGGTTTAATTTCCAGAAAATATCAAAATGTTAAACAGATTTTATCAGTATTATTTCAAAATGTCACTTGTTATTTTAATTATTATCAATTTTGTTGTGTTTACATTCAATTGATATCTTTACCTATTGATGTTTAAGATGAAAATAAGTTTTATATTTGAAACATTTCAATAAAATTTCAATAAATATTAAAAAAATTAAAATAAAAAATTAAAATTAAAATATAATAAAGAATATTTTTAATGGCGATTTTGGTACAAGTACAAACAACTTTTTTTACAATTATTCATAATAAGAAATATAATTAATAAAATTATGATATAACTATTATATAATATAAGAAACGTTGTACATGCCAACATACACAGATTAAATGTATGATTAAAATGTATAAAAATCAATCTTTTCTCAAAATTCTATAAAAGAATTATTTGAACTATAATATTAATAAGTAATATCAATAAAATTATATTTCGCTATAAAAAAAAATAAAAATATTCTTTTATTCTTTCTTTAAATCATTTTAAAATTGTAGCATATAATAAATATTAGAAATAGTCACAATTTTATATCTTATATTTTATATTAATATAAAAATATTAAAATATTAAAATATTTTTAATATTTTTGTATCGAAAATAATAATTTTATTAATAAAATAAAATATTAAGATTAATTTTTTTAAATAAAAAAAAGAAAAAAATTTTTACGTTAAATAATTGCAGAGTTAAAAATTCTTTTATAGAAATAGTTTCTATGAAAATTTATAAAAATCGTGAATTTAAAAATCTATTTTTAATTTTAAAATAATGAATTAAATATTTTTCATTTTCATATGAGCTGTAATATATTTAATTTTAATAAAATCTCCGACATTGTGATAGAAAGTAATTGATTTAGCATGAAATAGTTCGAAATATAATTTTAAACAATATATATATACAAAATAAGAGACAAATTTTTTGTAAATGAATTAATATATACTATTTGTATATTCTCGGACAAAATGATACATTTTATATTTTTCGATATTAATGCAATCAAAATTTTAAATATATATCTATATCCTTTCCTTAATAATAAAAAAAAAACAAACAATAAAAAGGAATAATAAAAAAGAACAACATTTCAAAGACAATATTTTTTTTTATAAATATTATCGTTTATATGAAAAATGAATCGGATAAAATAATAGCAAATGAAAAAATAGATTCAGCATACGAAAAATATGTCAAAAAACATTCTCAAATAAAAAAAAATTCATTAATTATCTCGTAATAGCATGTGTTATTATTTTTCGCATAAATGAATAAAATTTACGAAAGAAAATATTTGTGTTTGATCTTCTTCTATTATTAAAAAAAAAATAAATATTTTATATCAATATATATTTAAAATTCTGACAAATTACATTAATATTAAAAATATTAAAAATCATAGAATATACTACCCGGAAATATATTATCAAAAACAATTGATACAAAGATTGAAAATTGTTTCAATCTTATGTATATATAGAATGTATATAATTTATTTAAATCTTATGTATATATAGCACAATAACTTATACATATATATGTTAATATTCATATATTTTTGGAATATTGATTCTAAAGGCTAAAATAAATACGATTAATAATAATAATATAAAAAATATCATTACATATAAATAATTTAAATTTAAGTTAGATATGTAATATAGAAATAAAATGAAAATAATTTCATTCTATTTTTGTTTTATCTAAACCAAATTTAATTCTTATATAAAATTTTTCTTTTATTTCCAATTAATTTTTCAAAAATTAATTTTTCAAAAGTTATTATTTATTTAAATATATTAAATATGTACTAAATAAAAATTCTATATATAATTCTATATAATATCAAATGGAGGATAAAATAATTTTAGCGCTTTTCGATTTTTTTTAAATATAATCTTATAATAATACAAAATAAAAAAAAATATAAAAAAATATAAAACATAAAAAATGCTGAATTATAAGGATTGATTTCCCATCTAAAAATAAAAATAATATTATTGTATTCAGTAATATTACAAAGTAATATTTAAATATATAAAAAATATATTATTTCATATATAATTTATTATATTCTATATACATATAAAACTAACATATTTATTAAATTTATTTAAAAAAATTAAAAATTTTAATTACATGAATTAAAGCAAAAAAGATTTATGCCTCAAAATGTTAAAAAATGAGATTTTTATTAGTTCTAGTTATTATTCCATGATTTTTCTTCATTAAAACTTCATTAACTTCATAAAATTTTTAAAAAAAAATTCAAAACTTTAAAGATTTATAGTTATCAAAAGAAAATATCCAATCAATATATCAATATGTTCTACAATTAATTTTTTCGACTCAAATGAAGTGCAAATTTTTAGTGTTTATTCACATCTGGTTATTATTCAAATATAAATATTTTATATAAGACCTTGATAATGGTTTTTACTTTATTCGCATTTATGAAATCATTTTTTTTAATATAATATAATAATAATGTTATTAATATTATATATTATAATATAATATATAATATATTATATATAATATATAATATAATATTATTAATTATGTTAAATAACTTGAGTTAATATTATTCTAGATCAATTCTTTTTTATATATTCAATGTATTAAAAAACTCATTTGATATTAAATCGTTGATAATAAGAATAATTTCATATCGAAAGAATATAATTGTAAGATCTATATTGATTGGATATTTTTTACAAATTGTATATATGTTGTAAAAAAGAATATAATATGATATTATATAATATGTTATTAATTTTTTTGAAAATAAAAATAATATTTAGAAGATATATAAAGATTAAAATTCCTTTTTTAAATAAAATCATATATTTTTTAATAAATTAATCAATAAATAATTATTTCTTAAAAAAATTATTAAGCCATTTGTAATAAAAATTATTAAGAGATATTTTAATTTGAATTTTATAAAATTTATCCTATAATAAACAAGAAAAATAGGAACAAAAAAATATCATTTTATGTATTCTTTTTCTTTTATATAAGTTTCACTCTATATGTAAATGATGAATTGTTTTTTTGTGTATTTTAATTTTTAAATACAAGAAAGAGTTATCTACACGGTTATTATCTAATTATTATATAAATGCGATTTCATAAAAAATGATAAAATAAAAAGATATAACTTTCATATTACATTTATTATTTATTATACATGTATATTTAAAAAAAAATTTAAATGTAGATTACAAGAAAATAAAGATAAAGTAGAATAGAAGATAGATATAAAAATAAATAAAAATAAAATTTATATTATTTCAATCAATTATTATATATATATATATAATATATACTATATAATAATATATAGATATAATTTGATATAATTTCTATTTTATTATTATAAAAATTGCAAAAATTATATATATTATTATCATTTAAATAAATTTTTTATCTAATAAAAATAGATTTCTTATGTATAAAAAGATAAATTATAATTATATATTTTCAAAATTGTTTATTTTTTATAAAAATTTTAAATATATTAATTTGTATATATAAAATAATATAAGTACAATTTTTAATAATTTAAAAATTTAATGAAATGTCTTCAAAACATCTCTGCAAAATATTAATAGAGCAATTTATGAATCCATTGTTGATCTGATTTCAAAAAATAATATAACGAAGATTGGATTCGTCTTATATTTCATTCTTTAATAGCTGGTGCCCTAAATCGATAATTCTTACTTAAAGAAGTATAAAATCCCGGTCAATGTCATTCTATGTAATGTATCTTATTATATAAATCTTTTTATTGATTCAAAACTGTTTTTCAGTGATAAACTCGCTGAATTTTAATTTTATTGATTATAATAGAATTGATCAAATGTTTTTGACATAAGATAATTTCTAATATAAAATTGATTTGATTTTAAATTATATAATGTGAAAATGATCATAAATTATAAATTAAAATAGTAAGTAATTACTTTTTAATATATTTAATATATTATGTATTTTATATATTTTATATATTAATATTTTATATATTTAATATAAGTTATTAATTATATATTAAATATATGATACAATAGTAATAGTAATATTATTCTATTAAAGAATTTTAAATTTTAATCTAAAAAATATATATATAATTATATATAATTTGATATTCTGCTTATTTTTATTAAAATTAAACGATTATTAAGTTCCTGTTGTCTTTTGTTTTTACTAATAATATAATTATTTAATTACTTTTTATACTATTTTTATTAGCATTTTATTAGTATTAAATTATTTTTATTAATAAAAATTAATTTATAATTATTAAAGAAAAAATCATATTATTAAAGATTAATAAAGATATTATTGAAAATAGATTTACATTATTAAAAATTATTAAAATATGACAAGAAACAAAGGAACATTGGAAAAAGTTATAATATATATATAATCAAAAATAAAATAGAAAAGATTTTTATGTATAAAAGGAAGAAATTATGATTATTATTTAATATAAAAAAAATTTATTAAATTTTTAGATTTTTGGATAATTTTGTTTATGTATGTATAATATTATTTATGTAATAATATTTGTTTTATATTTTACAGAACATCAGGATGTGAGAACTAATAGATATAGCTTGCCCCCAAAAAATTCGATTGATATCGGTGCATCGAACGCCATACATAATAACATTGCAAAGAGTAATTCTAGGTACATAGATTATTATTTATAATACTTAATATAATTAGAAAATTTATAGATATTATAGATATTATGTTAATACTATAAATGAAGAATATTTTAAGTTAATATCTTATATTAAATAATAAATTTTATGATTCTCTAAATATTTTTAATACAATACAATTATTATTATTTTAAATTTAATTATTTAATTATTTAATTAAATTTAAATTATTTTAAAAAATCAGATCGATAATTTCTTGATTTCAGTTTGAATGGTGTTTCTTACTCTTCCTCTATTTCACGCACTTCATTTGGTAGATATGCTGCAGCACGACCGCCTTGTTCCATGGCCAATGTAAGTACGATATAAAAAATCGATAATTGTCAAAATTATATATCATATAATTCTTTAATTTAATTTATAATAAAATATAAAATAAGTTAAAAACACATATATATCTTTTTCATTAAATATGGATACATATAAATTAAATATTTTATATTAATTTATTAAGATTAATATTTAAAATAATTTTAAATAACCTCAGATAAATTATAATATTTTATTTAATAATATTTTTATAAATATAATTTGCCAATTGCTAATACAAAATATTAATAAGTAGATTTTTTTCAAATGAACAGTTAGTTTTAAAAAAATAATGATTGAACATTTTTTATTTACAATATTTTATCTTCTAATAATTAAAATAAATATATATAAGTAAAAAATATTATATTTATATTATTACATTTAAATATTATATATAAACATTTTTTATGTTTCATAGCTGTTCATAGTAAATTTTAATCGATTTTTTAATCGATATTAAATTTTTTAAACAAATAGTTCAAATTTATTTCAATATTATAACTTTTAATTATTACTGTATATAATTAACTTCATTTTTTTAAATTAAATATCTGAAAAATTTTCTCGTAATAAATGCGTTTTTTAATATTTATAATAATACTGTTTATAATTAAGGATAGAATACGAATTATTTTAAATTTGTAAAATGGCAAAAAATTCGAATCATTTTGAATATAATTTGAATTCCCAAAATTTCCGAAAGTTTTTTGTATGAATCTTAAAAAATTCGAAAGTTTTGTCTCATTTTTATTATTTACTTTTTAGTTTTATTCGTTTTTGAGAATTAATCAATGTCTAGAATGGGAATTATATAATTCTGACTCAAATCTACCTAATATTGAAAAATATATAATTAAGAGATAAATAATTCTTTAAAATTTTTAGACTTAAGAATAAAAATAAAAATTAAGAGATTAAAATTTACTTGATATATAATATGCATTTGGAGTAATTAGAAGTATTTCAAATTTCATCATTATTCACAATATAGTATACACATATATATTATATACACATATACATATAAGATTAATATATTCGTGAAATATCTTGTAAGATTTTTTCATCTCTGTCATTGTTTAATCTATTTTTATATTTTTTAGACATAAATTTAAATTGTTTATAACTTAATAAATGAGTTTTAATCGATATTTTTGCGTACTAATTTTTTTCTTGGTCTCTAGATATAATCAATTCTTCAAAGATATTCTATAAATATCATATATTATAATTAAGAACACATAATTATTTGATTCTAGATAATCCATAATACTACCATGCTTGGTTCATCTGCCGAGCGTACTGGGTAAGTAAAATAAAAAAATAATTATTTAAATAGTTGAATGATTCTATAAAAATTGGATTTAATTCATATATTAATTAATGATTAATTTCTTTTTATCTACGTGCAGAAGTCCTCATGGACATCTAATTTTACAATTTTAATTAGTTTTTCAGTATTCAGATAATTCTAGATGAATAATAACACTATTTTAAACTATGTCGATGATTTAAATATGCAGTAATTAATAACGATATATTAGATTTATAATATTTATTAAACACTGAATTTATTATATATATATTTATTATATGAATTTATTATATATAGGTATTCAAAGATTTAAAAGCATTATTCTCATAAAAGATAAATATTAGAAAAAAATGTTAAAATAAAAAGTTTTTTTGTTTTCTAAGCTGTAATAATATATCTCAATTTTTTTATATTTTCAATATTTTTCGAGAAATGAAAATGATTTTTAATGTTTTTATTTTTTAAATGTTGCAAAATTTATGAAACCATATGTCAAAACAAATTTACTTATATGTATGATTATAATCTTTAAAATTATATGATTTTTTTTATATGATTTATGACTTAATTTATGAGAAAAATGCTAGTTAATAAATTTTTAAATATTCTTTGTATATTTATTATTGACTAATTTTAAATATCTTAAAATTTCGATGAAAAGATAATGCATTATCTATTGTCTTTCTTGTATATCTCATATATATTTATATATTTATATTAATATGTGTGTATATATATATAAACAAATAATAAACCATACATTAGCTGTTCATCAAGATTTTGAAATATTCAAAATTGATCGTTAAAAGATTAAAAAAAACATAAATAACACAATAATATATAACATAAT
Organism: Apis mellifera; assembly: GCF_003254395.2. NCBI lineage: Eukaryota > Metazoa > Arthropoda > Insecta > Hymenoptera > Apidae > Apis > Apis mellifera. The sequence goes on along the minus strand of NC_037644.1, from coordinate 4,810,822 downwards.
ATAATATATAAACAGCTTCACTATTTTTACATTTTTACATTGAATATATTATTCCTTGCCAGCACACATTTAATCGAACATTATATGTATATTTCTTAAACTTTTTCCTTACTTAAATTTTTAAATATTGACTTGAAGTTTAATTTGAACATCATTTTTTTTTATAGATACAAATACACACACGCGCGCGCGCATACACACACACACACACACACACACACGCGCGCGCGCGCACACACGCACAACAATTTGATTATATTTTTTTTTATTAATTAGAAAATTTTTATGTTGTGTATTTTTTATTTTAATATTTATTTAATTACAAAAAAATTAATTTGTTTTTATATAAAAGAATATAGAAAATTATAACAGACTATGGTATAATATTAATATTGATTTTGTTCATTATAAATTGTAAATATTTCATAATTTCATAAAACATAGAATGAAAATTCTTTATAGAAATCTAAAGAAATTATAGAAATTGAAATATTAAAATAATGATAGTATATAAGGTAGATAAAAATTATAATATTTTTGAAAATGTAAAAAATTCTACAAAGGATTTTCAATATTTAATTCTTAAATAAAATGGTTATCATTTACTGTTATTCTATTATTTTATTTTTGAGATATAGATATAGTTAATTTGCTAAACACGTATTTTTTGTTAGATTAATTTGCGTATGTATATATTTATATTTATTTATTATAATATGTATTAAATAATCATTCGCATCTGTGTAGATGATTAAAGTGTGTTCATTAAATATGCTGCATGGACTTTATATTTATTTCCTTTTCATTGACAGATATTAAGCGATTCCACTCCTATGAAAAAGACCAGTTCAATATTCCCAAAATCCTCTGCACAATGGCAACATGTTCCTTTTATTCTTATTTTCAGAGTAAGTAATTTTTTTCACTTCGCTTGCAAAAGTTTTAATCCATGATGCATGATGTTTTATTTTATTTTATTTTTTATTTTTGTTAAGAAATATTTATTATTTTATTTGAATTATACAAAATGTTCCATATAATGCTTAATAAATTGTTTCTTCGAAAATATGAATATTTTTTTATAAATTGAATGATATATAAAAACCAATTATTAATAAAAAAAATTTTGGGAATAAATCTCAATGCATTTTAAAAAGCAATCTTTTATTTTTTAAAATTAATTTTTTATTAGTATTCAATCTAATAATACTTATTTGACAAATTTTTTTTTTTATTTTACATAAATTATATTAAAGAATACTCTATATACATAAATATAGAAAAGAAATTTACTATATAGAAAATAGATCAAAACAAACATAAAAGTTAAAATGTTATTAATTGTTAAATATTATTAATATAATTATTATTATTTAATAATAATTAAAAAATAAATATAATAATAAAAAATAATATTTACATTTCACTTGAAAAAAAATAACCGATATTTTTTCCATTTTTTGAGATTTATTTTTAAAATTTTTATTAATTGAATCTTATATAACTTTTAATTTGCAAAAAAATTATGTAAATGAAACTATATTAATATTGAAGAAAACAATTTGAAACATTTAATATGGAACATTTTATATGAAGATAAAATGACAATTTATTTAAAAAAAGAAAATATTTTATTCAATTACTTCAGTTTACATTAAAAAAAATCTATTCTAATATTTTCTAATATTTTTTACTTATTAAATATCTACTATTAATTATAAAATGTCTATATATATTTAAAAAAAGCATGTAAAAAAAAAAGAAAATATTTTATTCATTTTAAATATTAAAAAAATATTATATTTTAATATTTTCAAATATTTATTTATTAATATTTACTATTAATAAGATTTATATTTATTTCGATTTAATATAATTATAATAATATAATTTGATAATATATAGATGTATTATACAAATAATTATAATTATATGCATTTTATCATTACTATAAACATGACATTTTCATGGAAAGTTATTTTTTCAGTGAAAAATCGAGCACTTTGGCTACAATACAACTGAAACCAGAACGACCACGGTCACTGAGTCTTTATTCGGAAGAAGAACAGAAGCAACGTACAAATGAATTGTCAACAGTACCAACACCTGCTTTACCTGATTATCAAGCAAGTCCTCTAGTTACAATTTTACGGGAAACAGAGAAAACTGAAAAAAATGTGAAATCTTCGCCTTCATGTAGCCAAGAAGTAGCTGGCAATCAACATAGTCGATTAGATTTAAAATTCTATCATTCCCCTTTATGGTAAATAATAAAATTGCGACAATGTTAGAATTATATTAAAAATTATACGTTTGTATGTGCAATAAGATTATAAAGCTTCACTTCTCAGAATAAAATATCAGCGAAAAAAAAATTTTTAAGTTTGATGAAAACTGAAAAAATATAGCACTTAAGATAAATACATTATTAATGAAATTTATATAAAAAAAAAAAGTAAAAAGAAATATAGATCATAGTTAATAAAAAAGATTTTTTTTTATATCAATCAATCACAAAATTATTATTGATTATTGTTAATTTATATATAACATTGTACTAAATAAAAAATAAAGAAATTTTCTAATATTTGATTATTTTTATTTAATTAATTTTATAATTTAAAAAGTTTTTAATTAAAATTTTATAATTTAAAATTTAATCATAAAAGTTATACTTTTTAAAAATGATATTTTATATCTGTGATGATGATCATTTTTTGTATTTTTTCGAATTTCAATTGTAGATTTAATGTTATATTAAGAAAAAAAAATAAAAAAATATTATTTATATATTTTACTTTTCTTATTTTGTGATCTATTATCTATTTTTATTTTTCAGAATACAATATAAAAATAAAATAAAATAATAAAAATAATAATTATTGTTATTTTTATTATTGTTATTAAAAAATACAATAAAAAAACAAAATAAAATTATAATTCACGATTAATTTTATTATTTATAAAATATGATATTGTTTGTAAATTTTACAAACTTCAAATTAAAATATGTCCTAAATTAATAATTTTTAAACATACAGTGAATGTTACTTAAAACCGTACATCATTATGCATACTAAATTTATATTTGCAAAATATTATTATAGTATGTTTAAGATTTTGGAAACAAATTTATTAATGTATTAATTATTAATTATTAATATATTAATTATTTAATGACTTTAAATTATCTTATTTATTATAAATAAAATTTTTAAATTGAAAATAATGACAATAATGTAACTACGACATAATGAAGTTAGTAAATAATGTACAGAAATTACCCATCATTAAAAATTATACAAGTTGATATAATTGAAAAAAATCGAAGAAAAAAACCATATTTTTTTCTAGTAATAAAATTCCTGTTCTTTTCAATATTATTAAAATGTTTTTTTAACTAAGTATTTATAATTTAAATTGAGTAAAAATAATAAAACAATAAAACATATAATTTGCAGAATTAATTATATATCATTAAAAAAATGAAAGAAGTTACAATAAAATTTCTAAAATAATTAATAAAAAAATAAATGTAATACAATTGGATATTTAAAAAAAACCATATTGCTAATGGTTTTCATATTTGTGTGAAATAATTATTAATAAATTATTAATAAATTAATTATTTAATAATATTATAATTGTGTTAAAAAACTCTGAGTTAATTTCTTTATTTACATGTATTGCAAAAAAATTCATTCATGACATCGAATTTTTATCAATAATAATTTTATGTCAAAAATATTGATTGCAATATTATAATTTATATTGATTAGGTATTTTTGGTTTTTTTTGATGAATGCTATAAATTTTTTAAATTTTTGAACTCTTTTCTCAGCATCTTTTTTTTAACATACTATAATCTTTAGTATTGCGATTAGTATTGTGTCATTGAAATTAATATGACTCTTCCAAATAAGAGATTCAGATGTATTAGTTAAACGTATAATCGGCTGAAATTGAATTTCAGTTAAAGAATTCTTTGGAATTAACAAAATATATGCAATATGAAAATAAAAAGTAAAAATTTAAAACAAAGAATATTAAAAAATATTTTTAATAAAATTTTTATAAAATGTTTATATATTTAGAATTTTAAATCAACTTTATCAATTTCATTATTGACAAAGCTTATTATCAATTATTATTATTATTATCATTTTCTTTTTTTTCTATAGATATAAATTAATACTTATATTTATAAAAATAAATATAACTAAAATTTAACTAATATTTAGTTTCTTTTTTTTTTATATTTTTTATACATATATTATTCTTCTTTTCTATATATCATACAAATTAAAAATCTAATATGCTTACTTCAAAAGACATATTAAATATATAAGATGTACAATTTACTAAATTTTATTCTTCTAATTATGCAAAATGTACAAATATTAAATTATAATATATATTAAATTTTTTTATTTTGTCCGGCATTATAATCTTTACATACCGCAATAAATCAAATATCAAGTACGAAATTGACTTCGATTATTTTGAAAAAAATAGTCAAAGTTGCTTTTTATAATTTTTTTATTTGAGACTAAAATGAAAACTTATATTAATTATATATATATTATATATATATATGCTGTTTCATTGAAATCATTTGATTAAAAATAAACAATCTAAAGAAATTAAAATTTGTTTTTTATAAAAATTTTTAGAATTTAGATCGAAAATATTACAATTTTCATCATCTTTTATTGTTTGCAGTTCATAGCAATGTTAATAGATTTTGATACAATTTTTAGAACATATATATAATTGATAGAAGTTTATAAAATATATTAAAAATTTTCATTAAAAGCATAGATAAAAAAGTTAAAAAAAAAAAGATCCTTACTATTCGTTTCGCAAATCCAATCAATAGCAACTTTTTCAAAAATTTTTTACATCATCTAAATTTTTCTAACTTCTCCAAATAATCCAATTTTAAAGAACTTACCTATGTTTTAAAGAATATACTAACACTTTATAAAATTATTGTATATCTATAAGTTCGATTATATACAAATTAATTTTGATTTTGTATTATAACTATTTATAATTTGAAATAAAGATAAAAATATATTATATAGTTATCACGCTAGCGATATTAATCATATTCATTTAAAAAAAATTTATATATTGATAATTAATAACTTATTTCAATAAAATGATAATTAATTGCAATATTGTAAATATAATTACAAATTCTACATTCTCAGAAGATTCAAATAGTATATATACTGAATAAAAATCATTATTCATTGTTATTATTATCAATACTTTTTTAGATTAATATATTCATAAAAAAAAAAAAAAACAAGAAAAAAGAGAAGGAAAAATATACCGGAATTGAATATATTATATATCAAAGAATTCTATAATTGAATTTTTAAATTTCATTTTCTTGAAAAATAGTTTTTTAATTTTATATTTAATACGTAATATATTATTATAATATATTATTTTAATTTAATAGATTCTATATTTTCCTTATTTAAAATATAAATAAAATAGGTTACCTATCAGTTTATTATTATGCTACATAGAATTAACCAGTTTCATTTGTATTTAAAAAATTTAAATTTAATTTATTTGAAAACTTGAAAACTTGAAAAATTTAATTTATTTATTGAAATTTTCTAATTTCGTTATGATATTTGATTTTCTTTTTATTTCGAACTATAAATATAATTTTCTATCTCGATTTATAACAAATTTCCGATTTCATCTTATAAATTCATAAACTTTATCCTTTTATATATTTACCAAAAATAGATATTATAAAATATATGTGTATAATATAAAAAATGTTACTTTTACTTTTATATTGTAAATTATGAATACTTCTTATAAATATATCCCATTGTATTTAAATATATCTAAAAAATAAAAAAACTACATTTATTAAATTAATATATAAAGTAATACATACATATATATATATATATATATATACACATATATATGAATTTATATATGATTATATACATATATAATATGATTTTATGTTACAATAGAAATTTAATATTATAAATTTTTTTGAATTTTTTTTTACATATTTATAAACAAAGAAAAAATTTTATAAAATTTTTTATTGCAATAAATTAATATATATCATCAAACTATTTTGAAAATATCACAACAATCGTTTATAATTGAAGAAAAAAAAGAATGATATATAAAAAATTAGAAATATACTTTTTGATTTCGTGAAAATGCTTAAATTATTATAAAAAATTAAATAATAATGTTTGAAATCCATTTTTAATCTCATGTAATTTTTTTCCTATTATAAATAATATTGATCGCTTTCAATTTACCAATTAGAATTTCATATTATCATTTTTTAAATATATAAAAATTTTCACATTTTTCATAAATATAACTATTTGTAATATTGGTTTCAATTTGTTTTCTATTTTATATCATACCATAGTTTTTGATTCAGAAATAATATATTTAAAGTTGACGAATGCTGACATAAAATGCTATCAAAAATTGAATGCTTTTAGAAATATTTCAAAATTGTATTTTGATTAAAATTTAGATAATGTGTATGTTACAAAAGATCAAATGTAAATATATAATCATCTTTTCTTCTTACAAAATATACTGAATACTATATTGGATATTAGATTTATGTATGCTGAATAGAAAAGTTTTTTTTATTAATTTCTAATCTTATTGAATTCAATAAAATAAAAATAAGTTTCAACACAAATTACGCAATGATGTAACTAATATTTCTACAGTAATTAATTTCATTTAAAACATTATAGAAATTTGGTTATTAAAAAAATTTCAATAAATAAACAATACAGAATGTCCCCATTATTTCATCTAATATGAATTTATATTGTATATAATTTAAATAAACTTCAAATAATATTTTTACATTTTTTGTTTGTTTTGATTTTTAAAAAAATTATAAAAAAAGATATTCACAAATTTACAATTCCACATATTAACAATCTACATATTTTTCTAAATTTTTATTAAATTTCAAAAAATTGCTATCTGTTCCTATAATATATTAACAAATACTATATTTAAAAAATATAGTATAACATAATGTAATTTGAAAAAAGCAAAAAATTTATTCAAAGTTTCATATATTGTAAAAAAACAAAATTTTAAAATGAATAAAATTATTTAAATAAAAAAATCTTATCAATATAATAAGAATCTTAGCAAAAAATAAAAAATTAATCACAAAATCTATATTTTTTAAATATTTTAATAAGAGATGTATTGTAATTTGTTTTAAATTATTTTATAGATTTATAAAAAATATATATATTATTTATTTTTTTAAAATATGTTCTAATAACTAAATTTCTACAATATTTTTAATGAAATTAATTATTATATGAATATTTTTTATGTTATATATTGTACATTCAATGATCATATTTTAAAAATATTGAACTTTCAATTATTAGATATTTATAAAAATCTGTAACTTTGTAATGATAAAATGAAACAAATATAAATAATGAAATTGTTATACAAATATAAAATATCAGATATCTATTATATTTATATTATTTGATATGAATTTAAGTTATTATAAAATTATCTCAATATTAAATATTATTTCTTATTATTATTTTTTTTAAACTTTTTTTTCTGCTATTGATTAGAAATTAAATTTTGTTTATATCTTGTCAAATAATAATATAAGAGTGCTTTATATTTTTTTTAATATCAATTTATATTTAAGAAATATATATTTAAGAAATAAATTAATTTTAAACATCATATTCTGCACCAGCTATTTTCTCATTAATTAGCCAAGATACTAAATTTAAACATGTTTCATCATTTAAATACAAGATATTCATAAGCATTCCTTCAGCATAACCTACAAGTAATCCTGCACAAACATCAAGAATATGATGTCTCCTCATTAAAATCCTAGACATAACTATAGCAAATACCCATATTAATAATATTGTAAGAAAAATAGCAGATACAGGCCATATATATGCAAAAAAATAAAAAATAAGCATTGAACGTGACGCATGACCTGAGGGAAAAGCATATTTATCAGGTCCTATCGAAAAAGGATCATTGTTATGTGCTGGTCTTTTTCTTCCTGTCAGTGCTTTCAATATAGCAATAATAATAATGTCTAGTAATAGAGCTAAAAACATAAAATGTTAAATATTATGAAATATTAGCTTTTAATATATAAAAAATCATTAATGGAATTAATACACACCTGTTATTAAATTAATTTGTACTTGGTACAAACTTTTAGAATTAAGAATCCAAATAAACGCAAGTGACAATGCTAACCAAATTATCCCATGACATGATACCTATATGAATAATATAAATAATATATAACAATTAATTAATCTATACATTATAATCTATCTTATAATATAATCTTACATTATATTTATTTAAGATAACTTTTATGTACAAAAAAATTTGATTTCATATTTTTTATATATTAATTGTATCTAACTGTAAAATATGAACATACCTCTAATATCTTATAATATGCTTTTAATTTTCTCATAGGTTTTAAATCTTCTATACATTCTGTAAAAACTTTGGTTAATCTAATGTCAAGATCTAATGTATTTTTTATTATTAATGGAATTTCTCTTTTCTTATTCTGAAAAAATATTTTACAAAATATCTATTTTATATTTTTATAAAAATTTTTTAATATTTCTATATAATAATATTATTCTACATAAAATTCTACATAAAAAAATAGTAAGTAATCAATAAATAATAATTATCGAAATATATAATATCTATAAAATTAATTTTAAAAATATTGTAAAATATAAACAATTTTTATTAACTAAAAGACTAAAATTATGATTAAAAAGTTATTAGACAAAAAATTTATATATATAAATAAAATGTAAAAACATATTTATTATTAACCTTATATAATACCTTATTCATAGTACGTTGTAAATAAACTTAATAAAAAACAATTTTTAAATTATTAATATTACCAGAAAGTCTATTTAATGAATTGTTATGAATTATTAAAATTTATACAATATTATCTTTTTTATATATATATTCACATGATCTGTAAAAATTCACAAGTCAAATTGAAGCAAAAATAACGAAGAAAATGACGTCACTTATAAAATTAAATAATTATGAATAATAATTAATATAAATAATAATTAAATATATTATACAAAAAATTGTAAAGAACGACAAAAATAATCTAAGTTTATTTAACAACAAAATTTATTCTTTTGAACTGAAATGCTTTACATTTACTTTGAACTTTTATTATTATTTTATTTATATCAAAAATATATAATAATATTAGAAATACAATTTATATATATTTTTATCCTTTAATTATGCATAAGAAATTTATTAAAACTATTTTATTTTCCAATTAATAATTAAAATGAATAATTTTATTTCAGAATCTGTAAATTATCTTTTTTAAATTAAATTAAATAATTAAACTAAAATAAATAACTAATTATAGAAATAATAAAATAAAATATTTATTTCAAATTCAATAATGATTAAATTGTACTTTGTATATATTATTTTGAAAATTCTATTATTTTATATTACTTTATGAGACATTATAGATGATTTTATCTTTATGTCAAAACAATTATCTTAAACTATATCTATAAATATATATCATCATCTTTATGCCAATGATACGTATGTTAATAAATTATCTATTTTATGTAAAAACTGGAATAAATTTTATATTTTTATTTTTTTATATTTAACTTTAATTCATAATAATAAAGCAATGTTTTACTATCAAATTGGATTTTAGTAATAAATACAATTCATTTCAATGTTGATCTCGATTGTCTTTTTATATTTTATACTTAAAATATAAACTTTTATAAATTATTGAATTCGTGTTTCTGGTATAAAGATGATTTTAAGATTCGACTTAAATCTGAATTCCATTTACAATAAATTCTAGAATTCAGAGAGGGCGTTAAAACTTCAAAGAATAATTCGTTTCAAATCGACAATTCTGTAACTCTGTTTTTTTTATGTTAATTATATGTTTTTATTTAAAGATTTTTAAATCATATAAAAATTATATAAAATTATAGAATTATAAATTATAGAATAAAAATTTTTGTGAATATAAAAGATTATAAGTGTTATCATGATTTATATTTTATTAGCTGAAAATTTTAAGTTAATTAAATAAAGATAATTGTGTATAAAAATGCAAAAGAATCATCTAGAGATGCCAAAATTAAAGCGAATTAAAAGGTAAAAATAAAATATTCAATATATTTTCATATAATGCAATTTTATATATTTTTAGAGTACGTAGCACTATACTAAAAGTAATAAGAAGAAATAGGAAATAACAATATAATAATAATATTCATTCAATAATATTTATGCAGATAAATTATTTATTATAGATCAACAATATATAAGTATGATTATAATAACAATATAAAAATGATTTTGTGATATTTTACTATACAAAGCAAAAATTTTATTTTAATTTGTTACTTAGAATTAAAATAAAGTTATTAAAAAATATTAAATAATTATATGATTTAAATTTAGAGATAGAGATAAAACTTTTTTATAATCAATATTTACAAAAAATAATTTTAAAAAGCAAACGAAAAGGAAGAATTTTTTTTGTCAGTTAGTTATAAATAATTAAAAAAGTATAATAAAAATTATTTAAATTGAAAAGTAAAAAAAAAATATATAATAAATTATATATAATATATAAAAATACAATAAAAACAAAAATATAAAATAATTAATTTACAAATTAGAAATCTGAATAATTTTATAAGTAAATATAATCTAAACATCATTTTGTAAATTATCATATAATTGAACATATAGTAAATAATTATTTTAATTACAGAAAAAGAAGATATTAAAGCGTTAAAAGATATTGTATCATTTATATTTTTCAATTATATATTTATAATCTTTAAATGTATTTAATTGTAATAATATTATTCTTCTTGAAGCGTCTAAGAAATGAAAAGATACAAGAACAAGATTTTAAAAATTTATTCATTTTAAAATTTATTATAGGTTTGATTTAAATAAAAAATTAAACATATCAAAATATTAATAAATCATTAAAGAGTTTGTAAATATTTTCACAAGAAAAATCATAGAGAAATAAAATTAAAATTCTTAATATTGAAAATATATTATATAACTGTTAATATCAAATTATTATTTTTGTTGATCGAAAAAAAAATTTTATAATTTGCAAGTTTTATCAAAAACTGCATCCTTATTTCTTAATGCAATATTACAAGTAATAGATATGAAATCATATATAATATATACCGTATACTCAATAATTATATATAATATATATTAAATTATATGTAATAATATAGTTTGTTTAAAATATTTAATGTATTTAAGATTTGTTTATTTTTTTTTTATAATTTTTATATAATCAATATATATCTTTCTTATGTTTACTATTTATAAAAAAAAACTAGTAAGTATTATAATTATATATTTACAATAAAAATTGTGTTAAAATATTTTAATAAATTTTAATATTATTCTTAATATTATTTAATATAAAAAAATTATATATTTTTTGCACTAACTTGATTTTATTTGTTAAATAAAATTATTTTTTATATGATAAAGCAAGCAACGCCATGTTTTAAAAATTAATAGCATTTTAATTACTAATCATTATCATTACTATATTGATTATAATATTGGTTATATTGGAAATATTGATATATCAAGCTTAAGAAAATAATAGAATACTACACAAAGAAAAACAATTAAATATTTTTTTTAATGTAATGAAGAATATTTTAATTTCTTAAAACACAATGCATTCCTTAAACGAGAATAGCGCTGCTGACGGAATTTCTTTGAAATCTGCTCGCATTTGCTGATTGGTTACTTGGAAAATGGAAGTGGAGATCCATATACGCATGACTGCGACCTTTCGCCATATTTAATTTTTACCAAATTTTGTGAATCGATGTAAAGAAAATTAAAAGAATAAAAATTATGTATCATGAATGATTAATTAAAACAACTTGGAAATAGGTATAAAACGTTCTTATTTCAGAATCAGAAAATATTATGATAGAAGTAGTTAGACACAAGTTGCGTAACTTGTATGCATCCAACCCCCGCGGATTTTTCCTTGCTCGCGCGCGATTTTATTCTGCGCATGGAAAGCAATTTTGCCCAATCATAAATAGGGCTATTGTGGGGGGATGGTGTATGCTGCTGGCGCATTTCATACATCCGAGTGTAATGGTAACCAGATAGAGGCGTCGCGCGGGGCTATCGGCCGGTTAGCATCGTAAATACTTACTACTTACTTTCACTGAAAAATTTTTTCTCCTTTTTCTCGTACTTTTCTCTTATTCCGTTTCATAATATTTATATTATTTTGTTTTTTCTAATTTTCTATTTATTTTCATTTATCTTTTGTTTTTTTCCTCTCTCTTTATTATTCTTTTTTTTTTCTCTTTTTTTCTTTTCATCCGCAGTACTTTTTTTTCTTGCGACGTATACGTATGACGTACTATGTTCACGAAACGGAAGTAATACAGCGTGATGCACGACACGTCACGCGCGCGTTCTCTCTTTTTCTCCTATGTGCCTGTGTGCTGCAATAAATCGCGTTTGTGCGTGTGAGCATACGACCAAGCGAGTGATCTGTGACGTCAGTGGTCCGATCGGTTGTCACCTGTCAAGCTCTCAAACAAAATCTTACCTCGAATTTTCTCGTTCACTGATGCAATCCTTTTTATACTCTCAGCTTTTTTTTCACCTATATATATGGTTTCATTCCTAATCGCATCTCTAACTTTTGCTCTCTTACTTTTATTCTCTTTTATTCCGTTGCACTCATACTAACCAGACTCGTGCCGACCACGCAATCCGATCCATTTCTCTCTTATCCCCTTCTACCTTTCTCTACTTCATGAGTACCAGCAACTAACCCCCTCTCTACTTAACCCTCGCGATTTCTCCCTCTCGCCCTGTAGTTTCTTCCGTCCACCCACCTTCCTCCTTTCCATTTTCCTCCTCTTACTCTCATCACTGTGCCAGCTTCTATCCTTTGCCATTCATTTTCTCTCACTCTTTTCGGTTGGTAGAGCCAACCAGTGGCGTAGCCAGTGGAATTTCTCTCTTTAGGATTTCTCTCTTTAGAAAATGAATGATTTTCATTCATTAGTATTAATATAGTATATTAATCGAATAAATAATATTATTTAATATAATATTATATTTTACAAATGATATATATATATATATTTAAAAAAATGATAAATAAAAAATAACAGTATAAGATAATAATAAAAAATAATAATAAATAAATAAAAATAAAATCATTAGAAAAAAAAATATAAGTATCAATTTATTTCAAATTATTTTAAAATTAAGAAATATTGTAATATTTTTAATAGATAATATATATTATAGATAGTAAATAATTGACTGAAGTAGAAAATGGCACATATACTCGATCTATACCATTGGTCAACTACATGTATCTATTTGTCCATCTCTTTCGAGCTTTGAAAGTGCTCTTTTACCGCGGCTTTCCCTTTCCTCTTGTCCAATCTGGTGGTAGGAAACCACCCCCGCGCAATTCGCCCTTCCTGGTCGTCTCTTTGTCGGGCCGAAAAGCGTCGCTTTGAAGCAACGAGAGCGCGACTGGCACCCATACTCCCCACCACCCACTTCGTGTTGGTCGCCGGGTTTACCACCCACCGATATACAACCCCGCTCGCTCCGCTCGCCGCGACGACCGCAGACACAAAAACAATAACAAATCGATTCGCGAGGGCAATGGGAAGGGGTCAACGAGAGGTAGGACGATGAAGAAGAGAGGCAGGAGAGGGAAAGAGGGTGGTTATATATATATCTCTCTCTATCTCTTGACTCTCCCTTCATCCCACTCCAGCTCTCTTTCTCTCTCATTTCTCCTCGTCCCTCTTTCTGGATATTGTATAGAGAACGTTATGCTAAAGTATGCATGCACGAGGGTCGGTCCAATGGTCAGGAATCTCGCGAGTTCGTTCTGTGGCAGCACGTATCCGGACGTATTTCTCTGTACCCCGTTCGTGCTTCGCGAGGGAGAGTCCGTGTGCACATTACTTGCGTACCGATGGTACTGCATAACTTCCGGTCAACTGACGGAAACTTACAAAGATCAGCTGTGTGCTTCTTGTTATTATAATAAGAATCGGGGTGAAGCATAACTAGGAGATGATTTACCGTAATGACAATCGGCCTGAATTATAATAGGCCACCGGACGGGCATCCGTAAGAAGGAATCTTTTATTATGTTTACTTTCCATTTATTTTTTTGTTTTATTTATGTTCAATATATATCCGCGTTTTCTTTGATTTGATTTTTTTTTCTTGTTTTTTTTCATTAATTTCTTTGAATTATGAATTAGCATATAACTATAAATACAATATTATGTTTTTCATTGTTTTGCATGATTCTTTTGAAAAATGGCTTATTTTCCTTTTAGTATATTATGCTATTTTTTTTCTTTTTTTTTAAGTTTTTTTTTGTTAAAATAAAATTTTTGTAATATTTTATATTAATAATATTTTGTTTTAATATATATATTAAAATAAAATTGTTGTGAAACTTAGTATGATAATTACTATATATATATATATATTATATATTATATAATTATACATTTTATATACATATATTTTATATATATTTTCTCGTTATATGGATCTCATTTATATATAGATAGACTGAGCATGAATCAAGTTTAAAATAATAGTCAAAATATGAATCGATAATATTTTATTATTATTTTACTTGTTTATCTTGAATATGTTGATTGAGTGTTGAATTGAAGTTCATTGAAGAATTTATTAGTAACAAATCTAAAAAAATTATACATAAAACTCATATGAACATTGTGTTATTTGAAATGCTATGATAATCAATTTTTTTAAATATTAACTTGTGCTTCGACTGTATAATCGTTTTGAACTTTGCTCATTGCATATCTACAAATAGATTTTTTATCGTTTTATCGTTAATAAAGATATGAATATTGATGAATAAAGATTACTTAAGATTAAAGCGTTTAATTTTGAAATAGTTATTATATAATTACAATAGTTATTTATGATTAATTATCTTATTATATAATAATTTTTTATTCTGATATAATAAATATAGAATAATGAAAAGATGAAAAATCTTATAAATAAATAATCATTTTTATTCTTCTTTTAAAAAGAAATATTTTATTACATTTAAATAAAAAACATCTTCTATATATTTATAAATATAATATATATACATATATATATATATATACAGTAAATATATCGATTTAATCTAATGAATTGATAATTAAATGATAATAGATATTATAAGATATATATATGTATATGTCAATATACATACGTTTATTATACTATATATATGTTAAAAAAATAAATAACAAAATAATAGAAGATTGATTTCATAATGATATGATTTTATATAATTTATATATTTCTAAATATAATATATAATATTATATATTATTTAGTAATATAACAATTTATAATAACAAAGATCATATTATATGGTATATAAAAAAAATGATTTTATTACAAAAATTGTTTGATATTTTGAAATATATTATAAAGTATAATAATATATTAATATATAATATTAATATATAATATTAATAGTTTTTCTATAGATTGATGCACAAATTATGTGAAACCTAATTTTTATTTTTTAAATGGAATTATATAATTTTTATATTTATTATATTCTTATATTATATACTTGTTATATAATTATTATATTAATCGACATTATTTTTTTATTAAAAAAAATATTTATATCGAAAAATCATTAGTTTCAAAGTTATCTTCTTAAAATTTATAAAATTTTCTATATCAAAAATAAGAAACATTCAAAATGATATCTTCATGTTTCGTATATATATATATATATATATATATATATATATACACACATATACATATGAAATATTTATATATTGAAACATTTTTACACAATATTCTCTAGAAATTGAAACAAATACAAAAGTTGATTAACAAAAATTTCAGTTAATACTTATTTATTAATTATAAACAATAAAAATTTCCATTAAGGTAGAAAAATCAATTTGTCTCCATTATATTATTCTCTTTCGATGTGGTTTTATCTAACGCGAATTTAATATTTAAATTATTTTATAATTTAAATAAGCTTCATAAGTAATTTTTATATGCAATTAGTATATTTGTTTTGATTTTTAAAAAATAAAGAGGAAAAAATATCCTACGAATATATTAATATTTTATATATATATATATATATATATATATATATATATATATTATATTTTATATATATCATTTATTTATTGAAATTTTTTTAATAACCAAATTTCTATAATGTTTTAAATGAAATTAATTACTGTAGAAATATTAGTTACATCATTGCGTAATTTGTGTTGAAACTTATTTTTATTTTATTGAATTCAATAAGATTAGAAATTAATAAAAAAAAACTTTTCTATTCAGCATACATAAATCTAATATCCAATATAGTATTCAGTATATTTTGTAAGAAGAAAAGATGATTATATATTTACATTTGATCTTTTGTAACATACACATTATCTAAATTTTAATCAAAATACAATTTTGAAATATTTATATTTCTAAAAGCATTCAATTTTTGATAGCATTTTATGTCAGCATTCGTCAACTTTAAATATATTATTTCTGAATCAAAAACTATGGTATGATATAAAATAGAAAACAAATTGAAACCAATATTACAAATAGTTATATTTATGAAAAATGTGAAAATTTTTATATATTTAAAAAATGATAATATGAAATTCTAATTGATAAATTGAAAGCGATCAATATTATTTATAATAGGAAAAAAATTACATGAAAAATTACATTAAAAATGGATTTCAAACATTATTATTTAATTTTTTATAATAATTTAAGCATTTTCACGAAATCAAAAAGTATATTTCTAATTTTTTATATATCATTCTTTTTTTTCTTCAATTATAAACGATTGTTGTGATATTTTCAAAATAGTTTGATGATATATATTAATTTATTGCAATAAAAAATTTTATAAAATTTTTTCTTTGTTTATAAATATGTAAAAAAAAATTCAAAAAAATTTATAATATTAAATTTCTATTGTAACATAAAATCATATTATATATGTATATAATCATATATAAATTCATATATATGTGTATATATATATATATATATATATGTATGTATTACTTTATATATTAATTTAATAAATGTAGTTTTTTTATTTTTTAGATATATTTAAATACAATGGGATATATTTATAAGAAGTATTCATAATTTACAATATAAAAGTAAAAGTAACATTTTTTATATTATACACATATATTTTATAATATCTATTTTTGGTAAATATATAAAAGGATAAAGTTTATGAATTTATAAGATGAAATCGGAAATTTGTTATAAATCGAGATAGAAAATTATATTTATAGTTCGAAATAAAAAGAAAATCAAATATCATAACGAAATTAGAAAATTTCAATAAATAAATTAAATTTTTCAAGTTTTCAAGTTTTCAAATAAATTAAATTTAAATTTTTTAAATACAAATGAAACTGGTTAATTCTATGTAGCATAATAATAAACTGATAGGTAACCTATTTTATTTATATTTTAAATAAGGAAAATATAGAATCTATTAAATTAAAATAATATATTATAATAATATATTACGTATTAAATATAAAATTAAAAAACTATTTTTCAAGAAAATGAAATTTAAAAATTCAATTATAGAATTCTTTGATATATAATATATTCAATTCCGGTATATTTTTCCTTCTCTTTTTTCTTGTTTTTTTTTTTTTTTTATGAATATATTAATCTAAAAAAGTATTGATAATAATAACAATGAATAATGATTTTTATTCAGTATATATACTATTTGTATCTTCTGAGAATGTAGAATTTGTAATTATATTTACAATATTGCAATTAATTATCATTTTATTGAAATAAGTTATTAATTATCAATATATAAATTTTTTTTAAATGAATATGATTAATATCGCTAGCGTGATAACTATATAATATATTTTTATCTTTATTTCAAATTATAAATAGTTATAATACAAAATCAAAATTAATTTGTATATAATCGAACTTATAGATATACAATAATTTTATAAAGTGTTAGTATATTCTTTAAAACATAGGTAAGTTCTTTAAAATTGGATTATTTGGAGAAGTTAGAAAAATTTAGATGATGTAAAAAATTTTTGAAAAAGTTGCTATTGATTGGATTTGCGAAACGAATAGTAAGGATCTTTTTTTTTTTAACTTTTTTATCTATGCTTTTAATGAAAATTTTTAATATATTTTATAAACTTCTATCAATTATATATATGTTCTAAAAATTGTATCAAAATCTATTAACATTGCTATGAACTGCAAACAATAAAAGATGATGAAAATTGTAATATTTTCGATCTAAATTCTAAAAATTTTTATAAAAAACAAATTTTAATTTCTTTAGATTGTTTATTTTTAATCAAATGATTTCAATGAAACAGCATATATATATATAATATATATATAATTAATATAAGTTTTCATTTTAGTCTCAAATAAAAAAATTATAAAAAGCAACTTTGACTATTTTTTTCAAAATAATCGAAGTCAATTTCGTACTTGATATTTGATTTATTGCGGTATGTAAAGATTATAATGCCGGACAAAATAAAAAAATTTAATATATATTATAATTTAATATTTGTACATTTTGCATAATTAGAAGAATAAAATTTAGTAAATTGTACATCTTATATATTTAATATGTCTTTTGAAGTAAGCATATTAGATTTTTAATTTGTATGATATATAGAAAAGAAGAATAATATATGTATAAAAAATATAAAAAAAAAAGAAACTAAATATTAGTTAAATTTTAGTTATATTTATTTTTATAAATATAAGTATTAATTTATATCTATAGAAAAAAAAGAAAATGATAATAATAATAATAATTGATAATAAGCTTTGTCAATAATGAAATTGATAAAGTTGATTTAAAATTCTAAATATATAAACATTTTATAAAAATTTTATTAAAAATATTTTTTAATATTCTTTGTTTTAAATTTTTACTTTTTATTTTCATATTGCATATATTTTGTTAATTCCAAAGAATTCTTTAACTGAAATTCAATTTCAGCCGATTATACGTTTAACTAATACATCTGAATCTCTTATTTGGAAGAGTCATATTAATTTCAATGACACAATACTAATCGCAATACTAAAGATTATAGTATGTTAAAAAAAAGATGCTGAGAAAAGAGTTCAAAAATTTAAAAAATTTATAGCATTCATCAAAAGAAACCAAAAATACCTAATCAATATAAATTATAATATTGCAATCAATATTTTTGACATAAAATTATTATTGATAAAAATTCGATGTCATGAATGAATTTTTTTGCAATACATGTAAATAAAGAAATTAACTCAGGTTTTTTTAACACAATTATAATATTACTAAATAATTAATTTATTAATAATTTATTAATAATTATTTCACACAAATATGAAAACTATTAGCAAAATTATAAATAAAATGTATATTTGTTATTATTTGCTACTTTCGAATAATAAGTTGATGTGAATGAATCCAACAATAATATTTTTTATATTCAATAGTAAATTATATGTAATAATAATATTAAAAATTTGCACTTCATTTATATATATATATATATATATAGATTGATAGTTTTTTATTTAAATTTTTTTTAATTTAATTTTTATTATTTTACCTATGAATTTAAATTTATTTGCGTATTTTTTATATTTTTAAAAATATTAAAAAAATTTTTTTTTAATATTATCAACATATTTGAAATTCTAAAGTTTATTTCGCAAATTTTTCTATTTTTAAATGATTTGTATAATATAGTTAGTACTATTTTTATTATTTTATTTGGTTTATAAACGTATTCATTTCAAGTTACATAAAAAAAATGCAATATTTTCAAATTATTCTAAAGATTTATATACAAAATTATTTCAAATAATATAACTTTTTAATTTATTTTCTTTTATATTAGTAAATTTATATTTCATAATCGTATGAATATGATTTTGTTAGAAAAGTATTTTTTCTGAATAGAATAAGTATTTGTTTATATTATTATATATATGTGATTTATGAGTAGTATGTAAAATATTACAAATAATAATAATAAATAATATATTGTTTCATTTTATTATGTTCGTTTTATTCGTTAAACAATATCTGATATATACAAATTTGATAAATTGTTTAACAAATAATCTTATTTCAAAAAAAATATTTTTCATCTTATTTAGTTAAATCCAATTCATTTTTATTGGATTTTGATTGAATTAATAAATCTTTATTTTGTTTCTTCTTTTTTTTTATCATTTTAAAAATATATTTCATATGATTACATGGTCTATATTTCGTTACAATGATTGTAATAATTTGTACATATAAAATGATCTTTCTCTGTCATATTCATACATGAAAACCGATCGATAAATTTATTAAGAAAAATATTTGTTGCATTATTTTTATGTTATTCGCTTGACGAAATGAATAACAAAAAAGAGAAGATTTAAGAATTGACACATAATCAAGAATTCTTTCATTTAAAAATTTTTAAATGGAAATGATTATTAAAATGATTGTTGTTTCTATATATAATTTTCTAGATAGTATATACGATTCGAAATAAATACGAATTTTTGTAAATAATGAATTCTGAATTCTCATCATCATCGTCAAATTTATTTATTAAATAATTATTATTAAATAGTATATTGCAATTAAGTAATGCATATTTCAAGAAACTTCACGTTTGAATTTATCCATTTTTTTCTTGTTTTCCATTTCGGATTTTATTTTCTTTTTTCTTTATAATGTAACAACAAAAATTAAAAAAATAGTTATATTTTAATTGATTTCTATTTAATCAATTATAAATGAAACCATAAAAGTGAATTAAAAATGGAGACAAGTTTTATTTTTATTCGTGATTTTCAAATATTTTTATGTTTTTCAAATATTTTTACGCTATATAAAGATAAATGCAATTTTATTTTTAATTTTGATTAATTATATTTAATTTTGATTAATTTTTAATTTTCTTCATATATTTGAATGTTCTTGAAATTGTATGCGTTTTCATGTATTTTATTTCAGTATTTCATTACGAAAATCTATTGTAAATTTTCTCTGAATTTTGTTCCTAATTTTGTTATGATTTGTTTATGATAAAAAGTTTTTTTCATTATGAGAAAATTATTTTTGATATTTATGTTTTTATTTATTTTATTTATATATTCCACATAAAAAACATATCAATATGCATATAATAATTATGATATAATTTTTTAAATTATTCATTTGTTATTATTTATATCATTTATTATTTTTATTTATATTTTTTTATATTCAATTTTTTAAATTTTTTACTTTGCCTTTTTCTTATTTCATTGTTTATATTCACAAATAGATATTTTTCTTGAAAATTTCAAGAATTTTAATTTTCAGATAATTTTTAAATAATTCCACATGAGACATCATTCTTATATTTTATCAAAAACCATTGTATTTTAGCAACAACTATGTAATATCATTTATCTTTAATCTTCAATATCGGTTAATCGAAGTGTTATATTATAAAAATTAATATTACATAATAAGAATCGGTAGTTGAAGGCAAACAACGAATATCATTATTTTTATTACGTTTCTCTATTTTAAACTTTCCATTTATAATCGATTATCAGTCGAAATTTTAGAATTACTTCAGAATTTGAAATATTGAAGAATCAATATGTTATCTAAAATCATTTTTTAAGTTATTTTATATTTTATATTTCGAACATAATTTGAACAAATCATAATCATAATTCGAACAAAAGCTACGAATTTATAGAATTATTTTTACAGTTAATAATCACTCTTTCAGATGGAATATGGAATCTGGAGTTTTCACGCCGCGGGTGAACTTTGGGGTGACCCGCGTCTCACCCGAAGGCATCCGATTCTACCATCAAGTGCAACACAGTTGCTGCCGAGATCCGCATTCGCCTTGAGTGACTTCCATCGACCAAATATGGTGTCATTACCGTTGACTTCCGTTGGACCGCCATATGGACCTATGGAACTCGTTACAAAACGAAATAGTGAATGGGATGTGAAGAACGAGGAGAAAGAAAAGGAGAAACAGGATCACAACGAAGAAAACATCGAACGAGTCAACGAAAATGATAATCAGGTTTGAATTTGGTGAAAGATTTATTTATTATATAAATAGATTCAATAAGATTATCTTGTATTCATGGTCTTCGATTTAATCAATTATATTTTGTAGTGATTACTAAGGAAATAATCATAATAATCATAATCATTAATTAAATAATAATTGTAATGATGTATAATCATTGATATCTGTAATCTTTGATCAATAATTTTTAATTACTCATCATATGATGCATATCAAAATATATAAAGAAAATATTATGTATAGAATATTTTACAGATAATGATAAAAAAAAGAATCTACATAAAAAAATAAATTGAAAATATATAATAAAATTTTTTTATTTGATTTTTTATTTTAAAATAAATCAAATGAAAATGAATTATATAAATTTTATAAATATAACTATTATTAAATTCTTGATTAGGTATAAAACTATTGATATTCTACACATAAAAATAATACAATAATAATAGATATAGATATTAAAGATACATTCACAGATTCTGCGACAAAATGTTTAAAATGAATATTAATTATATAAATAATAATTATATAGTTAAAAAAAAATTATATTTACATATTAAAATAAACAATTAATTTCCTGTGTTCCAAAATTATAATATATAATAAAATAATAAATTATAATAAATAATTAAATAATAAACATGTATTTTTTAAAAACTATAAATAATATTGTTATTATAAATAAATTATTGATTTAATTATAATGAAAATTATAATCATTTTATAACTGATTATTAACCTAATCAATGAATGAATTGAGTTTGAATTAATTATTATAATTATTTTTCTTAATTATTATTTATAAATTATTTAATTATTTTTTAATGATAAAATCAATTATTTAATAATTATTATAACATAACCAAGACATAACTTTGCATTGATCATAATTTTTTATTATAAATTACTTTATTATCAAATCCATAGATTCCATAAGTTTTTGTGGATAGCTAAAATTGCGAATAATAACGAACATTATGTATATAATATTTATACTTATAATAATAATAAATAATATACAATTTAGATAAAAAAATAAAGAAAAAAATATTAATGTACAATTAGAATACAATAAAAATAATATATATTGCATTATTATTTATAAAACATCAAATTTTCTATTTAATAGTAAAAATATTTCAGCTCTATTTAATCTTTTATAAGATTTTAGATATTTCCGTTAAATTAATAAATTTTCTTCAAAATTTTAAATATTATTATAACTGTATAATATAATTATTATATTCAATATACTATTATAATATATACTATATACTATATAATATATATATATATATATATATTATACAATATATTATTATAATATATATTATATTCAATATACTAATAATAGTTATGTATTATTTATTTATTTATAGAAATTTTTTTATATTTAAAATAATAGAATTAGAAGTTTGAGATATTTCGTGATATAGACTAAAATGAGGTTTCCTATAAGCTTCAAATGTTGTATTTAATATTTCAAATACAAAGATACATGTATTTAAAATTATATTTAAAATTATATATAATATCTATGTAAAATCACATCTAATTGAGTATTTGAATATTATATTTTTGTATCTACTTATTTTACTTTTATTCTATAATGTTTATTTTTGAAACTTAAAATGATATCATTAAATTTTAATTGAAGAAACAAGGGTAATAATATGATTGAGACTTTAATTTATAAAATTAAAAGTATACTCAGAATTAATGTAAGCAAGTATTTTAATTCTTTAGCATTTTCTTTATATCATTTTTATATTAATTTTGAAAAATTGTATGTTTATACACATATACATATATATGATTTGAAAATAAATAGAAAAATAGAAATAAATAGAGAATTTTACAATATTTTATTACAATTTAATCATAAAATTATTATATTGACTGTTATTTGTGTTTATGAGATTATATATTTCTTTTAAATTAAATTAATTTAAATTAATTCTTATTTTTTTACTAAGTCTAAATTAATTTTTTCATTAAAAACTTAAGAAAGTTAAAGATAAATATTAATAATATTTTTTTTTATATAAAATATTTAATTATATTAAAATATTTATTTCTCGATGATTGTTATGCGATATTAATTTTTAGTGCGTTATTATTGAAATTATTAGTTTTTTATTTATTATTGTTATAATTTTTGTTATTTTATTATAATTTTTCTTAAAGCAAAAATATTAATTTTTATAATTAATTTATTAATTTTAATAACAAATTATTTTAATATTTTTTTTATATTAAAATGAAATTAATAACTAAAACAAAATAACTAAAAATAATAAATAATAAATAGTGACAGATAACAAATAATAAGTTAAAATTATTATGTATTAATTCAAGCTATCAAATCGAATAGTTTCATGTATTTTTTTTTATGAAATAAATTTTTTTAAATTCATTTTATTATTTTTTATATTTATTATTTTTTATTATTAATGTCTGATTTCTCATTATATTTATGACTCATTTCTAAAATAGACATTCAATTATTTATTCATCACAAGAATCCTAAAATTATCACGAAGTTACTTAGAGAAAGTATATTTATAACTATATTTATATATATAATTTATTATATATATAATTTATATAGAATCGCTTTATTTAAATATAGCTGTTTCTTTAAATAATTTTATTCTTTCGAAAAAAAATAAATATGAGTTTATCTCACCGAAAACATTATTTGTGCATTTTCATAAATATTATAGAAAATTATCAATGAAAATGAATATTATATCTATAACTTTTTAAATAATTTTATTTTGATTTTAATTTGTACATAATAATATAATAATCTGTTATATAAATAATAATATATAAATTATATATATGAATAATAATAATATTAATAATAATATTAGATCTGTTAAGTATTATTTTAATATTTATATTCATGAAAATCAAATTTTTTATATTCAAAAAAATTGGGAATTTTATATCATCATCTATTAAAATTTTTTAAAGAAAATATGTAATTTTCAAAATGATAATTCGTTATAAAAAAAAATTTATATGTTATTTGATATATTATTTTTTAAATATAAAAGAAAAATATATGAAGATAATTTAAAATAAAATATAAAAGATATAAAGTAAATGTATAAAGTTAAATTGTTAATTATTACAATAATTTAAATTTTTTAAACTTTTAAAAAATTATCGAAAAACAAATTGAAGTTCAATATTAATATAATATAATATTTTTAATATAACATCTTTAATATAATATTTGATTCTCTACATTTCTTTTAAGTGATGGAAAACGATCGTCATGTCAATGAGCATTTCATTTCGATGTTTCTATGTTTTTCTAATGTATTCTTTCGTTTAGCTTTTTGAATCACTCTTCTATTTAGATAAATCACGATTTAACAATGACTATAGATGCATTGCTGACATATGTATCTAATATATCATATTAATATATTCTCTTGTTGCTATATGTCGATATATCGACAAAACGACTGAAAGCTTGATATCTAAATAACAATAAATCATGATATTGATAAAGATTATATATATAAATGCAACAAAAATATCTATAGTATAACGAAGTATATATGAATTCAATAACTCTTCAACTAATATTAATTATTCAAAAATGAAATTTTGAATAAGTCGCAAAAACGTCTTTTTTCGACTTATTTTTTCATATAGATTCATTTTCTTGCTTATATTTAATCAATAATATGTTGTATATAAAATAGATATTTATTCGTTTCGTATTACATGATAAATAATCAAATTTAAAATTTTTTATAAGATCAAAAAACTTTTCATCAAAAAAATAAAATTTTCATCCAAAGTAAGAAGTAATGAACACAAGAATTTTTTTTGTTATGTTAGATTTCCGTGCCGAAAGAAAATAACGAGAATGAAGATGCTGGAGAGGAAAGCGATACTGGAAGTACAAATAGTTCGCACCGTTTAGCTAACAATAATTTATCGACAAAACTGTTCGATCCTATGGCTTATCTGACATTTGACAAGGTTCGTTTAATTTTATATATATATTATATTATTTATATTATTATATTATATTATATTATTATATTATTATATTATATATTATATATAACATGATTTATAGTACATATACACATATATTTATTTTGTGCATGCGTATGTGTTTAAGGAATCAAAATTAAAATTATTTATAATTCTTAATTGATATCGAAAAATCACAAGTAATCACAACTTTAAATAAAATGATATGGTACATAAAAATGTTAACATACTTATATTTTATATTTTAACCAACAAATTAAATGATATTTATTATTTAAAAATTTATTGTTATTTATTATTTAAATGATTTACTACATATTATTTAAAACGAAATAAGTTAATATTAGAAATATTAACTTATTGTAGTTATCTAACTATTTTATATAAAAATAATTATAATTAAAGTGATGTCATAAAATAAATTTATGTTGTTTAGTGTTAAAATAAATTTCAAGCTTTTAATATTTAAATTAATATCAAAATTAATATTGATATATCGATTAATAAAAAAAAATATATAATTTCATTTAAAATAAGAGTAAAATAAGAGTATAATAATAAATAATGGATATTCTTATAATTTTTGAAACTTTTCACATTTAAAAAAAAAAAGATTTTTATTTTCAACTATTTTAATTGTATATACTATATGATGCTTCATCTTCACTTTATGTGTTATTATTTATTTATTTTCATTATTTTAATATAAATATTTTATTAAAACATCATCTTAATTATACCATTTCTATAATATTTTTCTATAATATTTTTTCAAATTAGGATATCTAAAATAGATCATTTGAATAACTCATTTGTTTTTAAAAAAATATATATCAAATCAAAATTGAAATTTCAAGATAAATATAATATAATATTAATAATTTTTTATAAATGAGATATCAAAGTTAACTTCTTTTTTCTTTAATACAATAATATAATTTTTTTACTTATCTTTTAATAAAGAATTTTAAGAATATAATAATAATTAAAATATAATGATAATGAAAATTATTCAAAATTATTCAAAATCAACTTAAATAAAAAGTAAATTGTTTTAAAACATTATTCAAATATTTTGACATATATTTATACATATTCACATATTTATATAGTTTTAATATTTAAAGTTATTTTAAATATTAATAATTTGTTCTGTAAAATATTTGAGAATATATTATATAATGAATTTTATTTAAATTTATCAAAAAATTTATTTTTATATGTTTTTACATATAATTTTTTATTTTTTAAATATTTTATTTATTTCTTTCATTTTCAATTTGTTTTTACAAATAAAAATCTAAAAATAATCTCTAAATTTTTTGTTTAGAAATTCTACAATATGAAATTCTATATAATAATATATTTAATAATTAATATATCAATAATTAAAAAACAAAAATATTCAAATAATATCTTAAAACATTTTATTTTTCATTAGAGAAAAATATTTAAAAAAATATTTTAAATAAAAATAAATTGATATCTTCATATTTTTTCTTTATCTACAAAAAAATTATTAATAAATTATTTTTTCAAAATGAAACAATTTTGATGTGTAATATTTTTTTCTATCACAAATTTTTCAAATGACCTGTTTTAAATGTTTTTATATATAAATTTTCATAAATTCATTTATTAATTTAAATTCTTAATTATCATCAACGATTTTATCCAATGTTAATTATTTATACATAAATTATTATATTATTAAATTTATTAAGTAATTATGCAATCTGAAATACACGATAAAAATAAGAGAAAATGTTTGTTTTTGTAACAGGATGGAACAGTTACACCAGTTCTGAATGGCTGGGTTCTTGGCGCTTATACCGCTATGCTTGGAAGACTTTCAGCAGCGACAGCGGCTCTCGAAGCAACAGAAATTCCAAACATTCCATCTGACAGCGATTCTGAGAGCGAGCATTCGTCTTACACCGAAAAGTATGTGTTATGATAAAATTATCAATTACTTTTCTCAAGCTAAAATGTTCTACATTATGATGTATTTAATTTGGTTTCCTTAATGCATTGAAAAATTAAAATTTTTTTATATATTTATTGGATCAAATTAAATAAGGAATTAAAAGGAAATTCAAATGATATTATATATACATGTATATTCATGTGTATCAAGATAAAGAAATATTCAAGTGCGAGTTTTTTATTTAATATGTCATGAAATCGATAAAACGAACCAATGAATCTGTCCGGTTAGAAAGCGAATCTTTTTTCCTTGATCAACAATACGAGAGCGCGTTTCTAATATTTCAAAAATTCAAAGATAAATGGCATCGTAAATCAACAGCTTTGAAGGATATTGACCAGCGTTGAGTTACGACCGATTCGTGAACAACGATTACGAAATTTAAAAAATAGAAAAAGAAAGGACAAGAATTTTAATTCTGTAAAATTTTTTGGTTTTGATTTTATGCATTTCTTTTTATTTGTATT
This sequence comes from Apis mellifera, assembly GCF_003254395.2. Classification (NCBI taxonomy): domain Eukaryota; kingdom Metazoa; phylum Arthropoda; class Insecta; order Hymenoptera; family Apidae; genus Apis; species Apis mellifera. The sequence continues at coordinate 4,782,011 of NC_037644.1, read as the reverse complement.
AGTAATATTTTTTTCTTTGATTGAAATAAATAATTAAGAGAATTTTATAGAAAATTAAAAAAAGATTAAGCAAAAGAATTTTATCGAAATTTCAAAATTAAATTAATTTTCTTAATTTTTCTAAATATATATATTATTTTATTAATTCTTCAATTTTTTAATATATTATCGTTAAATTTTTTCCTATATTTCAGATATAAAATAATATTTTGAAAAATTAATCAAATTAGAAGAAATTTTAAGATCATTTTACATTAATGAAATATTTTTTTATGTAAAAATCACAAAATAAAATATTAAAATATATGTAATGCACATGTAATATGTAATATATAATATAATATAATATAATATAATATAATATAATGTAATGTAATGTAATATAATATAATATAATATAAAAATATATTAATTTAAAAATATTTTTAAATTTTTATTTTATATATTTGAATTGATATACAACATTTATATTAACATTTTGATTGATATATAACATATATTAACATTTTAACGAAAAATATATTTATTTCTTATTATTTTATTATTTTTTTTATTATTTATTACTTTATTATTTATCTATAATTTTTTTTTTCAAAGAAATTAAAATTTTTTATTGGATTTCAGATCTCGAGGTAGTAGTCCAAATATTAGCAATGCACATCGTGGTTATTCCTGCGGTTCTTGTGACATGGTTGCGCCAACAAGGCCAGCTTTACGAAAACACATTGTTAATTGTCATCCACCAGTACTCAGCACAGAAACTGGAGAAAAGAAAAGTTGTCCGTCCTCGGGCTGTGATTTTACCACGAATAGTAGATGCGAAATGGAGACTCACGTGGCTTCACATGTAGCACAAGGAATGACATCCACTGGAAAAAAACGAACTCTCGCATTGCAACGCGTCAGGTATAGGTACTTAACGCTTGTTTTAATTTTTTATTATATTAATATTTCATTGTTAACTCTTATATAGCAATCGATATCTTTATTTAGATGCAAAAATCAATTTTTTTATTTTTTATTTTTTCTTTAATTTTATATGAAATCAACAAATATTTTTTATATATATTTAATGTCTATATATCTATTGATTTTTATTATATTCTATTGAAATTTTTAAAAATATAAATTCTGAATTAAAAGATAAATTTATATATAATATAAATTTTTAATTTCATTATATAATATAAATTTCTAATTTCTAATATCATATACATAATATATTTATAATTTATATTTAAATAATTATTTTGCAATATTATATCAATAAAAATAATTAGAAAATTATCCATTCAATTAATATTTTGAAATATATTTGATAAAAATTTATTAAAATATTTAAATATTTAACAACAATGAAACATGAAAATCTTCATTAATAACAATCTTCGAATACAAAATAAAACAAGAGAGTGATAAAATATAATTACGCTCGTGTTTATAATCAATAATTAAATCAAAATAATTAATTAAATAAATAATTAATCAAAATAAATAATTAAATAATAAATTTCCAATAATAATAATATTTATTGCTATATAATATATACTATTAAATATTATATATATTATTATAATATTATAATATTATAATAGTAATATTATAATATTTAAAAACTAAATATTTAATATAATTTTGTAATCTCTCAGTTTTTAAAGTTAAAAAAGATCTCTAATTATGTAAAATAACATATGAAAAAAAAAATTTTTATAATTTTATTTTTTTTTTGTATGATATAAATCATGCTCAGTTTTTAAATTTGCATTTTGCATCTCATTAAAATAATATTTTTATTTAAAAAATTAAATTTACTTAAATATTTTTTTTTTAATTTTTTAATGCAAATTATATCTTATATAAATTTTATTTAAAAAATTTAAGTTTTTCATATTTATAAAAAGAAATTAAGTTTAAAATTTACATGAAATTTATTTTAAAAAAAACTATTAAAACTTCAATTATAATATTAATGTTATTTTTAAATTTAGTTAATGTAATTCTGATTTATTGTACTATTCCACACATAGGTATGAAAGGGAAGAATACAGATGCTCATTATGCTCATATGCCTGCACCATCGAAAAAGCGTTTCAAAGGCATTTGAGAGCACACGCAAATGGTATAGCACCAGAAACGAGAGTGAGTTGTGCTGTTTGTGGGGCGGACAGATCATCGGAAGTCGATCTAAGCAGACATATGAGAAGGCATCGTGACGATCGATACTTTTGCTGTGACATTTGCATTTTTCGCACAGTACAGTTAAAAAAGGTAATATTTTTTTCTCTTTTGACACAAAAACTTTATTATTGGGAATATTGATGCATAGAATTCCAAAGTTACAAAACCAATTGAAATCAATGAATTTCGATTGTTTCAAATTCAATTCCGAAAAGCTCGTATAATCTTTAATCGTAAATTCTTTGAAATTTCATAAAATATGATTGAAATATTTTTACTTGTAAATTAAAAATTCTATATGTATAAACATATGATATAAATGCATACACGTCAACTATATACCATAATCTGATATAACATAATCAAGAATAATGTGCTATTTGCACATTATTATAGATTTAGTTTTAAACAATTATGATAAAAAATTTCAATGAACAACATTGGATTGCAATTAAATTTAAAAATGTTAGATTTATTGTGAATATAAATCAAGACATAAAGAAATTAAGTAAATAATTTATCACACATAAATATTATGATATTTATCTAATATAAATATATTTAAAAAATATTTATAATTTATTATAATTTCATATATAAAATTCAATTATAAATGTTCAAAAATACAAAAAATGATTCAAATCAAAATAAAATAAAAATCAAGAATAAAAAAAAAATTGTTTTCGATCTCATTTTTTAGAATTTATAAACTATATAAATAAATGTAAAGCAACTCATGTAACAGAGAATATAGTGATCTTTAAATTCAATAATACAGAGTAATTTGTCTCAATACAAATAGTCATACAAATAAAATAAAAAGTAAAATATTTAAAACTAAAGTTTAGAAAAACATTTTGAGTCACTATACATCTGAGCTGCTTAATCTGATTTATATTTCTTTCTGTAAGGAAATTCAAAACATATGTCTCGAGATAGATTTAAATTTTTTATCATCAATAATTAAAAAATAAAATCGTAAAATCGTAAATTTAATATTAAAAATATTAAATATTATAATTAATATCAGGATATAATTTCGAAATTTTCGTCATTTATAACTTAATATATTTATTATAATAATATATTTATTATATCGTCTTAACTTAATATATTTTTATTCTTCTAAATTATATTAGTAATAATTAATATGTCATACTCATAATTATTCATATATTTTTTCAACCTACTATCTCTTTTCATATGTATATAATCCAAAAAAATGTAAAAATATATTTAAATTGATATAGATTTGTTTAGATGATATATATGATGAAAATTTCAAATATATACATACAATATATATGAAAATAAATAAATAATTTAAATTAAAAAATGATTTCTTGTATTTCATTAGCTCATTCAACATCGGCGAATGCATACAGGAGAGAAACCACATCTATGTCCACATTGTGCATACAGAAGTGCACGTCGTGATAATTTACGTAGCCATGTAAGACGTGTCCATAAAAAAGAGAATCTGTATTGCGATACATTTAGTCCACGTGGCATGTTGCTTACACCTACGATTGAAAAAGATATATCTCTGGTGCAGAGCGCGGAATCTTCGCCTTCATCCAATTCGGAGTCGATGAATTAATGAAAAAACAATACAAGACATGAAAATAATTGAAGTTTCGAAATTCGATTGGGGACCGAAAAATTAAGCGGTTCGTCATCGCTTTATATGTCCTTAACTTTGTCAATATATAATGACTTAGAAATAATAAAATCGATTTTACATTGGCAGCGAAGATCGTGTCGTCACTATTCGAGCTTTTTTGAGAATTGTCAATCGATTTTTTTAAAAATTGATCAAATGATCTAAATTGATTAATTAATCTTGAAATGAAAATTTATAGAAAAACCAATATTGGTTATTTCTTATTTGATTATTTTAATCAAAATAGAAAAGTATATAATTATATAGTACTTATATACTTATATAAGTATATAAGTATATAATTTTTCAAAATGATAGTTTAATTTGAAATTGATTTAGATTCAATTTAAATAAATAATTTAAAGAAAATAATTATATTATAAGTTGGATTATAGAATGACTTAGAAAAAATTAAAATATAAAATTGTAGATTTCGCGCGAGACTAGTGACGATGAAAATAGTCAGAAGTTGTAAATACATGGAGTTTAAAGAATAATAGTTTTGAAAAAATTTTTTAAAAATCAATCTTAACTTCTTGAAAAAAATTATAATCCAACTTTTTAGCTTGTTTATATAAAATATATATACGATTTTAATAATAGATTACAATATGAAGTATACGAATATAAACTAAAAATTTAAAGCGTAATATACAATTATATTAGCGCAACTTCTGGCTAATATAACTTCGTCTTTAATAAATAGAAATTATGTAGAGAATTGCATGTGTCGATAATTCAATTTAATCTTGGAATTCTAACGTGATTTTATCATTAGCCAATTTAATTATCGAAATCTCTTAGTTGATCGACGAACAGCGATCAACAAAAATTAAAGCTGCATAATGGTGCTAGAATCGTAGACTGGATTATAGAAAAAGACTGAAAATAAATATTTTCACGGTATGTGAAATTCGTCCTTTATCTTCACTTTAAACCGTGATTCAAATATAAAATTTGCAATTATTAAGACTGCTATCCAATAGCCAAGAATTTCTCATGCTACAAAATCGATTAATCTATTATTATTATTTCATAAAATTATAAAAAATATATAACAATCTTAACAAAAAAATTTTTATATATAATTTAATCAATTTCATTTTTTGCATTTAAAGAAATTAAGTGTATTGATAATATACATGTATACATATAAATCTAAATTAAATAATTATGTAGCATGAGATATCTGGTCTCTGGAAAAGGTGCTATTTTGCAAAAATAATTTTATCATCGCGTTCTTTCATATTAAAGCTTCAGCTATAATTATTATTATTATTCATCCATATGATTGTATATTAATGATATCTATTATTGAATAATGATATACATTGTTATTATTATTAACGCTATTATTATTTATATAGTATGTAATGCGAATATGGAGTAAATTATAAAGTTTCTTATGGAGTTAATCAGAATCAAAACAATATGTTGCTATGAAATAACGTGTAATATGATGTGTTCGTTAATTGAGGAAAGAGTAATCATGAAAAATTTTATCGAATTTTCATAGAAATAACAAGGTAACTAATATGAAAGTTTTTTTTTTTTATCAATCAATGATATAACAGAATTATATTTCGCTTAATAACATAAATAAAGTAAAACATATAATAAAAAAAAAAGACGAAAAATATATCATTCACAATTTTTTCTCGTCTGTTAATAAAATAGTTAAGAAATTGTAAAAGTGCGCATTAAGCATCGAGTTTTTCAGAATTTTTCAACGATTTTATAATATGCAAACAACTTTCTTCTTCAATTTGTGTTTCAAATATTTTTAAATCGATAAAAGTTATAATATTTAAAATATGAATTATTAAATGATTGTCTTTAATAAGTAAATTTGCTAATATCTCTTTGAAAATACTTGATTTTGCACATTAAGCATCGATTTTTTCAAAATTTTCCAACAATTCTACAATATGTAAACAACTTTCTTATGTGTTTCAAATATTTTTAAATCGATAAAAGTTATAGTATCTAAAATATGAATTATTAAATGATTGTCTTTAATAAGTAAATTTGCTAATATCTCTTTGAAAACACTTGATTTTACTCTATCCTCACTTGACACCTATGGAAATTATTATTAAAATATGACAAGTTTTTTCTCTCTTTAGAATCGAAGACCGTCCCCAAAAAAAAAAAATGATTTGATTGTGAGTTTCAAGCATTTTTGCAAGAAAGATAGAAAAAAAAAGAAATAAAAGGAAAAAGGAGGCGATAAGGCGAAGCCCAATATACAAATAACATAAATATGTGTCAATTTTTAATGTATCATAATTACGTTCTAGACGATAAAAGTTTTTATGGGGAGAAAATAATAAGATACAGAAAGAGTATCTATGTATGCTCTTTAATATAACTTTATGGCTAATTAGTCAACTATATTTTTTCTCGTCCGAGACGGCCATATATTGCATTTAACAAATAAGGAAATATGAAAAAATATAAATAATTAGGGCAGAGAAAAATTAATTATGATTGGTGAAACTGATGAAAGAAATGAACATCAAATGATTTTAATTTTTTACAATTTTAAATGTTTGATAATTTTAATCAATTATTATTTCAAATGATTTTTTCATTTATTATTTATTTTATTTATTATTAGCAAATTATAGTATTTACTGTTATTAATTATTTAAATTTTAGAAATTTAATTAATCTTACTACTTTAATTATATTTGAAATTTTCAATACATATTCAATGTTTAATTTTATTCATTAGAAATGAAAAAAGATTATTTATTATATATATTTACTTATTTCTATAAAAAATATTATATTAAAAATATTATAATTTTTAAGTAAGAAAATTATCAATAAATGCTTGATAAATATTAATATCAAATTGTTTTATTAAATTAAAGATATTAAAATATTTAATTATTAATATAAATAATTGATATTGTTTTTAATAAAATTTTGATACACAATATTTACAATCTAATTCAGAATATTGAATATACATATATATATATATAATCAAATATGATTTATAATAAATTATGATTTATTATAATAAATTATAATGTACAAAATTAAATATCTCAGGAATTATAAATTTTAAGATAAACATATAACTCTATATTATAATTTTAAGAATTTATTTCATCAATTATATTAACTGTAATAAATATTAAAATGTTAAAATTTTATCTAATTTAAAAAGATAAATTTTTTTTTTTCATAAAGAAGCCATAGTAATCTAAAAAAATGTTATTTTTATATATTGTATATATTATTATAATATATAATTTGTTATAGTATTTCAATCTTATCTTTTATTTTATATTTATATATTATATTATAATTTATAATTATATTTTATTATTAGATTTGACGAAACATCTTGTATACTTTAATTAATAATCTTCTATATAAATAATTCTAAATAATTTTTTTATGAAATCTATTACAGTTTTTTAATTATAATAAGTTATTATGATAAAAATTTTTATATAATTGAAATCTTTATATCTAATGAATAATTTTTAAGTTGAAAATGATGCATGTACTATTCGATAAATCATTAAAAAAACAATTATTAATATTATTAATTAAAATTATGCATATTTTCTCCGTCCATTATGACAGTTAGTTAAATATATAGTACAGAATATTTTCTTGCTTTTTGAAATATATTTGAAATAATACTTTATATTTACATATATTTACTTATACATATATTTTTGAGATATTTATGATGTGCATAGTGATCACATGATATCTTTTATAATTCATGATTTTACGTATACGTATTTAACAAGGCGGGTTTTTACTAAAATTCTACGAAATAAAAAAAAAAGAGAATCGAAAAACTGAAGAAAGATCGTTGTCTCTTTGTTTTTTTTCGAACTTTCCTGTATTTATACGAATGCAATATATTCTATATTATATGCGATAATAGTATTTTTGGTACAATAGTTGTATCGCGATTATATTTCCCTAATGGATTCATCGCGGAGCGACAAAATTGTTAATCGTTGGTATATCGGTACATTGCGTATTATATTTGTAATAATAATTCTATTTTTGATAATCTATTAATTATTCCATTTTAGAAGTTGATTGTTATATTTAGAATAATTTAATAGTTTTTAAGGTATGTCGCGAGAACGAACAATATAATACGATCCTTTCCTTTTATTTGCATAAGTATTATATAAAATCTTAACTTATACAAATTGCAACAAAATAATGAATTGAAAATTACTTTTGCGAGAAACCTCGATTATTTTTAATTCCAAATATTTTTATATAACACTTTTTATTACAATATTATAATATAATATTATAATTTTTACGAATGTTATAAAATATTAAATATTCATTACATTATCTTAATTATTTATCATAATGAATCATAATTAAAATTTTTTAAAATTCTATAAATTAAAATTCTAAGAAGTTTGTTTTAAATATATTTTCTTTAATTTAATTAAATTAAATCTATTTTACAATAGATTTTTTTATAATAACTTATATTTTTAATGAATTTAATCTAAATCCATTAAGTATATAAGTTAATATAAAAAAAAGAATTGTATCTTAAAAAAATTAAGAAATTGATATAAAATGATTAGTATGATCCGTAAAAACGTCTCGGACGTAGAATAATTTTGAAAAGGCGAGAAGAAAAAACGGCTAAACAAATATAATAATTATATGGGAGTTACTTTATCGCTTTGTAAACGGATTGCCTTTCGTGAAACGGGCGTAGAATCTCTTCGAGCCGAACGTGTAACACGATTCATTGGCATTCTGTAGTTAAGTATACGATGTGTAATACACGCGATAGTAAAAGTCTTTTTATTATATTATATATAATATCGTCTGAACGATCGATCTCAGGTGTGTCCGAGATTTATGCTAATTAATTAATTCTAGCTCATTGTTCATAAATGTTGTGCCAATAGTAAAGAAATAAAAATTAAAATAAAAGAAAATTCAATAAAAAAAAAAAATGAAATGTGTGCCAGAAAAAGAAATAAAGATACTGAATAATGGGACGATAATATGGATTTAATGTGTTAAATGGTTCCAAAAGAATCGAAATATCAGAAAGTGCAAACGAGTCAAATATGCTCGATCGTGTATTTTTTTTCAAAATTTTTTTTTATTCGAATGATTCCGATATTACAATTAATTAGATAATTACAATACAATATAATTAAAAAGTTTTCGAAATGTAGAAACAGAAATTAGTATATCGATCGAGCACATCTGCCTCATACAAAAATATACGAACTAATTGTTACAATCTTTTAATTGTTGAATTTTTGCAGTAGATGGTAAGTGTCTTAACGTATACCTTATATAAACTACACAATAATATATTCTATATTAATGTTTCTTAAATTTACATAACATACAAATGATCATCTGAGAGCTTTCGTTGATCATCATCTTCGAATATTTAAAAAGGAATAACTTAATAATAACTTAAAAATTAATTTATATTATATAATAATTTATAAATTAATTTGACATTAATTATTATTGTATAAATTTTTGAAATATACAACATAAATATATTTTTCAAATTAAATTAATTATTGAAAATTCTAAATATAGTTCAATTTTTCTGAAAATTGATGATTTTCTACGTAAAGTTATCAGGTTGATCGATTCTGGATATCTTCGAGAAAATGACTCTAATTAATTGATGTTATAATATAACATAATAATAATAATTGTCATAACGTAAAATTGAGATTAAAATGTAACACTTAAAAAAAATCGAACGTATTATAATAATACGTAGATTATAAAATCCTAAAAATTTACGAAAATAAATTAGGATTTAAACATAATAAATAAAAAAAAATTTTTATTCAAATAAAACAGAAATAAAAATATAAATAAGGCATGTATTTCAATTTGTCGAAGAATGTCCGGATAAAAAAATCTTAAACATTAATACAATCTAAATGTGATAATATATTTGCTATATTGAATTACAATGTAATTATTATATATTCTAATTATTGATTATGCGTGAATTGTATGGGAGAAGCGAGCAATTTTAAAAAAAATCTGTCTATTTTCCGTGTGAATTTTAATGCAGCATTAAGGTGATCAATAAGATCGGATTTCCTTTTTTACATAAATCGAATATTGTGCCAAGAGCTTTAGCATCTATAACATCTTGATCGTCTTGAATAAGTACAAAGTATTGGGATAACTTATTTTTGATTATCGATAAGCGACGAAAAAAAGAGATGAAGAAAAACCGATCACGTGATGATAGAAAAAAAAAAGAAAATAAGTCTACATGAATTTATTCTTAAATATAGAGCATTGATGTTTATCAATATTGAATCGAATATTGATTATTGAAATGAATAAAAAGAAATTAAAAAGAAAATAAGAAATCGTCACATCACCTTCGTCTGCATTTGCATTCAACAGCACACACGGCAAATCTAATGTTCGGATTTACGATTTGCTTCACGAAATATAAATTAAAAAAGACTCTTGCGCTCTATGCATATATATGTTATATATATTATATATATAAATGTATGTGTATGTGTGTGGGTGTGCCTATAAATTTTCTCTTCGAATTGATCTATTTCACTCTGTATTTACTATCTCTCTTTGTCTATCTACTCTCTATTGTGTATTTCTTCAATGTTTTTTTCATTTCCATTTCTCTTTTTAAAAAACGAATAAATTATTTTGATTAATTCTTAACTGACAACCTATATAATTTATCTATAATTTTTTCAACTTTTATACGATATAATAGTTTTTTTTTATACAATTCTTTAATATGAATATTATTTTAATAACATTATTTTTTTATTATTATTATTTTTTACTTTTTTATTTTATTTTATTTTTATTTTTTTATTATAAATCATTAAAAAATTCCTTATTATTTCACTTTAATAATTGTACGATTCTAAAAACCAAATAAAACAGTCAGTTAAGGATTAATTACATTATTAATTGTCTCTTTGTGTTCCGATTATATCTGTTATGTGTGTGTGTATATATATATATATATATATATATATATATATATATATATATATATATATATACATGTATATGTATATGTATGTTCCTCTTAATAAATGCAATTACAATGTAATCACGTGCGTGCACGGTACATCCATTTACATAGACGAATATAAACGATCTTGTGTTTAAAAATATATGAATTATATGTAAAAAAAATATGTATTAATATTTTTAAGATAATTTTATTGATCTAAAATTTGAACTTTTGAGATATTTCAAGTAAAATATTCATGAAAATATCATTTCTATTATTGTTGGATAGATACACTTATATATAATTTCAATCAATGCAAATTATTTTTTCATTAATTATCGAGTTGAGAGATTACAAAAAATTCGATTATTCATTTTAATATTGAAAAGATCTTTCTGAATAATCTAAATGAATAATTTAAATGTTGAGTAAAATATAAATTGATAAATCTTTATTTCATTTTTGTTTCAATGTAAATTTATAATTTTTCGATGATAATTTTTGTTTTATTTTAGTATATTATATTTAAATCTCTATTTCTATTCAATCATTAATTTTCTATATAAAAATTTATAGGATTTTCATCTTATTTTTGTATTTTTAGTTGTCATAGGAATTGGAATAAAGGAAAGGAATAAAGGAAATCGGGACTAATAAACTAATTTTACAGTTTTTAATTTTAATAAATTATGTGGATAAAATAATGTTATTATAAGAAAAATATATATTTCATTATCTGAGTATTAAAAATTGATTTAATATAATAATAATATTTTTTTTTAAAAAATAGTTCTTTTAAGAAAGTTTCAATCATTAATTCAATTGACTTATCGAATAGATTAGATTAATTATGCAATTAACAATAAATTAAGAAAATCTTAGCAATATTAAAATAATAATATCAAGAAAATTATTTTATTATAATTTTATTATAAAATATTAATTATTTTTCTTTTGCATTAATAATAAATTGAATATTTTGTAACTATTATTATTATTAATATTATTATTAAATATAAATTATAATATTTTATGTATATCATAATATAATTATAAGTTTAAAAAAAATATATAAAAGTTGCTCACAACAAAATAATAATTTAAACTTTTATATAAATAAAAAAATAATATCAATATGAAATATTAAATATAAAAGTTAAATTATAAAAATAATTATATAAAAATATATAAAAAATATAATATGTCAACTAATCTCGAACGCTATTAGTCAATTAATTCCAAATGATTATTTTGATTTTAACATATAATTATAATGTTACATTATATATGTATATATATATATATATATATATAAAATTATTAAAAATATCATAACTCGTCTAATATATAAATTTTAAAGTATTCATTTACATTAATAATTAATTATAGTATATATAATTATATACTCTCATAATTATATAAAATGCGGAAATATTATAAGTCTTTAAGAAAAAATATTTATTTATATAGCTAATTTTTCAATAGACACTCTTCAAAAATTCACAATCATGGCAAAAATAAATAAGTATCATAAAAATCATTTATTTCTATAAGCATGCATGTTCAGATATAGATATACATAAATGTAATATTTTTAAAAATTAATCAATTAATTCTATAGTTTATATATAAATATATAAACTAGCTAATATCTTTTAATTAGATATTATTTGTATATGTTATTAGTATTTATTTACATCATGTATTATAATTCGATCTCATATACATGTAAGTTTTTTTACATATATATTAATCAAAATTAATAATTTTCTTATCAATTCCGAAAATTTTTTTTATATATTTTTTTCATTTCTTTATTTTAAAAATATCTATTGATAATTATATTTTTGTATTACATTTACTATTACATTTATTTTATTATCTTAATTTCTATATGTTTATATCATTTTTTTTATTTTTGATTTATATTTTTTTACTTTTAGTAAAATTTTATGTATATATATATTTATTTTTAAAAATTTATCATATAACTTTATAAAATTTCTAAAATTTTTTACATATCAATAGAAATATAATAAATATATAATTCCTTTATGTAATTTCCAATTAATATTATATTCTGAATTCATCGTTAACTTCATTTTTTATGTATTTTTCTCTAATATCAATTCTTCATTATTATTTTTTTTCTATTTTATCCAATATAAAAAAAGTATTGATTGATATAAATATAAATTTATTAATGTATGATAGAATTTTTAAAAATAGATTTAAAAAACAACGAAAATTAAAAATTTTAAGTTTTAAGCCAACTATTATAATGAAATTTAAAGTATTACTCAAGAGATACTGAATCATAATAATCTTTTTTTATATATACTCAAATAATTTGGGTGAAAAGCGACAGAATCGAAAGATATTGCAACGCTAATTCTTAACACCAAAAATTATCGATTGTTCGAAAATTTAGAGTAACAAAATTGAAATGTAGCCGTTACTAATTGTCGATAATTGCAGAAACGTTGATAAAATTCCTTAGTTAAAAAATCATGTAAATTCAATAAACAAAATTATGAAGATTATAAGATTATGAAAAAACAAAAATTCTTCAATAAAATTATACAAAATTATACATATATCAATAAGGATTTAAAATATTATCGTTATTATTACAATTAATTAATATTAAAATATTCTCTATGTTGCGAATCAAATTAAAAATAAAATTTATTTTAAAATATTTAATTAATTATATTTAATAGTTAAAAATACTATATTGAAAATTTTGAACGCTTTGTGAAGTATAAATTATTTGACAGATACTTTATTCATGAAAAATTTTATTATGACGACTATTATTATTATATGGGTCATTAATTGTAATAAGAATATAATTACAAAAATAAGATATTAAGAATATTTCTTTTTTCTACTTATCTTATCTAAGTATTGATCTAAAAAATTTCTTTTTATCTTTGATAATTACCACAAATTATACAATATGTGTTTATTCTTTTGTTATTAAATGTCATTTTGATTCTATCTTTATATATCAATAATTTCTAAAATAAATGATACAAATCACTTTTTTTATCTATTTATTTATATTATTATATACTTAATATTATTATATACTTATTTATATTATTATATACTTATTATATACTTATATTTATTATATACTTAAATTTTTCTAAAGAATATGAGTTTTGAAATTTGATTTAAAAAAATATTTTAATTGAATAATTATGATTTTCATAATAAATCATCATTAATATTAGCGAAGAATAAGTATACTTCTGCAATTTAAATTCAAATTATAATAATATTTTTTAATTAATTATGCCGCAATGAAAAACATTAATAAATCAGAATTAAAAATTAATAATAATTAAAATATAATAATAATAATGAAAATACTAATAATTAAATTATTAATATAACGTAACATCATTTTATTAAATATTTCTTTTATTTATAATTGTATTTGCATATGAAATATTTTTAACAAATGAGAGAAACATGATAAGTGACAAATGATTATGATATGATATACAGATCTTGAAGTCCGTGCACGTGCGTAATTACACATCCGTTTTTTAAAGTAATGATCATTCTTAAAGATATAATTAACAATTACAATAGTAAACCAATAGACTTGTTATCGCGTTGTGATTTAAAGTAGTAAAATTGATTTGTCACTCAACAATATTTGGCTCAATTCTGAACCGCCATTATATCTATTTATATAATTTATGATAAATTGATTAATTGATACATCTTGTGTAATTACTGTTTGTTAAATTTCAATGCATACAAAATTAAATAGTTTGTAATATTATTTAAAAGAAAAGTATTCTTCTTCATTTACTGATATAATAATTTTTGATGATATCATAAAAAAAAATATTCTTATTTGATATAATAGTTTGAATGTAGTTATTTGTGGAAAATATTCTATTGTTGTTTTTTCTTTGATTAACATTAATTCAATATTTTGTATCTATATTTATTTTTATCATTCTGTTTGAGATATATTATATATATAAGATAATAAATATTATAAAAAAATATTAATTTCATAAATCTATGTATAAACAATTTTTCTTTTTTAAATCGATATAAATGCATGGCAATAATGCATTACATGCACATTATTATGTACATTATATATTATAACTTATAACCGAAATTCAAAAATATTTGAATTATATATATTATTTAAATATATCATTTAAACATTTATTTAACATTATTTAACATTTATATATTATTTAAAAGAGTATTGATATGTTGAATTTTCGTTGAGATTTCATTTTGTTACGCAAGTAATATTATGACATAATACTTGTACTCTAGCTGAACATTCTCTTTTAAGTCAACTATTTCTATTTAATTTAATAAAATAAATTTGTTAATTAAGTTTTAATAAATATACATATATAAAATTTTTTTATTCTTTTGATGATAGTTTAAAATCCATCTTTCCAAGATATTCCACATTTTTATAAACACTCATATACATAACAATATCTAATATAACAATATTATAATAATATAATATAATATAAATAAATTATTATTTATAAAGAGAATTAAAAATTATAACATACATATATATTATAAGAATAATATAGAAATCAATGCAAAACATATCTAAAGAGAATCTATTAATCATAAATTATTATAAAAAAATATTATAAAAAATAATTATAAAAATAATTTAAAAAATTATTAATAGTACAATTTTAATAATTATTATACTCAATAGGAATTTATGTAATATTTCTTTAATTGATATATTCTTTAATATACATCTTATTTTACTGAATGATATGTTCATGAATGAATGATAATCAATATATCGTATGTATCGATTGTAATTTTGAATTAATTATTGAATATAAAATTGTATATCCAATAATATTAGGAACAAAACTAGTCTTTATCTTTTGATAATGTAATATATAGTCTGGTAACCTCAATTGCATTATGGTTGATAAAAATTATCGGCTAGTCAGTGATGCTACAATTATATGACTCATTCATTGTTCAGATGATCAATCAAGTTTATTTCTTTTAATTTTCATAGAAGAACATTAAAGAAAATAAATTTAATAATGTTACATGTAAAATATAATATATATATAATATATTTAATGTCATTTCAATATTATTTAATATATTTAAATTTGTTTATATTTATTATATATTTTTATATATTATATATCATATTATTTTTTATATTTTTTAAATTTCGTTTAATAAATGAATTTATATTAACAATATTCATATAATCATATTATTCATAACAATATTCAATATTCATAATTTATTCATATAATCAATAACATACTATTTTATAATCTTTTTATATAATATCTATTATATAATCTTTTTATGTTTTAAGTTTTTAACTAAATTGATTTATTGATGCAATTCTTTTATATATTTATTTTTTTGTTTTTTTATTTCTTTTTAAAAAAATAAAAAAAGAAGACTTTGGTGAATTTGTTTATGATCAAATAATTAAATAATTACGACAGATAATAATCCATATATTTTATAATGAATATAGTTATCTAGTGGAAATATTTTTTGCATAATTTGAAAATATATTATTTTTAAAAGTAGATTAAAAATTATTAAAAATATTAAAAATTTTCATTTCTTTTTAATATCATATTATAAATATTTAATAATATAATAATAATTATAATATAAAATTAAAATAAAAATTATTTATATTATTTATATTATGATTAGATTTATAATCAAATGTATGTTTTATATATACATGTATTGTATTCATATATATTACGGTTCGTAAATCGGCATGGTAGGGATGGAGAGGCAATAGCAGTAACAAGAGTAGGGATTCGATGGCAGTAGCGCGCGTCTGGCGTAGACTTCACAGTAAAATGTTGATGCGGATATACTAGTATCTGAAAGTGCTGAAATAAATATGTTTTTAGTATTTTTATCTTATCTTAGTTGATTTTATCGCTGTGCAAATATTAAAGCAAAGTATTGTTATTCGTCTTTTATGGCACGAATATTTCTTATCGAAAATTAAGAAGAAAACAATTTACAAAGATGTCAAAGAATGCGAAGAGAAAGGAGATAAGTATGATAGAGAAGTGTGAGATTCGCGTATGTGTGCCATCTTGTGCGTGAGACTATGTCATGTGCATCTCTAAACTATTTGTGTTAGTGTGCGTTTTGTGAGTTTAATGAAAAATTTTATATTGTTTTAAAGTGGAAAGAAAAAAAACGAAAAGAAATATCATGATAATGGCAACGACCAACGGTCAGTTGGGTCTCTGACCTCACTAAACAATAAAGAGTTTACGTTTAAATAATACTCTATATACAAATTTAAAGTGTGTCACGCGAAATACATTCAAATCGTCAAAAAATCATTTCATAAATTTGGACGGATTTCAAGGTATGTGCCTCTTATTTTTTTGTACGATGCCTTTTGAGGACATTTGGAAATCAACAAGTAGCTTCGGTTGACTATAGAAAAATCAATTCAATCTAATCTACTACATATTTTAATAATATTATGAAATATTAATTTTTCGATATAATAAAAACTTCATTTAAAATATAGTAAACTTGCCGCATAAAAATTAAAAAATCAAACATCAGTTGTTCACTTTCATTGTCTACAGCATAGATAAAATAAATCAATATTGTGACTTTAATTAAATTTTTTTAAATATTATTAAATAAATAGCGAAGAAAAAAAATATTATTCAAAACAGAAATAATGTTATTCATATAAATAGATGTAATTATGTAACAAAAATACACAGATACAGAGAAACTTATTAACTTTTTGATAAATATTTGGTTGTTGAAGTTGCTAATAATATATCAATTGGTTGATAGAAATAATTAGAGCTTTTATTATTAGTTCTTGTGTATATTTTTGCGTATTATTTAAATCTCAAAATCTCAAATTGTAAAATTAAATTTCAAACATATTTAATCAATATATAATGTTTGAATATAAGAAACTATTACATTTTAAATCATTTTTATTATATGATTTTTAGTTTATTTTTGTTAGAGATGTAATCATTTTTTATGTAATCAATTTTTTATATAAATTTGTTTTACAATTTATAATTTTATAAATATTCAATCTAATACCGTTATATTTATAATAAGAATTTCTTTGAAAAATTCAAAGGGACAGGCAAATAAATGAAAAATTCATAACTAATATTTAACTCAAACTTAGTAAATTTAAAATTAAAAATATTTTTTTAATAGTCAACTTTAGCTTATAAATTCTTACTTATTAACAAGCATTCTTACTTGTAACAAGCAGGAAGTTGCAGGCGTTTAGAGAATAACGAGGAATACTTATCATTTGCAGCGGAGATATCTGTTAATTTTAGAAACTCTGATGGATCTGTTGGCACGACTTTGCCATGATTCACGTTCCGTACTCGGTTGAGCAGAGGGAACAACGAACCGCTCTCCTTTGTCTGACAAGGAACGAGGAACTTGGGAATCTAGCTTTAGCTTGTCGATTCTTATATCGAAACTGAGAAAGCGTAGAAACTTGATGTTGAATGCTGGTTAGTGCAAAACCGGAAACTCGATACATTTAGTATCAGATTTCGAAGCGATGACTCATTACAATTACTGTATCGCGTCAATTTTCATTGTTTTTTTTTTTTTTTTTTTTTTTTAGTACTGTAGTGATCACGTGATTAGAAAACGATTGTTCTACGCGCCAAAGTTTTTAACAATTGTTATTTCTGCAGGAACCAAAAATTTCATATTATTAATATTTATTATATGTATAATATATATAATATTAATATCATTTTAAATATTTGTTATTTATTAATAATTTAAATGCTCATTATAAAGTAATATTTACATTAAATATGAAATAGATGTGCAGGAAAAAATATAACATCTTAACCTAAATCTTTTTTATTAATCAGATGCGTTTAGTTTATTAAATATTCGTGATCTATTATATTTTAAATATTTATTATTCATTAACAATTAATGATCATTATAAAATAATATTTATGTTAAATGTAAAATAGATGTGCAGGAAAAAATATAGCATCTTAACCTAAATCTTTTTTATTAATTAAATGTGTTTAGTATGTTAATAAAAAAAATAGAATTAATTAATTAATATTCGAAAATATTTAACAATTGAAAATATTGAAACTAAAAATCATATCAGAAATACTAAATATGTAATACGTGTACAATTATTATTAATTATTTCCTTAATAATATACCTTCATTTTCAAATTTACATATGCATAATGCATTATATTTAAAATGTTTGAATAAATGTTTTGCATTATTTATAAAATAATTCAAATATTTTAGGAAATATCTCATTAAAATAAAATATTTTTAAAAATGGATAAAATTATTAAAAAAAATGATTTTTTGAAAATAATAGAATAATAAATTAATTTCATTATAATTAAAAAGTAAAATTTAATCAAATAAAAATTATTAAACTTTAGAAGAGATATGCATGAAGCTGATAATCAAGACCAATCGAAATTATAAAACATGATTTATTCCAACTGCTCATTGCTAATCACGTGACTCGGAAGCGGTGATTCAACTGTGCAGAAGTGCTTCGCGCTGAGTTGTCTTTATTATCTAAGTACTATCGTTAGTAAAATGTACGAAGCAAATGTTGATAGTTCTTTGAATCAGTGTGCAACGCCTCGACGGGATTTCAAAAATGAGGAATTGCTTTTGGATGTTACGACGTATGACATTATTGTTTATAGAAAATATTCGCTTGATATATATATTCAAAGCTATATATTTTAAAGCTTTAAACAAATAGTTATGAATCTTGGAAACAGCTTTATGAATTACTCGAATCGCTCAATTTTTATCTATCTTATTCATATTTTATTTATTTATTAATCATTTTTTATTAATCTAATAATAATTAACAATTTGAATACAATTGCATGGAAAACAAGTTTTTTCGATGGATGCGAATATTTATATTTAATTTTTTTATTAATTATGGAATGTAAAAACAGATATTATTAGGGTTATATTATCTTGCAAGATCAAAAATATCTTTTATTTTCTCGAAAAGTTTAATATATTTTCATTTTTTTATGATAGTATAATAAACATATGCTTTTTATTTTGAGATAATACATCTGTAATTTTGTTTTTAATTTAACTTAATTTAATTTAATTTAAACTTGTTTACTATTGTTAATTTTGAATTCAATTTTTATTAATCTAAAATAAATTTTATATCGGAATAAAATTCACATTATTAGTTACATGTAATTTATAATAATTATTTATTCTCATTGATATGGGATTGTAATTTGTAACTTTTGTTTCAGATTAATTAATATTAATTGAATATGAACATTGCGAGGTATGAAAAGTAATAATTAAAAAAATAAATTAAAATTCGATACATGTAATTTACTTTGTGATTTAAATAATATTAAATATTTTCTTTTGAAATAGATGAAATATTCGAATGTATCGATGCATTTATAATATAAAAGTTAAATATTAAAATCAATAGTATTCTTTTATAATCATATAGTTTTAACAAATAAATTGAAATATTTTTTTTTATCATATTATTAAATCATTAAATTAATAATATAATATTTAATTGAAATTTATTTGAACAGAAAAACAATAATCGCATTATTTTCTTTTCATGAAATTATTATATTAAATAATTCGAATTGAAAATTTACTAATGTTATCACATTAATCAATAAACAATAAAAATATTTTAGATTTGGTTCATTATAATGAAATAATTTTTTGAATCGAAAAATATTTAACAAATTACTTAATAGCTTCGCAATCTATAGTAACAATAATATTTATTTCAAAATTCACAAGTGAAAGATTTGAAAATATTGTTAAGGAGGCCGAAGCATGTGGCACAGCTTTTACGTTTCTGGATCCTTCGGTTGAAAACGAGTAACGAAACTGAAAAATTTCTATTCGAGATGGAAGAGAAACCAATACCGAAACCTAGATCAGTAATGTCTGAACGACCAATACCAGCACCAAGAAGACTACCACCATTGTTGCCATCAGCTCAATGCAGTAGCTATGGTAGTTCGAATCAGTCGGAAAAAAGTGATGATGCGAAATCGGAAATACGAAGTACAAACAACGAATTTTTTCGAAATCTGAGCACCAGTTCGCGCCAATTGAAAGATGAAATATCAGAGAAAATGACAATGAAAGGCCGTGCAGTAATTTCGAGCACGAGAAATGCTAGCATTAGATTGGAGAAATCGGTAAAAAATCTTTTAACACGGCGATTAACTTCTTCAAATCAAGACGATATTATACGAGATAATTCAATCGTTAACAAGAAATTTAAAGATCCTGTAGAGGAAGAAAGATGCGTATCAATGCCAACTGATGATATTTTCAGCAGCATTTCATTTTACAGTCCTCTAAATAGTAATCTGAGAAGCATCAAAAATGAGGAGGATCTTTCCGGAACGTGTCACAACCCACCACCTCCTGCATATCCTCCTCCACATCCTGACGAATCTATCTACGACGAACTGCAATCTGTCACGTCGGGTAGCAGTCGATATGATACGATTAGTTCGACCATCTCTGACAAAGTCGACAGGGACTTTCCCGAATCGTTTGATCTCCTTAATTTCGCACTCAATCAGGTAAAAATAACGTATTTAATAAAGTATTTATTTATTTGTAAATAATTTATATCACCAGAATAATTATTTCAATCGATTATTGTTTTTTTATTTATATTTTAATGTATCTCAAAATGAATGTGTGAAAAATATAAAATAAAATAATTTAAATAATTATAAACATATTTCTATATTTTCCACAATAATGAAACATAAATTGTTATAAGTATTTATTAATTTTCATAATTAATATGTAACAAAAATAAGAAAATAAAAAATAAAAATTGTTTTCAAAAAATAAAAAAATTTTTTTAAATTATTTACTAATTACTCAATTTATTATTAATTAATTTTCTCTTAAAATTGCATTTTAGAATGTGAAAAAAAATTTAATCTGTAATTATAATATTACTTTCTTTTATTTAAATGTAACTAATAATTAATGATTTTTTTTTTATTTTTAATTTATAATAAGCAACTATTATTAAATTAAATTAAACAATAAATTATTTAATATTTATTTAATATTTATAATCTCTGTTCAAATTCTACTAATTATTGTCATGAAGAGAATAAATTCTGATCTTTACTTTATTTAATTAACTTATCACAAGAAAAGTTTATTTTATAATCAAAAGAAGCTATGAATTAATATTCCTTAAGTAATAAATAAAACCAGTTGAATAAAGGTATTTCAAATAAAAATATAATAGCTTAATAATAACTTATTAAAAATAACATTACAAGCATTAAATACTAAAACACATAATTATATTTCTTTATAATATATGAATATTATTATAATAAAATTATATATTTATGTCTTTATTGCCTTTTTTTTATTAACTATTGTAACTATTGTAACAATCTAAAATGTAATTAAGAAAAAATTTAATTTCTTGTATTTTCCGAAAAAGAAAAAGTTTTTATTTTTTGTTTTCTCATTTTTATTGTACATCATATGAAAATATATAAATAATTTTTTCAATTTATGTTCTATTATTCATATATTAAATATATAAAAATATTTGAATAAATTTATTAAGTAAAGAGATAAAAACAAAAATAAAAACAAACTTTATTTTTGATATATTTGAAAGAAAAATCAACATTTTTAAATATTTAAAAATATATTTGATAAATTTTTTGAAGTTATTATTTTTTAAAGTTTGGGATCTAATTTCTTTTTTTCAATATTAATTTATCAATATCTAGCCAATTAATTATTTAGTATTCATTCAATTTCTAAAATTATTTTATCTAATTTAAATATTTAATTTCTTATGTATATTCTATTCTTATATATAATTTCCTATTATATATCTTATTTTTGTATAACATTTTATTTATAAATTATTTATAAGAATTTATTTTTTATATCATTACATATTAAATATTTTTATTTCTAAATTATTAAAAATTTAAAATATTTATGCATAATTTTTATATATATAATTTTATATTAAAAATAAATGATTTTTTTTAAATATTTTAATATTTTGATTAATAATTTGAATAATTACTTATCAAAATAAAAAAATAAATAAATTAAAAATGATTTGTAATTAGGAGTGTGCGAATATTTAAAATATCAAGTATTCTTTTCTTCTTTGGGAGAAGAGGTTAGGACGAATCGGAATCTTTAAAGTTTAAAATTCCATTAAATAATATCTGCTATTTCGGTTATTCGTAACTGTAGTCGATATGAATTAAATCAAGATCAAAAATTCATAAGTGTAATGTTTTTTTTTAATTTTACAATCAGATTTTCTATTTGTTAATGTTATTTTTATTTTTTTTTATTTTTTATACGATTTTTTATTTTCAGATTCAGAATTTTTCATACTTTTTTAATAATCTAATAAAATCTAATTTAATAAATAATCTAATAAAATCTAATTTAATATATCTAATATAAATTTTTAATATGATAAATAATAAATAATAAATAATATAAATTTAATATAATAAAATATAATAAATAATATAATAAAATAATATAATAAATCGAATAATATAAATTTTTAATATAATCTTATGGATCTATATAATTTAGATAATTTTATGATTTCATATATTTAACTATATTAAAAAAAATACAAAAATAATTTAGATAATTTTATGATTTCATATATTTAACTATATTAAAAAAAATACAAAAAATTATTCTAAATCTAAAACTAAAAATTATATTAAAAAAGTAAACTAAAAATAAAAAAGTAAAAATAATTAAAAAGTAACAAATTTGATTGTAACATTAAAAAAAAGCATCATACTTATACGAATTTTCTGATTTTGATCCAATACTTTTTTATTTATCTAATAATATGATTTATTTTTGAAATATGGAAAAGTATATTCGCTTTCTCTTAATATTACTTTTAATATTCTACACTTTATATTTAGCATGAACATAATTTTAACTAAATTTTTGTTATCAGGCTAGTGATTCTGATCAAAGTTTGAATCTTTCCGACATTAATATAACTCTACCACAAGATAAATTGGATAACGTTAAAAGATTATCAAGATCTGATTCTTGGACTTTTTATGATACTGCACCAATAGGAAAATCTGAAGGAATCGAAGAATTGGACAGGATATCTAGCACAGAAGAAGATATCCTGGACAAAGAAGTGCGTTTTGATCGAACATCTAACGCGTCCAATGAAAGTCAAGCATCCATTCAAAATTCATTGTATGAAAATCTATCGCCACAAAAAACACAAGTGGAGAAAGAAATAAAGCTCAATAACATAGAAAACAGACAACAAAGCAGTAAATCTTTATTGTTCGAATTTGATCCATTTGCAAAAACTTCTGACGAAAATGTATATAGTAACTTTGAAAATAATGATCTAATGTTATTGGAAACTTTATTGGCTACCAATGATACGCCAAACAGTTCTGGAAGTATTTTGGATTTTCAGGAAACAGTTGATAGTGAAGAAATACAAAATGATATTAACGAGAAAGATGCTGAGCATATTTCATCAGTGCCACCAGAACCACCAAGAAGATTCGATTCTTTGCCAAAAAACGAATACGATGAGGTCACGGAAATTCTTTTACAATCGGATAAAAATACTATAGGAAAAAATCCAGCTTTATTACCAAAATTAGCGCATTTGGTAACGCGAAAACAACCTGCTGCCCCGCCTAGGAAATTAACAACAAAAAATCGCTTAAGTCAAACATCTTTTCCTCCTATTATATCTGTCTCAGTATCTACAACTGCAACAGCTAGTGATGATTCAGGTAGCTATTTTATTATAAAATTTAGATAGTTTCAATAGTTTACAAGTTTCAAATAGAATTAAAAAAAATTAAAACTTATAAAAATTTTTCTGAATTAATGTTCAAAAAGAAAAAAAGAAAAATAGTTCAAATTCCAAAAATATTATAATTTAATATTAAGTTCTAGGTGATATAAGAAAATAAACAAAGACTATATCGTTAAAATTAAGAATAATTGAAATTAATGTTAATAATTTAATGCTCTTAAATCGATAGCATATGAAATTTTTGCTATAAAAATTGCTATAAAAATCAAAATTTAAAAATATTTAATTAATAAATTATTACATAAATAAATAATAAGTGATTTAAAAATAATTTAATTTTAACACAACATAAAGCAATAATATTAAATCACAATAATTGTTATAAAGTTATTTATTATCAAAATTAAATAAATAATATATTCATATAATATATAAAATTTTATTTATTTATATTATTTTAATGCAATATTATATATATATTATTTTTATGCAAAAACTATACAAACAAATATTTATTTAATTTTTTATCAAATTATTTTATTTACCATAAGAAATGAATAAATGAATAAATTATATTAATAATATTATATATTAATATATAAATATAATATATAATATATAAATGTTAATAATACATATTAGTAATATCTTAAGTATATCTTAGTATATACTTAAAGATATAAAAAACACATAAAAATTAATTTTTTTATTTTATATTTTTATTCTTAATGTTAAATGTTTTTAAAAAAAAAACGCATTTATTATAAAAATAAAATAATATATTTTAGTTAAAATATTTTCTATATTGATTTCTCCATTTGATACAACTTTTTTCTATCTTCTGAATATCAAATGCATTCCATGATAAAAAAAATTTGGATTTTGATTCAATCCGTTTCTTGATATTGTTTCGAAATTGTTTTTCTTCAAATACTTAATGCATCGATCTAAATAAATGAAAATCATGAGGCTATGTCTGGTGAAAAAATGAAATGTAGCAAGTTAAATAAAAAAAAATTTATTTAAATTTCAATTTCTTATACTCTTTACAATATAATTCTGTAGCTAAACATTATCATAAAGAAAGATAATTTTTTATCTTTTATTTACTATTTACAGTTGTTTTGCGATTGATGTTTCTTGTAATTTGCTTAATTATTCTTAATTAATCTTCAATTGAAACAATTTAATTGATTTTTAACAGCTCATAATAAACAACACTTTTATAATTTTATAAAATATAAAACATAATTTTTTTTTTTATGAATGTTATTAGAATGTTATGAATTTCGATATTGGAAATATAGATTATTTAAAATTTACTCTCAATTTTAGAATTATTATAATATAGCTAATTTTCATCTCCTCTTATGATTTAATATAAGAGTAACTTCTTTCTATGCTTTGAGAATAGTAAAAAAACAAATTTGATTTTATACTAGCAATTTTTCACAATTTATGCGAAATTCATCGTTCTTTTTTTTTTTGATCTTCTTGATATAGATTTCAAACAATTAGAAACAATTACTGCCATTTAATAAACCAAACAATCCTTTTGTTATTGTTCATATTGAATTTTCATTCAATATTTTTTGCAATTCCTCGAATTTTTTTGGTCATGCTGTTCATTTTTATTTTTGAATTAAAATTTTCAATTTTAAACTATCTAAACAATTACTTAAACCTGATACATTTTAATAAATAGATAAATATGAAAATATATTTTATTAATGAATCGATAATTATTATTAATAAAGCTTGCGTAATTATTTTCTTTTGAAAAAAAAAATATTGAAAATGGCATTTATCACATTCTATTTTTATATATTATTATTAATAAATATATCAATAACAACTGAGTAAGTATCAAATTCAGAAGTTTAATAACTTTCACATAAAATAAATATAATCGAAAGAATTTATAAAGTTACATTATTAATACCATCTAACTAGTTCTTAAAACTATAACAAAATATATTAATAATTAATATATTTTATATAACTTATTGAAAAATAAATACATATCTTATTTTGTTATAGCTATGTATACGACTAACGAATCTTCAAGTTCTTCAGTTAATAAGACCACAGAAGAACATAAATGCGTGAGTGTAATTCAGAAATTGAAAAAATTGCGACATGATTCCACTGGACACGGAATCAGACCGAATGTGATGAGTTTTGTGAAAAATAGCAGTAAGTTATTGTCCAGAAATCGTGATCAGAATAGTACAGTACCAATCACAAAATCAATGAAATTAGAAAGACCAAAAGTGAATGAACTACAAAATCTCATGACACATCGAGGAATCGTTTATAGAACTGGTATAGGAATAGAAAGAGCGAAGGATCTAGTGCTGAGAGCAGCAGTTTTGGCTGATCAAAAACTTTCATTTTATACTGATAAAAGTATGTCTACGCTAAAAGAAGTCATTGATCTCAATACAGTATACAGTATTCATCTTCTCCAGGATTTTAAGTGAGTCGAGTTTTTTGTTGAAAAAAAGACATCTTTAGATAATGATAATCTATGAAAGGCAAATAAATAAGCAAATTCAAACAAACTCAAAATGATTAAAAAAAAAGATATATACACTTTTTTATATATATATATTTTTTTTTTTTTGCTTAAAATCATTTATTATATTGAAATTGTGATTATATTAAAATCTTCATATTTTTTTTCTTCGTTATTATACAATATATACCTATAATATATTTATTTTATT
Source organism: Apis mellifera (assembly GCF_003254395.2). Classification (NCBI taxonomy): domain Eukaryota; kingdom Metazoa; phylum Arthropoda; class Insecta; order Hymenoptera; family Apidae; genus Apis; species Apis mellifera. Next base: position 4,754,498 of record NC_037644.1, on the reverse strand, counting down.
TTAATATCTAAGAATATTTTTAATTGCTTACATTATATTTTTTATTATAATTTAATTAATTGATTACGTTATATTTTTTTATAAAATTTTTGATAAATTTTTTTTGTGAATAAAAGTTTTATTATTTAAAAAAATTTTTATTATTTAAAAAATAATCTCGTAGAAAATAAATATAAAAAAAAATAATTTTTATATAAAATTACATATTAAATTAATAAAAAAATAACAAAAATAATTCAAAATGTTCAGGATAATTGATGGAGAAACCGTATATTGCATAGCAATTAGTAGTGAAGGAAGACCGAGTGTCCATGTATTCTATGCGAAAGGAATCGCAGAACGAAGAATTTGGGCTCAAAGAATATTAGAAGCTATTACTACAATTTTTCCCACAAAATATACGACCGAATTGACAAGAGTAGGATGGGCCTATTTAAAGGTAGAAAAAAATGAGCATAGTATAAGCATAGTATAAATGATAGTATAAATGAAGTTTTCTTAAAATTTTATTTTATGTTTTTTAAATTTAAATGTTTGTTAATGCCTAATATTTATATTAATTAATGCCTCATGTTTATATTTATAATATACATAAAATTTTTGTTCAATTCATATTAACTATAACTATTTTTGAAGAAAATGATCAAATATTTATATATATGAAATATAATTAGTATTGGCAATATTATAAAAATATATTTAAAAATATGTTAAATAAAAAAATATATAATTTTTATTTATATAAATAATAATAATTTTAATAATAATTTATATTTGCTGTATTATTTTAAATATATAGCATAAAATAATTTAATATAATTATAATAATTATAAAAATACTTTTATAATTTTTTTTAAATAATATATAATAATATATAAATAATATATTAAATTATTACTAAACAAACTTATTTAAAATTATCTATTAATTAATATTAATTGTTACATATTTCAGGAAGGTGTAACGGGTACATGGTTTGCAGCTTGGGTCCTTTTATATCAACGAACATTAATTTATACAAAATCTTTGGATTCATTTATGGCCATAACTTTTGGAGAACTTGATCTTCGGAAAGCTCGATGTATCGGTAAACACCTTTTTTTTTTTATCAAAATTGAAATAACGCAAAAGTATTGGATTAAATCAATATTTAATAAAAAAATATACTATCAAAAAAAAAAGTATGTATATCAATACCATTCTTTATTCCAGAATTATACTGCAACCATAATTTTTAATTTCTAATATTATTCAAAATATTTCTTAAACTGTAATTAATTTGTAATATAATTTTATTACTTAATTCATATTTTTATGTAAATTAATTCATTTTTATATTGAATTGTTTATATATATATCATTATGAATAATAAAGTAATTCATTATGAAATTTATTTTTATGCCGCAATGAACAATCGTTATAAAAATATTTGATTTCCATGCTTTATATCTAAAATACATATAAATAAAATAGAAGTTTTGCATTATATTAAAATATATACAAAAAAAAAAAATATCTAAGAATTTAAAGTATTCATCAAGTATAATAACTATAGTATTATAATATTTATATTACATGCAAACGAAGTGCAAATTTTCAGTATTCATTTAGTATTAAATGTAGAAAATATTATTCTAGATCAAAGAATTCATGTTTATTTATTATTTATTATTATTTATTTATTATTTATTATTTATTATTATTTATAATATGATAATAGCAAATATGCATTTTTTGTACGATTTTACTAATAATTTTTAATTTATTCACGTCTATGAAATAATCTTTGTTAATATTAGTTAATATTAGTTAAAAACCTTAAAAAATCAATCTCTTAAATCAATTCATTTTAATAATCTTTATATTTAGTTCATTAGAAAATTCATCAATAATAAAAATCGATTTTATGTCAAAAAAATTGATTATGTAGCTATGATTTTATATATTTTATTTTATATAGCTATCGTAGAATTTATATTAATTGGATATTTTTTGCTCTTTTTGATGCTATAGAATCCTTAAATCTTGAATACTTTTTTTTTTATTTAATTAAAAATATTCTGTATAAATATCAAAAAATAAAAAAATTTTTTATTAAATTTATAGGCTTGTCAAAAATTGACTAAAATATTTCAAATCTAATTATTTTTTTTATTTAATAACATTGACTACTTTTTTGCTAATTTATATCAAGAAATATATTTTTAAGGATATCATTTTAAGTAATTTTTTTTTATACAACTTCTCAGTGGTTGATTCTTGTTTTCAAATTATTCACAAAAGTCTATTGATATTATATTATTAAATTCTATCTATATATGTGCATTTGACATTACATATGTCAATATGTTTATTTTCTACATTTATAAAGTACAAAATATAAACAAAAGATAAAATCCTCAATCTCCATATATAATTAAATAAATAAATAAATTTTTCTATTTTGATATTATTAGTAACATTTTAATAGTTTAATAGTTAACCAAAATTATTTCATGCAAAAGGAAAAGATTTCATCTTAGATTTTTTTTTAAACCACATTTTATAGATTTGATATTTTTATAGATAAATTAAATTAAAATACTGTTGTCTAAATTAAAATAGAAAAATTTACTCATAGCAAAAGACTTTTACTATTTTAATCATAATATAGACTTATCCAAAGACAGATTTAGATCTTATCTTTTTTTTAATTGTGCATTTGTTCATATTGATACATATATTATTATGGATGTATATGTATGGACAAAACTTACAGATCCCTTTTTTATTTTGTAATTTAAATTCTATGATTTAATTTTTGTAAAAAGCATTTGCATATCCATACTATTGTTTTAACTAAACTTTAAAAATATAGTTTTATTTTAATTATAATTTTATTCTCATCATCAATGGAAAGATATAAGATTTCTATGTCAAAAATATCTTTTTCAATTTTTATTTTATTTTCATTATAAAATTTCATTTTATATTTTATTATAACAATATTTAAATACCTTTATAAAATTTAAGAAATTGATTTTTTTTATCTATTATCTTCTTACCTATCATATCTAATAAGAAAAATATTTTGTTAAAGTTTTGTTTAAAAATTTTTAAAATTAATTTTTAATAAAAATTATTAAAAAAATTAGATATTAACTGTTAAAATAAAAATTATATTTTATTTATCAATGAAGATGTTTATCAATATATTTATAAGATTGGAGAATTGTTTCTAGAGATAAAAAAATATATATTATTTATAAATAAAAATCTTAATTTAATTATTTAATCCAGCTAATATATAATTTAAATTAAATATAATGAAATGATTCGATCATATTCATTCTTCTTTCTGTTTTACTTTATCTAATATAAATTTAAATTACTTAACAAATAATTGAATATATCAATCGAAATTTTTTTTATAAAAATTTTTGTGTTTGTTTTACTAACTTCTAAAATCAATTTTCTAAAAGTATATCAATTTTTACAAAAATCTAAATAAATTAACAATCTACATAATTCAAAAATTGTTATAAAAATTAAATATTTTTCTTTTCTTTACTTATATTAATAAAAATTGATATATTAAACTATCTTTAATAAATATTTATATGATTTTTTATTTTCCTATTATATGCTGGATATTTGAATAAAAAAAAATTTTTTTTTTTATCTGTCAATTTATATTTTATTTTTCTGTTAGATAAATTTTTATCATTTCTTTTTAATGTTATTATTAATTTTAATTAATTTTATGATACACTTCTTATTATTATTTATATTTTGGCAAAATCTCATTATTTAATAATTTAAATTTATAATGTATTTAAATATTTCTATTTGTATTTAAATTGTATATAAAATTTTTTTTTATCTATTTTATAATAATCAATATTATATGATTTATAATGATCAATAATAATACAAAATGAATTAAAAGATTTTTTATTTTTAGTATATAATAAATTAATAAATTTTTTATTTTTAATATTTATGTATCTTATTGTAATATTGTAATATTATATGCTTACTCTCTTATTATATATAAAATTTATATTTATATTACAAGTATAAAAGAAAAAATTTGTTTATTTATTGTTTTAATTTTATAAAATAAATAGAAAAAAATATATTTTTTGCAAAATTTAAGTACATTACATATCAAAGTTATTAAATTATATATTTAAGTTACACATTTAAGTTGTCATATTATATAGTGTAATAATTTATAATCAAAACAATGATGGATCTGTTACTATTCATGAAAAGTCCTTTTATTAAAAATGTGTAAAAGTTAAATTAGTAAAATCAAAAAATTTAATTAAAGTAAATAAATAAAAGTTAGTTTATTTTATTTGTTATAGCAAATGATATAATTTACTTTCTAAAAAGAATAAATAATAAATTTATTTTATTTTAACTTTATTTAATCTATTTGATCTACATAATTATAATATTTATAATTTAAATTTTTAGACTTACATTTTTAATTTTTACTATAATAATAATATAAGAATAATTTAAATTATCGTTAACTCATTTGTTTAAACAAATAATCAACAGACAAAAATTTAATAATTGATAATTTTTTAGAAATATAATCTTTTGTTTGATTAAAAACTTACTAACTTATCGTAATTACATATATTTAGAAATACATATAATTTCATTATGATTAAATTTTTTAGTTGTTTAACGATCTTATTAGTTTCACTATATATATATATATATATATATATATATATGTTTATATATATATATATATATATGTTTATCATTTATGAATTACTAATAAAACATTCAAAAGAATTAGATATTCAAATACAAACAATAATATATTTATTTAAAAAAGAATAGAATATAAAATAAAATATATTAATTATAAGTCTAAATTTAATATAATTATAAATCTAAATTTACTAAAAGTTTCTTATGAATATCTCAAAACAAATTGTAAGATTGAATAATAGAAATATAATTATAAATTTACATAAGAAAAATTTATTGAAAATTATCTTTTTGATAGTAATTTAATTATTTTTAAATTCATTGAAATCAGTGAGAAAATCAGTGTACATTTTTAAATAATTACTAAAATTTATTTATCAATAACGAAATTTGTTATAATGAATTTATGATTATTAATAATTCGGTTTTTTTGTAATCTCCAATTATGTTTCCAAACTAGAAGTTTGTCACATAATTATAAATGTATATTTAAATGTATATTATAAATGTATATTATAAATATATATTTATGATAATTTTTTCATATTATCTGTATTTTTGATTCCATATCCATCAAGAGAAATATATACAAGAAACTATAATATAGTATATAAATATTATTATATTATTACATTTATTTTTGAATTTTGAAAATATAAAAAGAATATAAATAGTTAGAAATAGATATAAATTTGTATTTGAAACAAATATATAAAACTCAAAAGATATCATAATAGATACTAAAGACTGCTCAGTCCTTTCTATTAATATAAAGAAAAAAATTATAAAAAAAAGTAATTATTATAAAAAATCTGTTATTTAAAGTATAAAAAAAATTCTTTGTCTTTTATTTTTATATATCTGTTTTATAATTAAATCTGAACTTTTTAAGATAATCGTGATGAATTTTAAAATTAAATATTTCGCTTATGAATCATAACAATAATTTTGATTATAATTCTGTAATTAAAATAATTTCTATTATAGTTCTACGAGAACAAGAAGGACCAATTTCCAGTGCTGTATTAGTTCCGGTAGTAGTTGTCGACGCAGGTACTGGTGCATTACATGTAGCTGCACCAGGAACCCACGAAGGGTCCGCATGGAGACACGCACTTTATCAAGCAGCCATTACTTGTGGTCCTGCTTTAGAACAACAACAACTCACACAGGACAATGTACCTGTGATTCTTGACAAATGTATCAACTTTATTTATGCTCATGGTACGTATATCATTTATAAAAATAACATATAACATATAATATTATAAAAGATTATTATACGAAATTAATTTTTTTAAATTTATAGTATCTACATTAATATAATTTGTATGATATATTAAACTTGTATAATACATTCGAAGTAAATAATTTTTTATACTAATAGTAATATAAAAATAATATAAAAATAATTTTTATAATATTAAATATAAAAATAAAATTATTTAAAAGATTAACAATTATTATTAGTTTTATTATTTAAAAAAAAATTTTATTTTCTTTAGAGAATATAATAAAACATTTCTTCTTCTATTGTTTGTTCTTTATATTTTATATATTAGTTATATTCTTTTATCTAAAATTTATATATTTAAATTAATAAAATTATATTTTTATTTATAAAACAATTAAATTGAATTAAATGAAAATAATAATATAATATTAAAGGTATTATGTCAAAGGGCATTTATCGTCAAAATGGATCTAACAGTGCTGTAGTTAAATTATTGAAAGCTTTTCGTCGCGACGCATGGGCAACACAAATTACAAGAAATGCATATACTGAACATGATGTTGCCACAGTTCTTAGAAGATTTCTTCGTGATTTACCGAATCCATTATTTCCCCCTAATATTCATGATCGTCTTTGTTTTACTTCAGGTAAGGAGCCATTCCTTGTTTATATTTGAACTTATAATAACTATATTAACAATGAAATAGCATCAAATTGCAACATGAAATAAAATAGAAAACGTGAAAAAATTAAAGTATATAAAGATTTCGAAATATTCAATTATATGAATATATTATATTCATCTATATATAAAAATTTTATTACAAAAAATGTACTATAAAATTTACTATAAAATTATTATATTTATTTTTCAAGAATTATTGTTCATTTTTGTAGAATTGTATGAACTATTAATTTTATTTAGAGAAAAATTGAATTGTATAAAAAAATTAAAAAATATTTGGTAATAAATTTATATATATACATATTATTTATATACAATCTAAGAAATTCTTTTAGTAATGAATATTTGAATTATATTATATTTGAATTATATATTATTATTGAATATATATACACAAATAATTATATATATACAAATAATGTTTTATAATAAAAAAATATTTATTTTCTTTATATTTTTCATATTATGTGTTAACAAAAAAATAATTTTGATTCAAAATTTATTTAAATATAAAGTTTTTTGTTAAGATAATTAAAAAAAAATCAAAATTCAAAAAGAATATTTATAAATATTAAAATAAAAAAGACATTTTTTTAAAAAAGAAAAAAGAATATATTATTTTTTTGTCTCAATCAATGTCATATGTATAGTATATATAATTAAGATTACAATTTATAGAAATTTTTATATATCTGTCATGAGTTCAAATAATAAGTTATCTTATAGAAATTAATAATAATTTTGTTTTATATAATATATTGCAAGTATATAGACTATAATTTATTATATCTGGTGCATTTTTTTTATTAATTGATACATAATATTGAAGTAAAATATTAAAATTAAAATTTCAGTATTTGTTCATTTTTTAAACTATACATAGTACATAATATGAAATAATATTTTAAATTGTAAAATATTCAATTTTTAATACTTTATCACATTATATATTTTATAATTTTATCATTTATTATATCAAAGAGCTATTATTATATAATATTTTATTATATTTTATTATATTTTATAAAAAATATTTCTAGTTGAAATTATATACAAAACGTAAAAAAAATTTTATTTCATACATTTAAAGAAATTCTTTATTCAAAAATTACTTTATTATATATATATATATATATATAATTTTTTAGAATAAGATAAATCTTAAAATTTATAAGATTTTTCAAAATAGATGAATTTTCTTGTATATATAATATTGTTCTTGAATATATAATAAAGGAGAATGTATAAAAAGAATATGCGTCACATATGATTCATGATAGCAAATAATTAATAGAAACAAAGAATAAATAATGAAGTTTTCTTTTATTTTATTTTAAATAAAAAATAAATAATAAATTATATGTTATCTATTATATGATTTTTGAAGCATTATAAAATTTAGAAAAAATTACATTTCTATTTAAAAATATCTTTTTTTTTTTTTTTCAAAAAATTTAAACATTAATAATTAAAATATTTTTATATTTATACACCACACATAATTATTATTAATACTCTTAGATTAGTATTTTTCAAAATAATTTTATTATTTACTATAATATTCTATTTTTTCCTTTGTGTCATTTGTTAAAGAAAAAAACATAAGAAAAAATATTTTAAAAATAAAAGAATGAACAAATATTGTACTTAAATATTCAAATTTTTGTAAAATTTCCAATTGATTTTTTATCTCTTATGATGAAACATCATCTGAAAATCGCATGAAGATTGATAATAAATCATGATTCTTTTTCAAACTTTAATAAAAACAATATGCATCTTTAACTTTTTCTTTTCTTCATAACTGCAAACGTTATTACAAATAAGATGCAACAAAAACATATTTTATGAATTTATAATCAATTAAAAATTATATAATTAGATTAATCTCTTTTCTATTTTAGAATTAGAATTAAAATATATAATTAAATCTCAAACTATTTAATATTTTTATTGAAATATATTGAAATATACAAAAATTGTAATGTTTTTTTTTATATTTTTTTAATTACAATAAGTAGAAATATAACAAAGTATAACAGTTTAAAAAAAATAATAAATATTTTTTTCATTTTAGAAACTATCAATGAAAATGAACGAGTTTCAGCATATAGTAAATTATTATCTACACTGACTCCAATACCAGCAGCAACGCTCAGAAGAATTCTTGCTCACCTTCACTGTTTAAGTCAACAAAGTTCTAAGAATTTAATGACTAGTGAGAATCTTTCTGCAATTTGGGGACCAACATTGATGCATGCTGGTGAAAATAGTGCAGAAGAATGGAATAGGTCCGAAACCAGAGTGATTGGTGATTTGATCAAATTATATCCAAAATTATATCAATTAACAGCTGCAGATTTGGCAAAAGAGGCGAAAATTTTGGAAATTCTCGAAAAGCATCATGGTTCAAATAATGGCTTACGTGGAGCACCCTCAGGCGATCTCAAAATTTGGATATATATCTTCTCAAGAGATGGAGAATGTGTCAATGTGACTGTGAGAATATTTTTCATTTAAACTAATGGTTTTTTTATAATAATATAAAGTATATTTTAAAATAATTATATAAGTTATAATTATATATAAGTTATAATTATATTATATATATAAACTTATATAATTATATAAGTTTTAATTTCATTTATAAACGAAAGTATAAATGTATAATTAATCTTCTTAAATCTTATATAAATCAGTTATATAAATAGTTAAATCATTTTATATCATGTTAAGTAAAATCTAAAATTAATTCAAATAAGGAAAATATTCATAAAAACAATATGATGAAAATATTAGCACTATTGATATATATCAGAATTATCAAATTTATTAAATAATTATTAAATAATCGAAACTGTATATTATATGATTATCATAAAAGAACTATTCCAATTTTTATTTTATGAAAATTTTCAAAATATTGTGTTGTAAAATGATTGAATGTTTTTTTATTTGTAAAATATAAATATTATATTCTGCTCTTATTCTTTGAAAGTATTTAATTTTTTTTCTTTTTTTTTTTTTGTAATAATATATAATTTTTATGATGAAAACAAATTAAATAGAGAGTTAGATTTTTGTAACATAATTATAGGATGTCTTATTTATTTCTAAACTATTTATTAAAAAAAATATTTCAAATAAGAACTTTGTTTCAAGAGACTATCTTATGATAATGAAAAAGATAATGTATTCTTATCTAAATGTGAATATATTTTCGAAATTTCAATGTGGTCTTTATTTTTATAAAAGAATGATTATATATTTTCATTCAGGTATAGCTTATTTCATGACGAATTTTGTATTGATGTTCCAAGATCATTCAAAATTATTTATTGGTGTTTAAATTTTCTTCATTGAATTATAATATTATAATAAGGTTTCATTTACATATCTGAATTTTTTTTTGTGATTCTATAAAAAATAAAAGAAATTTATTGATTAAGAACTCATATTATGTACTACTTTTGATGAAAAATTGTATAAGGAATGTTTGTCAATTTTATATTTTATTTTTTGTCAATTTTCTAGAATTTTAAAAAAATTCATTTATCTTTTAGAAATAGAGAAAATCAATGATTAAAGTCCGAGATCGTTTTGAATATTAAACAATATTAATATAAAAAATAATTTTTTAATAAAGATAGGATTTAAATGATAGTAAATAATTTTGATATTATTAACTATATATTATTTATAATTATGATATTCTCAACAATAATGTCAACATATTTAAATTGATAAATTTATTATGGAACACATATGTTCATGTTCTGAATAAAAATATATAGTTTCTTTTTAAACCAACAAAAATCTTGAAGGCATATTCATCAAATTTGTTTCTATTATAATGTATAAAACAAAATAAAACTTACTTAAAAAATTTTATAAAACGAAGTTTAGTTTAGAAAATAATTGTGTTGTTCAAGAGATAATTTGTTTATTTTGGGATTCTCTCTATAAAATTCCACAATACATTTTAATTTATTATAAATAGATTTAAGTTATAAATATATATCTAAAAAATAATTTATTTCATAGATTGGACCACAAAAGACTGCATATGATATATGCCAAGAATTGGCACATAAAATGAACATGTTAGCTCATGAACTATGTTTAGAGGAGGATACATTGTCTGGTGCATTAGAAAGACCATTACATCATAAAGAGCGTGTCCTTGAAGCAGTAGCAAGATGGGGATACTGGGATCCCGAAGATAGAAAGGACAATATTCTTATACTTAAGAAAGATCGATTATATAAAGATATAATATCTCTGGTAAATATAATAATAAAAAAAATTTTTTATTATATTTATTATATTTTTCATCATATACAAAATTTTTCATTATAATTATTTTTTATAAACATATATTTATTATAATATTTTTTATAAAAATTTTTAATATAATATATTTTTCAAATATTCTTACTCTCTGTTTATTTATATGTAATTGATTAATCTATATTAATTAATTCCTTTATCTTTATTATACTCAATTGCTTTTTTAATATATTTAGAAGTGCATATATTATATTTACATATATTATAACATTAAATAAATAGAATTCTATTTCTTAAATTTTATTTTTTAATCTTGCAATATTTTTTTTTCTTTTAAGATAAAACCACCAATGACAATATCTGGTGAACTTAAATTTGCTGATACGAAATCGAAAAATTTTAAAAACTACCTCTTCGAATTTAGTCAAGCGAAACTTTATTGTTACAAAGACAAAGTGTGCGCAAATGTATTATATGAATGGAAAATAGAAGATATCATTTGGTATTTGGGTCACGAATCAAAACGAAATCCACAAACAGGGTATTTATAATCTTTTAATATATAATAGTTGTTTTTTTGCAGAATTTTTAAAAGTATTTATTCATATGTATTTCTTATTACAGATGGTCCATTACATTCATAATCAAAAATAAAAAACCAACTAGGTAATAATGTTAAAAATTTTTTACTTATCAACAAAATTATTAAAATATTATAAAAATAATATAATTAAATTTATTTTATGTAACAAATAAATATAATAGAGCAATTTAAAAATTTTAATTATAGATGTAAAGAAACTCCATTTTTCGGAAATACTTTAGCAGGATCATTAAAAGAAGAACAATATAAATGGATAGCAGCTATGGTTTTTGGAGAATATCAATTAAATATACGACCACCTTCAGTCAATCTTATGGATCCATGAACAAATAACTTATTTTTTTAAGTTATGTTATTTAGTGCCTTTAAAACTTATAATAATAATTTTTACAATTATGTACAAATTTTTTTAAGCCCATGCTTGCCTTAAAAAAAGTCGATTTTTAATATTCATATCTGTAACGTATTTGTATTAAAATAAATATATAAATATAATACTAAAATAAAATCTAACATTCCGAAAATATAAATTTTGATCGGAATGAATTAAAATAAAACTTAAAATATATATATATTTATATACGAAACTTTATACAATTTTTGTATATATTATATTTTATGAAAATATTATTATATAAAGATTAATTATGAATGTAACTTTCATTTTTATTTTTAAATAAATTAAACGAATTAAAATTTATAAAAAATTAAATTAATATAATACATTAAAATAATAATTGTAATAAAATTATTTAAATTTGTAATAGCATATTTTTAAAAATTTTGTTGTAAAAGATCGCAGATTTGATATAAAATCTGTTATATCCGATTTAGCAGATTATATCCAAATAAATTATATTCCAGACTTATATTTTTTTAGCAGATTTATAACGGAAATATAGTAGGCTTTACTAAAGTAAAGAAACTATTTATAATATTTATATAATATATTTTTTGTTATATAACTAATTAAACTTATAATTGAATATAATTTGGGCAATGACATTTTGATGTCAGATTGATAATAAAAACAAAGCAAAAAAATTTATATGTCAGTATAATCTGATATTAAAAACGTAACAAATTCTGTTCTGTGAGGTATATAAATATATTTGCATAGGCTAACATAGATGTATTTTGTCTTTTCAATACGATTAATCTTTTCCAAAATATATCAGTGATTGAAATAGAATATACATCATCAATAAATATCAATAAATAATATTTTGTTTATTTCATTTATCTGATATAATACCTATTATTTTTATGTTGAAATGAAAATTATGAGAATATAAAATGGATATACAAAATAATTAATAAAGTACATATATTTGTAGAAGGACAAATTTTAAAGCTAAAAACAAATATAGTATACAAATTATATAAAAATATCGTATTAATAAGTAATTTAAGTTCTTATTTAATAAAGCAATGCAGGAACAGTTTAAGTTTGAATTCTTTTCGAAATATATTTACATAAATCGTAATAGTAAAACTGCATTAATAATTTAATTACTCAAATAAAAATATTAAATAATCATTGAAATATTATGATTATAATGATAATAAAAAATCACAGAAAAAAATAAAAGAAACATATTTGAAAAAACAATTAAGGAGAACAAAATAAATTCTTCATAAAGGAATTAATATATTAATATGAGCATTAATATTTTTTTTTTAATTTTTTTTTAAATTTTTAAAAACTTTGTTTTAAAAACTTTAAATTCAATTAATTTTTATTTCAAAATTAATCAATCTGAAATCAATTTTTTGTAACGTTTTATTTTACTTCGATTCTTTTTTTGCACTGCGAAATTTTTATTATTTTCGCTACTTTTCTTCGTGAAATTTTCGATTTCAAAGTATGATATTTAAAACTAAATAAAACAAATAAAATAGAAAATGTTAATTTTAATAAAATTATATAAAAAATAAATATTGTGAAAACTTCTAACAATTTAAATCTGTTTAATTCAATTTTTTTTCTTAGCAACTTAGTCATAAATATGAGTTTAAATTTATCATTATGAAATATATAAATTGATGGCGTTCTTCAAAACCAAAAATATTTAAACTTATAAATAACTTAAAAATAATAAATAATAATTGATATAATATATCATATGATATAATATATGATATAATATATAAAACAATAATATAAAACAATATATAAAACAAAAATTAATCTATTGATTTTTTATAATAATTTATTCATTATTATAATAACAATAATATAATAATTAATAAATAAAAATAAATAAAAAAATAAATGAATCGATTTTGTTTTTTACGATGGAATGTTTTTTTAAAATGATAATTTTCTATCTTATAAATGAAAATATAAATGAAAAAATAATATGAATGAATAAAATATTAAAAAAAAATTGATATATATAATTTCTTACACAATATTTATATATTTTGAACATCTATACATAATATTATTTGTATATGGTATTATTGTTATTGTTGTTGTCACTCATTGTCATTGTCATTGTTATTGTTTATATGTACATGTATTTTGAATATATGTAATAATGTAAAAATGTGAAAAAAAATGGAATCCTATACTTTATAAAAATCCAATTAAAGTTCTAATTTAAAAATGACTTTTAATTATTTCAAATTTTTCCAAGACTTATTCTAAGACTAGATTCTTTATATAGAATGGAGATGCAAAGAGAGATGTAATTCCGCTTTTATTTCATATATTATGATATATTATGATATATTATAATATATATATATATATATATATATATATATATCATAATATCATAATGTATATATGTATATTATGATATATATTATGATATATATTATTTTATATATATATATATATTAAGATACATATACATAATTATGAATATACATGAACATATATTCATAATACATAAATATTATAAATATTCATTTTTAATTTAAGAAAAGATCTTAAAAAATGCTTAGCATTGAATATGTATAATGATAAACATATTTTTACAAATATCTCAAAAATTAAAAAAATTTGCATCCGCCTGTTATATACATAAGAAAAAAATTGTTTAAAATAATAACCTTGATAATATATTTCAAAATCAAGGTCATCAATATAAAATCTGTTAAAATAAATAATAAACTTTTTTTTTAAAGACTTGTAATCATCTATATATCATATAAATGTCGATTGGCATTAGTTTTAAAAATATGTGCAATTATATACTATATACTACTATATTGAATTTCATCTATATTTATATAATCACAGTATATTATCACAGTATATTATGTATCAAATACAATAGCAGTTATATATATATATATATATATATATATACATATATATTATATATTATGATATACATAGATATTTATTTTCTAAATAATAAGAAGTTTTTTATAAATATTTTTAAAATAAAAAAAATTATATATATATATATTATTAAAAAATTATATATATATATATTATTTATTAAAAATTTTAATCTATAATATAATTTTTTTTATATTTTTAATTATTAAGATGATTACAAGTCTTTAAAAAAAATAATTTCAAAATTATTGAAAAATAAAATTATTTATTTAAAATTATTTACAATTTTATTGTTTTTTAACTCTTAAATATAAATCATTATGTATATTATATATTAGATATGTATTTACACTATATCAAATTTCAGTATGATGTTTATTGATATTTATTGATATTTCCGGAATTATGTATTATTTAATATTTTCCATTTTTATTTTTAATTTTTAAATATACTTGATTTATTTAATAGAGTTCACTATTCTTTTTGATATTATACTATTGAGATAATTACACTAATTATTATTATTATTGATATTAATAAGGCATTATTAATTTCAAAATCATTAATTAATATTTTTTTTGTGAAATTTTTCTGATATTGACATTAAATTTTTTCAAACAAAGCTTTAAAATATCATATTTTTATCGCTCTCTATATTATTACTTTGGATATTATATTGGGGAATATATATCAATAAATAATTTTTAACTTAATTTTATAAAATATACGAAATGTAATAATACAAAATATATTCGTGTTTAATTATTTTGAGAATTTAATATACAATTTAAGAATTCTAACTTTATAAATATATATATTTTTATATATTTATATATTTATATATTTTTAAAAATATATAAACATATAACATATATAAACATATTTTTTTAAAATCTGTAATACAGAAAATAACAAACGTAAAAAAAAAAATAAATAAAAATATGAATAAAACAATTTTTAGTATAAATATGTATAAAAAAACAAATTATAAATTATAATAAAATTATAATAAATTTCAATAAGCAAATAATTGTAAAAAATAAATAAAATAAATTATAAATTAAAATAAATTATTAAAATATATTAGAAACAGATTTATTAAAATTAATTTAAAGAAATTTATAAAATAATATTATTAAATTATTATTATTTTACAATATATTTATAATCAATAATTGTATTTTATATATATGTATATTTTATAATCACATTACATTTTTTTTATCTAAAAAATTTTTCACTAGATTTTTTATTTTTACTTAATTAATAATTTAAATGATATTAAAAAATAAATTTTTTATTTATTTTTTTTAATTATTCATTTTTTATTATTGTTTATTTATAAAATCACAAGTGTATATATATCTAATAGCAAAAAAATTAAGTATAAATATATGATTTCAATCAAAAAATTTCTACCAAAATTTCTTACATTTAAGAAACAAATATTACATTGTGACATATATTTTACACTTATCTATAACTTTATTCATTGTAATTTCAATTGATTTGTTTTACTATTTTATTTTTGAATTTCATAAATCAAATTTATTATGACATGCACATAATAAAAAAATCGGTACATTATCGAATTCTAATCACTTTCAGAAAAATAAAGTATTATCCAGATCTGGATTTAAAGTAGTATCCATGCATCAAATTGATGCATGATGCTTTCATGGATTTATCCGGCTTTTATTTGATAAAAGCTTTTTTAATCACTTTTAATATATATAATAAAAATAAAAAACCGATAATATTTAAAAAATTAAAATTTTTAATGATGCATAAGTTATCATGCAATATTCTTTTTGTGAAATACTTAATTCAAAATTTTTAAATAAATAAATAAAATAAAATAGATAAATTATATATAATAACATTTGATTTTTGTCTCTAAATTCTTTCTTCTATTCCGATTTGTAACACCTACACTTATCTTGTATCCACTTTGTATCGATTATCTTTGTATGCTTTATTATATTTCATTTATTTTTGAACAATTAAAAATATTTATTAAATTATTAAAATATTGCAAAAATAGATGAATATAGCAATAAATATAGAAGTAATATTGTTACCATTATAGTTTCGATTATTGTTGTAATTTCGACTCAAGAATTGTTTTATATTATATTTTTGTATTATACAAATCCAAAGAATTCGCAAAATATCAGACTTTTTTAAGTTAACAAAAATAATTAACAGAGATAATATTGATAATAATAATACACAAATAACTGATTAAAATTTTCATTTCGCTCATTATGCTCGATTATTTTGTATACCATAATATTTTATCTATTATTGATTATTATACAAAATTTTTTTGTTAATAAGTTTTTAATAAAAAATAAATAATGATGAAAGAAGAAATATTCAGAAATCAAAAAACTCATAAAAATATGTATTATCTATTTTAGAATTACAGAGATCTTATCCATAAAATGGAAGACGCAAATCTTCCCGCAGATCGTGTGATATTTAATTTGTTTCACGCGATCGAAGTGCATTATTAGGAAACTCATAAAGGAAAAAGAAACGAATACGAAACACAAGATAATTAAAACATATATCACTAAATGGTATATTATCGTATACTTACCATAGAAACTCTATATATAGAATTACTTAATTGATTTGACAACTAAAGTGTATTTAATAGTTTTTATAATATTTATTATAATATTTAATAGTTATAACAATTAATATAATAATATAATATTTAATATATTAACAGTTTAATAGTTCTTGCAGGTGAAAAAACTAAATATGTATATTATAATTGTAAAAATATTTATAAGCGTAAATTAAAAGTATGTAAATAAAAAAATTATAAAATTCAATAACAAATTATGCAATTCGTAATTAATAAATTATAAATGTTTAAGCATTTATACAAAATTTTAATTACAAATAAAAAAATCTATGAAATATGTTTACTAGAAAAAAATGATGTTTTGTCAAGCTTTTTGTCAAATGAAAAAATATAATATTTTTTTTATTTATTCTTTCTATTTTGTTTTATTTAAGTTAATAATATTAGAAATTAAAATAAACAAACAAAATAATTAAAATTATCATAAGTTATCTTCAAATGTTAAATTTTAAGTTAAGATATCTTAAAATATATAATTTTATCAAAAAAAATCAAAAAGTACCTGGGATTAACAAAAATTCTTATGTAAACAGAAATGTAAAACAGAATAATTTTAATATAATTTATTTTACAGTCATTGAAATATTCAGAATACAAGCTTCGTTGCTTATATATACTCAAATATATTGATTGTTTTCTAACAAACGCAGATAATCTTCTTCTTTTTTTTTCAGTCTTAATAATATTTTTTGGAATCTATTTCCTAAATTTTTTCTTTTTTGTTTTTATTTTTTGTTTTTATATAATAATATATACAATTATTAATATATATAAATTCGAAATGAAAATTTTTCTTAGCATCCGATAATGTGAATTTTATAATGTTTTTTATAAATGTTCATAGCAAAACTAATAGATGACTATATGTTTATTTTTTAACAAAGCTGCTTCAATTTCTATCATGATATTTTTTTATATTTCCATTATTTCTACTAATGGATTAAATATTAAAAATAATGGATTTCGTAAATTTATATAAAAAATATGATGATAGCTTAAATATTAATGCAAATAAGGATACACAAAATTGAAATTTATACTATATCATAATAGGAAATAACATTCTATTTGAAATTAGGAATCAAAAAATTTTTTTAATGAAAATCAATATATATAAAATATAAAAATACAAAAATGATTAAAAAGAATATTTATTAAAAGATATAATAACAAAACTCATATCTCTTTTGACTATGAAAATTTATAGATATAATAATTTATGATTCATATCACATTTCTAAAAAATAGGTCTCTTTAATTATGAAATATATTGAAAAAGAATCTATTTATTTTATTTGCTACAACTTATACAAAAATTTGATAATTTCAATTATCAAAAATATAATTAATATCTATCATTAAATAATGTTCAATATTAGAGGGATTCCTAATTAAAAAAATACAAAATATTCAAAATATAGAATACATTATCATATTTGAAGAAAATAAATTACTACTTAAACTCTATTTTTTAAATTATGAAAATTGTGATATAAAAATTTTATTTTGCATAAGTATCAGCAATTATTCTTATATCTATTCTGAGAATAATAAATGATATAGCATTTCATAATATAGCATTTATGTTATACTTTGGCGACATATAAAAAATCGCCATAAAATATTTATAAGAAATGGTTTTTTTTTCAAACAATTAGTTTTATAATTAGTTTTAAAAAGATGATAAATATAATTTTAATAATTAAAATGAATATCATTTTCTCAAAAAATTTAATATAATTAATAAAAAATATCAAAGTTTTTCATAAATAGTTTTATAAATATTAAAAAGTTATAAAAATAATTTTTCATAATTCTTTTTATTTTTTGTTTTTTTTTTTTTAAATACAATAAAATAAAATAATTAATAATTAGAGTTTCAATTTAAATGATGAATTTTAATCATTTTTTTTATCCATCCCATTTGAAATTTGGATTGCATTTAAATATGATATATAAAATATAAAATTTATAACTATATATAACTATATAAATGTGTATACATGTAAATTCAATTCTTTCCTTTATTAATTTTATATATATATATATATATATATATATATATATATATATATATACATATGTATAAATTTTATATATTTTTATATATATTATTTATATATATCATCTATCATTTTATATATTTGTATATTCTAATTTATTTCTATATTATATATTCTAATTTATTTCTATATATATATATATATATATATATATAAAACTGCAAAAGATACTATTCAAAAAATGTCATTTGATTTTGCTGATTAAAATTATTTTTTTTAATATCGCTTTTTATTATTTTTTTTTTTCAATATCATGTTATAGTCTTTTTCTTAAAAGTATTAAGAGACACTCTAAAAGAGTATAGTTGAATAAATAAAAATAGTACCACCAAAATAAAATAACACTTGCATAATTGATAGATTCAAACTCAAACAAAATTTTTCTTATTAAGTTTCAACTAAAAATAAGGTATGCCTATTCTTAAGGTAATGAGAGAATGTAATTTATAATTTATGCTCTTTTTGACACACTAAATATGAAATTATAAAAAAAATCTGAATATAAATATTAAATATTTTGTTATGCAATATATTTCTGTGAATTTTTTCAAAAATTTTATTTATAAAATCAAATATTAAAAAATTCAAAAGTTAAAAATGACAATAGTTTAATTAATTAAATAATTATATTTATATTATATTATTATTTTTACATTTACAGTATCTTAGGGTTATTAATATATATCATATAATGTATCATAAAATATTTAAAGAAAATCCTTTTCATATTAATACAGAAAATAATATTTCAAAATATTCACCGATATCAGTTTTTAATTTTTTTTAATTATGTATATAAAAATTATAGATGTAAAAAGTTATTTAAAAAAGAACTATATCTATTGTTATTTTTATAATATACAGTCATAATATTAATGAATTGTCTGTCAATAATGCAATATTTAGATTTTATACATTTCATTATTAAAAATACTTATCTTTGACATTTTTCAATTATATTTTCATATTTTCATTTTAATTTTATTCAAAGTTTTTAATTTTTCATAAATATTTTTTATTATATATATATATATATATATATATATATATATATATATATATATATATATATATATATAAATTCTTTCTTAATTATTCAATTTGGGCTAAACTATTATTATAACAACCTAAACTATTTATTATAACAATGAAACTATTTTAAAACTTTCAATTATTAAAAGTTTTTTTCATTTTGATCGCTTGTATTTACATTTAAAATTTCTATTTTTTTATTTCCTTCATAATTATCAAAATTCTCATATAAAAAAAAAATAAACCTTTTTCATTCATTCATTCAGATATTTTTTTAAATTTTTGTTTAAATTTTAAATTGTTATAAATTTTATATTATTCATGACTATTTTTGATTTTTTAACTGTTTTTAAAAAAATTTTTTTTTGCTTCAAAACATTAAGTTGCATGTCATCATAAATTTTTTTTAATTTTCTAATAATCAACTTACAAGAAGAGCTTCCTCAATTTTTTTGAAAAACAATATTTTCTTCTAATCTTTTTCCTTTTATTATGATACAAAAAAAAAAAAAGAAAATATTTTTATCATATAAGACAAAAAATTAATATATTAATAGCAAATAGATTTTATACTAGAACTACACTAAATAATCTAATTTTTTATAATTTAATAAAAATATATTTTTTTTATTTATTTTTACTTAATAAAAAGTTTTTCTATCATAATAATTTTGAGAAAATCCAATATTCTATTTTTCATCAAAGAAGGAAATAAATAAATTAAAATAAATAAATAAATAAATATTTTAAATCAAATATTTTGTTTTTATTCTTGATAATTATGTAGATTAGCAGTTTTTCTCGATTTTGACTATTTCATTAGATTCTTTTAAATAATTTCATTAAAACAAGAAATTAATTATGAGAAGTTATATACTTTTTATCATTTATACAATAAAAAATATTATTATTAAATAAAATTTCGTTTATATACGTATATCGTTTATATATCTTATATTTCATGAATTATGATGAGCTTGAAATATTTTAACCTCAAATTTCAAGATATTTCAAAATTATTTGTTGTTAATATCTATTTATGAGAACTTAATATAAATCTAAATAATAATATAATAATAATATGGTATTTCCATTATATATTTTAAGTACGAGTCAACTGCGATGTACATAAATAATTAATGAATACATCAGTTGCATATGACTTATTAAGTTGTACAAACACATACATATAGACGAAATTCTATGTAATAATCTTTTTTTGTAAATATTTTGAAACTGAGCAGTAATTATATATATTAGAAAAAGTTGTTCAAAATATCGATTTATCTATAATTTAAAATCTATTAAAAAAATCATCAAAATTAGAAATTTTTTTTTAGATATCAAAAAAAAATCTTTTCATTTCATTATGTAAAGAAAGCAAAAGATTAGAAAATTATAAATAATGTATAAAATAATAATATTTAGAATTTTTAGATCAAAATAAATAAAAGTTACTACAAAAATGTCAGTTAAAGCACGATACACATGAGCGATTTTTTATTGCGCGATATCATTATATATTTTTTTTTGTTTTCTCAATTAAAAAAACGAAAACAGATATATTATCATAATGATATTGTAAGGAATAGTATGTTACTAGTAAATGTTACTCATGAATATAAAGCTTAAAAATTATTTGAATTATAAATAATTGAAGTTTGTGTTAAATAAAATAAAATAAAATAAAATAAAGTTATTTTATCTAAATTTAAATTATTTGTTTACCAATAATTTAATATTGTTATTGATAATACATTTTTATATATTTAACTTTAGTATTTCATTTAAAGATTAAGAAATCGAATCGCTAAATACATATATTAACAGCCTGTATATTTATAATAAATTTGATTTTATAATATTGTTTAAATTATTGTATTGTATCAAATGATTAAAATAAATAAAATATTATTTGTATTGATATTTAATTTTTGTTTCTAATATTTTATATAATATAATTATATAATTTACTAATATATTTCAGAAAAAATTAGCAATATTAAAATAAGTTGCTTCATTTAAAATTTAAATCGCTATTAGAATAAAATTTGCTATATTTTTATCATTAGATTATGTTGTATAGTTTATTTGACATTAGAATTTCTTTGCGCAGATTCTATTCGATTTCTATTTTTAATTTGTAATTATTTATATGAATAAAATTTGGTATATTTTTATTATCAATCTATTACTAAATATAATAGAATATAACAGATCTTATTTCAAATTTAATCTTTTTGATGATAAATATTTGCAATAAAGTTTTGAAAAAACTATTATTTTCAAGTTTGATAGAAGATATAAATAAGATATAAATATTTTTAAAACAATATTTTATTGAACGATTTATTATCTTAATTATACATAATTTTTTTATAATTTCTTTTGTTATTTAAAAAATAAAATATTTAAATATTATAAAATAACACTATTTCTAAGTTCAACTCGATCAATCAACATTTGATCATGCGCAGATTTGACCTAGTTTCTTTGAAAAAGAAATACATTAGAAAGAAACTATTCGTCTATGAAATTATTATTGGTAATTATTGGTACAAATTTTGATATCATGATATCATAACTTAATTTTGAAAATGTAAAAATTGAGAAATTACGGCTTTTATTAATTTTTTAGAATTTTAATCACACATCATTTACAAAAATATTAATATATATATATATATAAATAATCATATATTGATATTTTACTAATTAATTAAAATACAATTATCATTTCAAACATTTCGAAATATATTGTTTATTCTCTTGTTAAACGCAAGTCTACTAAAAAAATACTAACTATTATGAGTAACTTACATCTTGGACCTGGTAAGTTCATTAATTATAACATAAGTGTTAAAAATTTTATTTTATTTTTTCTTTATTGAAACAAATAAGATTTTCAATAGAATGAATTATTGTATTTTTTTGTTTTAAATAATTTTTTCATGATTTAATTATTATAAATTTATATAAAAATTAAAAATTAATCTTGTATTATTATTATTATTTATTGTATTGAACATATACTTTTTCAATAAAAATAGAAATCATTTTATTAATACATATTTATGTAAATAATTATAAGTAAGTATAAAGTTTAAAATTTTTTGCAAATGCAATGATTTTTATTATAAGAAGAAAATATAGAAGAAAAATTATTTTATTTAAAAGATAATATTATATTTGATATACTTATTTGATATAATTTATAGATTCCCAAAAACCACCAGAAATAAAAGGACAAGTTCGTTTATATGGTATGAAATATTGTCCTTTTACACATCGAATTCGATTAATACTTTCTTATAAAAAAATTCCCCATGATAATGTTAATATTAATATCAAAAACAAACCAAAATGGTATTTAGAAGTATGTATTAATTATATATCTTCTTATATATTTAAAAATTATATTATTAAATTTATATAATATATATTATATCTAATAATTTTTTTAGATTCATCCAGAGGGTAAAGTACCAGCACTTGTTGATGTTAATGGTAAAGTAATTGTTGATTCAGTATTAATAGCAAATTATTTAGATGAAAAATATGGTGAGCCTTCTTTATATCATAATGAAACAAAAGTTCGTGATATAGAACTTTTAGATCATTATTCCAAGGTAAAAAAAACAATTAATGCATATATTTATATTAATTTTTTAATATAGATGATTTCAAAAAACTATTTAATATTTATAATATTTATTTTCTTCATTTCTTATTCTGAATATAAGAATAACATTCTTTTGTGATTTTCAGCTTATTAGTATTTTTTCAAATTGTATTCATGGTAATGATAACAGACCAATCAATGAAATTATTGCTGAAATTTCATCTCTATTAGTAGAATTTGAGGAAGAATTAAAAACTCGTGGAACAGTTTATTTTGGAGGTTTTTTATTAATTTTTAATTACAAATAATGCAAATTTAAGAAAATATTTGATTTTGTTTTTAATATATTAGGAACACAACCTGGTATGTTAGATATATTGATGTGGCCATGGGTTGAACGACGGAAATCTTTATCTCTAATTTATGAAGAACCTACCCATTTTAATGATGGAAATTTTTCTCATTTAGTAAGTTTATATTTATAAAAAATAATTTTATTGATTAAAATACAAATTGAATTTATTTATTTTTAATTATGAATATATTTTAGATGAAATGGATGCAAGAAATGAAAGCACAACCATTTATACAAGAAAATGAATGTTCACATGAAAAATTTGCTCAATTAATCAAAGATTTGAAAACAGGAAATGTTGATTTTGATAAACTTTAAATCTTTCATTATATGTATTTATGTGCATATGTTAATACATAATAATTTAAGTCTTGGATATAATTACAAGTTTGGAGTATTAGAGTAATCATTTAATGAAATTTATTATGATTAATCTTAAAATATATCTGATGGTATTAATTTGTAAATAGAAATTGTTATCTATAAATAGCCATAAAACTTTGAGCTTCATGTCTTCTATTAGAACAATATAACACTAATAAGTCTGTTTAAAATATCATTGCCTTGTCAAATGTGCTGTGAAAAATATGTTGTGATAAACATTATGAATATACTCTTTAGATAAAGCAATTTAAATTTCTTTTACTTTATTAAAATATTTTATTTTGAACTTATATGCATTATTTTATCTTGAAATGAAATGAAGATTAAGTTTTTCTTTAAATAATATATAACATATTTCGTCTTGATATGTAAAAAATACATTTTCAAATAAAATTTAAATGGTGATTTTTATAATTAATATTTTACATACTTATAACACATTATTTATATAGCTCTATATTATTAATATTAGTAAGAATATCTCAGGAAGATTGAATTTCATCTATATTTATATGCGCAATAAATCGTAATCTCATTTGTAATGCTGGTCTTAATCTTCGTATAACACATTCCACTTCATTTTTTGTCATGTCACCAACAAACATGTATTTTATATGATATCTATATAGCAAAGATTAAGAAAAAAAAAATATATATATATATTAATGAATAATTACTTGAAAATTTGAAAAAAATTGATAAAAGGATACAATAAATCACAAATTGGATCCATATACTGTAAATGATTTTGAAGTCGGTCAACTTGCTCAAGCATTTCATATAAGCAAACTGTTAATTCTACAACACAATGCGGCCTTTCGGCATTAAATCTTGCTAAAGTAGGACCAATTAAGTGACAAGCATATATTAATTGCTCTTCACT
This sequence comes from Apis mellifera, assembly GCF_003254395.2. Taxonomy (NCBI): domain Eukaryota; kingdom Metazoa; phylum Arthropoda; class Insecta; order Hymenoptera; family Apidae; genus Apis; species Apis mellifera. The sequence goes on along the minus strand of NC_037644.1, from coordinate 4,728,670 downwards.
ATTTACAACTGGTTGAAGTTTTTCTTTGATAAATCTAAATAAGATAATATTTTATATTATAATTAATTAAAATAATACATAGTATTTGTGTTTGTGTGCGCGTGCGTGTGGGTATATACATAGTTTATATTATAATTTACATTATATTCATTATATATATATATATATATATATGTGAGATATCTATGGAGATTTCTAAAACAAAAATAAATATAAAAATTAATATATAAAAATTGAAACTTATTTATTAAGTTATAAGCAATTAAAATTTCCATTATAGATATAGAGCAAAAAGAAATAGATAGAAAGATATATATATATATATCTATATATAGAGAGAGAAAGAGAAAAACTCATATCAATGTCTCATCATGTTTATGTTATATCTTTTCATAGCTTTTATAACTCTTTTTATAATTTAAATTACTTATAAATTTAATAAATAAACTTCAATCGACATTTTTGCATAGCAATTATTTATATTATATTTATTAAAAATCAATTCTCTAAATCTGTTGAATATATTAACATTTTATACATAAACATATACATATGCAATAGATTTTGAAATTTCTAAGTTGGAAACTTTAATAACTTAAAATTCAAATAAAAAATTAAAAAAATATCCAATTTTGAATTTTGCACAAAAATTTGGAATAAATCTGTTTAACAAAAATATAATAAAATATTTTATAAGAAAAATTTAAAAATAAATAAAAACAAATAATAATACTAGATAGATATATAATAATTTGTCCAAAAAAAATTATTTTGTGCTAAATAATATTAATTATAATCCTTAAGTAATGAATTATAGATAAAAATGATTATTTAATTGATTATTATAAAATATTTATATATATATAAATAATTTTTATATATATTATTATAAATAAAAAGATTCAATTATCTTTGTTTTGTCAATATATTCTTTTGAAATAGATATTTAAAATATTATATATTTGAAAATTTTAGAGATGTGAAACAAATTAGTTTAATTTACATTATTTCATATGAAGAAATTGAATTTGAATAACTAAAATATTGAATCAACTTTTGGAATGAATTGCATTCAAAGTTTGATAATTTACTATATTCTAATTTAGACTTACTGAGGCATAGTAGTTATTTGTCCGACACCAGCATGGTGCCACACAGAATGTGCCAAAGCCAACATATAACTGTATTTATTTTCCAATAAACTATTATGTGTGTTATTAAAATTAAACATTTGAAATGGAGTTAAATTATTATATTGCCAATTAGCTAATCCTGGACTGCTAATAGTTTCTACTAATCGATCATGAAGTGCTGACCAATAACATTCTGGCAAAGCAGCCAATAGTAAACCAACACAATTTATCCATAAATGAATTTCATCCGATGGTATTACTGTATATCTAACAATATAAATATAAAATTAAAAAAGAACTTAAGTATAAAATAAAATTTTAATCTTACCCTTTTGCAACTACATCTAATAATGAGTTGGCAACTATATTTGGAGCAACAGGAACAGCCATAAGTTCAACACATGTAACATATAATGCATGTGCAGCAGGATTGGGAAATTCATTAAATCTCCAGTCGGTAGCAGGAAAATGTGCTGTACCTGACATTGCTAAAAAACTAATTATTTTTAAAAAATTATAATTTAAAAAATACTAATTGATAAAAATTATTTACTTTCTACAATTCTTCGCACTAAACGAATATAATAATCCAATTCAGGCATCCACGAAACAACGTCATCAGAAGATCGAGTCATATACATTTGATAAGCTTCTGAAAGTGCCCATCCTGGTGCTCTAATTTCTCTCAAAGAACCCAAAACAGCTGATACTAAACGCCGTTTTAAAGGTGGTCTATCTCTTAATTTACGTTCATAATAATGTAATGTATTATAAAGATATGTAACAGGTCGATCTAAAAAATAAAATAAAATATAAGTCAAATTTATTAAATATAAAATTAATATAAAATTATTCCATTATCGCATTCAATAAGAAATATATACAAACCATGAAATTTATATAAACATCCCAAATGTTCTAGAAGTGTTTCTAAACTTTTTGATACAGCTGGAATTTCCAAGTATCTATGTACAACGATATCAAAAACCGGTAAAAATCGTAAGCATACATTTCCGAAATAAACAGGTAAACTTTGATATTGACTAGGTCCTCCACTAGTTTGTTCCATAATACCTTCTGGAGCAAATTTTTCTGGAAACTTTCTATGAAACGCAAGATGTTTTTCATGCCAGTTTGATTGTTTCCAATGTTCTGGAGAATTTTCTTTTACAAATTCTTGAGCTCTATTTCTAAATTCAATGGCCTTCAATAATAATAATTGGATTATAAAAAAACATACTTGAGCATCACTACCTTCATGAGTTCTTAACACTAGACAAAGAATTAATCTATCAATAGTTACTATATTATATTTCCATATCATATCATTAACTGTATCAACACATTTGTTCACATGTTGTCCACCTACGCTATTAGCAAATTCAAACACAAGATAATCACAAAATTTTCGAAGATGAGCCGATAAAGCTCGAGCTCCAATTCTTTCTAAGATTTTATATGCAATTGGACTAATTCGATCAGTTTCAAAAATTATCTTCCACAAAAGACACAAAAATAGAGGTGGTGTACCTGGGACAGAAAAGTGTGCTATTATGTCATTTTCATTACTCATAGAAGCCCAATTTCGATATTCTTCCTCTACTGCTTTCTTAATCTGTTGTTTATTTTCTTTTGGTACACTGTTTTGTTGGAAGAATTCACTTAATACTGGAGGAAAACATTGAAGAGTGTGATTAGCCCACGAATGTGGAGTATTTAGCATGATTGTGTTTAATAATTCTTTACACCATGTACCACTATGACTATCTGATCCTGTTCCTGTAACATGCATAGAGCGTGCTAGTGTTAATACTAAAGCTCTGTTTAATTCCTCAGATTCTGCTGATACAAGAGTTTTAGGTTCTGATAAAAATCGAGATAATTGAGGTTGCACTTCAGCAGATCCTAATCCAGTGATTAAACGAAGAGCAGTACTTTCCACACATAAATGAAGTTGTGTTTGATTTGTTTGTGGCACAGCTGCAAGACTATGTAAGTGAGATAAAAGTTGTACTCTGTAATGCGGTTGTATATGATGCATTCTATAACTAAACATTTCTAATAATGTATACAATGTTCCCCATGCATGAGATTTGAAAACTGTTGGAAGTAATTGACTGATGAAACCTTTGATACCCAGACTTTCAATTTCAGTGTATACAAGTAATCTACTGTAAGTTTCAACTAGTGCTGGTGCTAATGCCATATTGCTTTTAGATTGTGCTGATTTTATAACATGAGTAACAATACTATGTATTAGACTCATTTTTGAATGAACAGTTAATGAATCCAATATTGACATTGATAATGGTGTGGTTGGTCCACTTGCAAGAGCTGCATTATTTTGTAATGTTTGCATTGGCTGTTGTTGTTGACCTTTTTGAGTACCAAGTATAGTATCTACTAAAGCAGCCATTGGCCTGCCAAAATAATCTTGATTTGTAGAATATGCATTACATAATAAAGCAATGCGATAATCTGAACCCATACATAAAGATGTATTAGGCATAACTAAATGTTGCAAAAATTCATGATGAAGTTTCAAAGTGTGTGGTATTGGTCTATGAATGTTTGAATGTTCAGATTGAGCTTTTTTTAATAAATGTATCCATATACATGTAATAGCCATTTGATGAGTGCATAATGCTTGAGTATAATCCGGAACTGGTAAAGGTTCTTTTTCTGGATAAAGAAGATCGTATAGTTTTAATACTGGCAAAAAATTTGATAAAGGGTTTCTTTGAATACTTCCAGAAATGAATTGCAACAAAACCCACATTAAGTGATCTCTTCCCTTTCTTAGATCTCTTCCTGCTAATTTATCGTGTATTGCCATTACAATACTCGGAAAACAGGCATACGAAAAAAGTACAAAATATATAAGTTGTGATGAAAGATGCAACCATACATAATGATTTGCAACAGTTCCATCAGTTCCTTCTGCTGGTAACATTTCATTTTCTGCACGTTCCATAGCAAGAATAACAAGTTCAACTAATTGTTCTTCTAAAGCTATGCAACGTTGTTTTTGCTAAAGTAGAAACAATATAAAATTATTATTTAAATTATCATTGTCATTCTTCTGTTATTATAAATACAAAATATACCTGTTTTTGTAAGCCAAGCATTGAACACACCATATCTCTGCTATATGGTTGTTCTAATACATATCTAAGCAATCCTGTTTGAGGTTTAAGTAAATCTTCATCATAAGGTAAATTTCCTTTTAATGAAAATTTTAATGTTGTAGTATCAAGTACCCAAGGATTAATCAAATCTGCATATCCAGTATGTTCCACTACTGGTAACATTTTTGAATGTCCAACTATAGATACCATTTGTGCAGTATTACGAAAACTTTCGACAAAATTTGAAAGTAATTTTGCTAGTTTCTATAAGAAATTTATATAAAATTTTATTACATAGTAAAATATAATTTTTATTTTTAAAATAACATACCCAATGTGGCCAATTTTTACCATCAGGATAAGCCTTTTGAATTTCAGTTACAATAAAATAGCCTGGTAATAAACAAGCATTTCTATCAAAAATGTATTCAAGTACATTCTCTAAAGCTTTTAATTGAGGTTGAATAGATGCATCTAATCTTGCTGGAATTGTTTGTGCTTTTTCTTTGCATCCCTTTAAGATAACGAGTTGTAATTAATTTCAAATTTACACAAAATTTGCTGATACTTGCCTTCATTATTTCTCTGACACCTTTATAATCAACTCCTCCAATAATATGTCGAATAAGAACAAAACATTCAATCCAAAAATCTTCTAATTGATATTGAAGTTTATCACAATTTAATATACATTCACATACAAGTCTAAAATAATATATATTTAATATATAAAATTTTATGTATAAATTTTATTTTCAAATTTAAATATACCTTGCTGCTAGAACATTTGATGTAACTAAATTTTCAAGTAATGACAATAATAATTGTAATCTTTTATGATTAGTCATTGCTGCTGCCATGGTTAAAAATTGTCTTACTGCATTTTCTTGTTGTTCTTTGGACAAATTTGACATAGTAGATGATAATTCTGTTTGCCATGCTGTTATTTTTTCATTTTCACTATTTGGATGATGTACCAAAACACAACTAAAAGCTTCTTCTATAGCTTCTACTTTCTATAATAATTTTTAATAATTTTATAATAATTCTATAATAATTTTACAAAATGATAAAAATAAATAAATAATAATTGTTATTTTTTTATTAATCTATACCATAATTTTAATAAACCAAAATTATAATTATAATTTTTTTAATATTTACACAAACCTAACCTAACCATTCAGAAATAAATATTTCAATAATTATTATGTATTAATTACATATACATTATGTATTAATTAATATGTATTAATTACATACATAAATCTACATATAAAAGCTTTGATCTTAATTTCAATCATTTTTAAAAGATAAAACTAAAATTAAGTATTGTAAAATAATAATTATAAATAATAAAATACAAACGAAGATTAAAATATTAATATAAAAATATATACTTACTAAAATATCATTTACGATGCTTGTGATTTGAATTTCACTAGTCATTTTTTTTGTTAATAAATGTTATATTCTAAAAAAATATTGGAAAAAATCATAAAGTATGAAGTTTAATTAAAGTTATGTTAATTTTTTCCATACTTTTTTGTAAGATTCATATATTTATTTAATATATAATGAAAATCAATCTTTAAACAGAATTCATATTCTTAATTTTTCGATTATATTTGCATAACTATGGATAAGGTCTTGTTGCATACCTCGTCTGTTTTGTTAAATATACATTTTAACATAACCTATATTATATATAATAAAAAAATGTGATTATTAGTACATAGCATATAAGCAAGATGTCACTGTAATAGAATAAAATAGAAAAATGACACTGTTAATAATTTACTGCGAATATTTCGTTTAAATTTTTCGTGCATAGTGTTTATGAAAAACATATGAAAAAATATAAATTATAAATAACTTACAAAAATAGTTCTAAGTTTTCAATATTAATATAATGACTATAAATTTTTTTTTTGTCTGAAACAAATCTTAAAATTATTAAAAAAAAGAAAAAAATTATATATCTCATTATAATAATTATATGTATAACCTATATATATTTGAAAGTAACATAAAAATATGTTTTCATCAAAAAATAATGTGAAATCAACATTATTTTGTGGGCCTCAGGAATTAAATAAATCATTTATGTTTGAGGTAAATAAAAATGTGAAGCAAAAAATATAAACATTATAATCTTTTATAAGAAATAATTAAAATTTAAAATGAAATTTAACAATTTGAAATAAATAATGGAATTAGCATTGCATAAATATGAAATAAATTTTTGTATTCATTAGATTTAAAATATTGATTAACTTTATACAGAATATTTACAGAATTTAATAATTAATTTTTTTTTATATTAATCAAAAATTTAAAAAGATTAAAAATGAGATTAAAAATGAATTATTAAATATAACAATTATTTAAAAATTTAAAAATTATTTATAAATATATAATTTATAAAAAAATATTAATATCGATATATTATTATCAATATATCAAGATATAATGACATTACATGCAATTTGTTTTTTAATTTTTTGAATATTATAAAAATTTTATTAAGAATATTATTGGTCAACATTAATGGCTAGCATTGATTTTGATAGAAATATTATATATTTCCGAAATCTCATTTTGCTTTATAGACAGCAATTTATTGGGCCGAGGAAGGACGCCGCGTTGTTTACATTACACCAACACCGTTGGAGAGATTACCGGCAATCTGTCATGATAGATGTAATCCAGCACCTGCAGCTTTCAAGCTTATGAGATTTATGTAAGCGGAATACTTTTCTTATGGCGCTTCTATATTTATTGATCTTGGAATTTTTCATTAAAAAGAATATTTATATTTAATTTAATTTTCATTTAATTAAACTAAATCGCTTATTTTTAAATTAATTTGTTTATTTTTAAATTTCAATAGAATTTATAGTTTTTTTGTTTTTTGAAAAGATAATCATCATTTTCAATATTATTTTATTTTTTGAAGACTGTTAATAATTATTTTAAGCTAGAAATTAAAATTAAATTTATTTTATGTATATTAATTAACAATAAATAAATAGTTAATATCGAGCAATATTATTGTATTATACAATAATAATATATAAATTCAAATACTTTATTTGATATTGGAAACAATTGACTAATGAACATTAGTTATTTTATATATAATTATATGCAACAAATATTGACATTCTGTATGCATAAATACATGCGTTGTTTATAAATTAGTATCATATTTTCAAAAAAAGCTTTATTAAACAAGAGGTATATACGTAGATCATTCTGTAGAATGTTTCTCATTCTTGGTATATATAGTGATATCTTGATATATATAGTGAATTACAATGAAATATGTAATATATTATAGCACAATATAATATATTATAATATATTATACAGCACATCAGTTTGAATAAATCTTGAATAATTTTTTTTTAGATTATCATTATAATTTGCAAAAAAAAAAATATATATAAAATTAATAAAACAAATTTTATATATAAATCTTTATATATAATCTATTTTAACAAATTATTTTTATTATATATACATTTGATCATGTTAAAACTATCTTTATTTATATTCTTTTTTTTAAATTATTTAACAAGCATTATATTTTTTAATTGTATATGCAAAATTACGATCATGATTCAAAATTATAAAACTAAAATATATAAAATATATAAAATATATAAAATTACTTAAAACTAAATCGAATTAATTAATTATATAAAAAAGAAGTTTCAAATAAAAGTTATTTGAAGAAAATATTTATAATAAATAAACTAAAATATATATATAATATATATATATAAAATATATTATTTTTCGTAATTTTTTTTAAATTTTTGTTTTTATAGAATGACAAATTGAATCGATTAATCATGTATCGTCTATGTTTATTTTCAAAAAAAAAATTATATTTTTAAAACTATTCATATTTTATATGACAACATATTTTTTTTTAATTAAAAATTTTAAAAATATTTATATTTATAAAACTTATAACTTTTAAAAATTTCTAAATACAATTTTAAGTGATTCATCTTATAGTATTAATATATTCATGAGAAATTTTTAGGGTGATCGATTTTATAGATTATATATTATAAATAAACAAAAATTGATTGATATGAATCTATATGTATAGTGCAAAAGTTTCCGGTCAGATAATTTTTCAATTTTTTTCCAAAAAAAAAAGTCTTAAGAAATTTTAATTAATATCAATATAAAAATATATTGCGTAAAAGAATATTGTAAAATAAATCAACACTATTCATTATTTTTCATATATATTTATTTGAAAAATATGTATATTAGCGTGTTCAGAACTTCTTGAGCAGTATATTTAAGCAAATAAATAATGCTTGTTTTTCATTGTGTAACAATTTTATGATATATTATTTATGTATTATAGTTAATATTTTCATATCTTGCAGCAATTACAACTAATAGTATAATCGATTCAATTTGCAGCAATTACAACTAATAGTATTAATCGATTCAATTTGTCATTCTATAAAAACATAAAAATTTAAAAAAAATTACGAAAAATAATATATTTTATATATATATATATATATATATATATATATATATATATATATATATATTAGTATAGCAATAAGGCATAGATTTAATTAATCGAATATATATATAATAATATAATATAATATCGTATAATATTTTCCATTCTTTTATTAAATTTAAAAAAAATTTATATTATTAGAATTTTTATGATTTTTTTTATTCGACATTTCTCTCTTCAAAGATATTTTATTGGATTTAAGTTTGCAAATTAAGAAAACCAATCTTGTATTTCAGACAATTATCTTTTTACAATTTTCTTTTTCTTTTAATATTTTCAATGCATCGTTTAGAATCGTTGTTTTGTTGAAAGTACCATTTTTCTTTCAGAAAATCATATGGTAATATGAATTTTTAAAATTTTTTTATATATGATATCATTTATGATATCCTCAATTTTTATAAGAGGATTCCTTAAATAGAAAAAGTTTTTCATAATACTAACCATAATACTTCCTTCATCATGTTTAACATATTAGTGTTTGATACTTAGTATTATTTCTTGTGGTAACTGGATGTCGTATATAATATTTTCTATTGCTTTCAAAAAAAATTGAATTTAAATTCATCTGAGTAAAGTACTGTTTTCCATTTTTCTACAGTCCAATTATAATATTTTTTGATAAACTATTTTATTTTTTTTATTAATTTATGATTTTTTAATATTAACTCTGCCAATTAATTTTGCATTTCGTGTAATCTTCTTGTTACTATACTTTTATAAATATTAGCAATGTTCTCTATTTGTAATTCAGCTGCGATATTAGTAGTTATTTTCTTTGTAGTAACTTGTTTCTTTATAAATAATTTTTGTTTTATAATTTTATGTCAATTCTTTTAATGATGTTTTAGAATCTTCTATTTTAGGCGATCTTTTATACTATATCTTGCGCAATATCTATTAATTTTATTACTTATTACATATTTTCCAATTGATAATATTGAAGCAATTTTACGAGATGACTTTTCCTTTAAAAACAATTTTAATAATTTTGTGTACTTCAAATATCTTTGGAAATTCATATTTGCAACTTAGTGACTAATTATCAGTTGAAGCAATAATGCTATGTAATATTTAAATATTTATTGATCTTTATAAGTACAATAAACAAATAAAATCTTTATAAGTACAAATAACACTTATAATAGATTTATAATAAGAATTAACTGAAAACTTTTAAACACAATTAATCTATATATTCTTCAAATAAACATATGAACAATAAATAACATTAATTTATTTTATAATATTCTTTTAATATGCTTTTATATATTAATAAAAATTTCTAGCTTATATATAGCATTATAGTATTATCTATATTATCGTATAAATTATTGCAATTTAAATAATTTAGTTCGATCAAGGATACTTCAAACATTAAAAGCAAAATATCTCAAATTCTGACATTCTTTTGATTTTGAAAATAACATACATTTTAAAAAATATAGTTTAGATCCCAACTTATATAATCTATTGGCAGAAATCTTGTTAAGTTGTATAATCGTTTAATAACATTGTATACGAATTTTTTTTCATTTATTCTTATTCATTGAGAGAGATAATGATCTCTTCTCTTTTATTGAAATTGATCTAATCTTTAATGAACATTAAAGTGACATAATATTAATTTCTAATCAATAAATTGTTAAAATGAAAGTCGTATTGTATTGATATTTCTGGACATAATTTCACTAAATTTTCATATATTTAATAAACTATATAATATGAATTGTATATTTAATTGATTCAATTGTTTATCTATTTGTATAATATCTCAATAGAAATATAAATATTAAATAAAATAATTTACGAAACTTAAAATCATTTTTCAAAATAACAATTTATCTGTGTGTTTTATGTTTTTTTTGAGACTTTTGAATATAAAAAAAAATTTTGACTTTGAAAATCAAGATCATTTTTGCGACAAAAATTTATTATATTCATTATCATTTTTTATATCTAGAAAATTATATTAGGAGCTACGACACTTATTTTCTTTATACATTTTTCACTTGAAAAACGAAATTTAATAAAATATTTTCCATATTCATACAAGTAAATGTATATATATAATTATTTACAAATATATTATATTCATATTTATAGATTCAACATTCACGGTTAATCACGGAAAAATGTTCAAAAAATTTGTGTTAAAATATTATTATTTATATTTATTATTATATATAAAATATTATTATTATTTTATTATATATTATTATATATTTTATCTATATTAAATATTTCTGTAGATTTGACATTATAATAAAATGAATAATCAAATTAATTAAAATTTCATATAAATTATGTGAAATTTTAATTAAATTAATTATTGATGCAATATATAATAAATATTTATTTAATAAATAAAATATTACCATAGTTATGTATAACTATGTAACATTACATAATAATGTATCTAGGTATAGTTATATAAATATTATTTGTGAATGGTCTTAGAATCTCTTGTAAATACAAAGATTGTATTATATTGTATATATGTATTGTAATATATATTAATAAAATAGATATCTATTTTATTCACAATTAACATAATGAAATACACATGTACAATTCTACATTAATTTAAAATATTTAATTGAATAAATTTTTTTTATAATTTCTATTAAATAATTTATAGTTGATATTAATTTTTAAATTCGATGAAGATAGATTAAAATTTAGAATAAAAAAATAGATTATTTATTCGAATAAAATATTATGTAAAATAATAAGTAATAAAATAATAAGTCTTATTATGAAATTGAATGCAAAATATATGGAAATTAATATCATAGGTATTTGGAGAATTACGAATCCTTCATAGAACGAATGATTGAGTTGCACACCTTTGCCAGTTTACCATCTGTTCTTTTAATCGATGACTTTGACGCCTATATCAATGATTATAAAGAAAGTGAAATATCACAAGATCTTCATATCGCCAGAATATGTTCTTTGATTTTTGATACAATGAATTCTTGTGCACGAATTCTAAAAATCAATGTAAGTAACGATATAACTTGATCAAATAAAGAAAAAATATTTATTTATGTTTAAATACATTTATATTATTATTTTATATTTACAAAAAAATATAAAAAAAATTTATTTAAAGAGAAAAAAAATTTATTTTCTTTCTTTATATGTATTATGGCATTATTTGCTTCAGGTATATATATGCGCCTGGTCTTTTTCTGGAATGAACGATATTTGTACATATACAATATATTTTGTTAATGTTTGGAATGTGACGAATGAAGAAGAAAGTAATACCATATTTTTACAAAAATACTTGCAGAAAACTTTTACAGAACAATGTCCATCGTATAGATATTGCAAACTTGAAGATGGAACCAGAGTGTTAAAACAAATTCTATACGAATCTATGATTTTTGATAGAAATTAATTTTTAGATCATTATCAGATCATATCAATATTCATACTTAAATCAGATATTAAAATATTAAAAAAATATATATATGATACATAGAACATATTATATTATATAAGTAAAAAAAATTTTAATATGCATAAATTGAATAGATAGATAGATTGAATAGATTGTTAAAATAAACATAGAAAATTCAATCGTTTCCAAGATATAATCATTTTTGTATTAGTATGAATTGACTTATCAATTATATTAATATTATGATTGACTTGTCGATGATTATAGAAGATATTCATTCATTTCATATGTTCCATTTTCACATATACTTGATATTTTTTCTTTGCGAATTTTTTCGAAAATTCCAAATTTTTATCGAATTATTTCATAAAGTTGTTAGATTCGATTTTTTTAAATTATTTATTAATTAATGAATTTTATAATGAATTTTTGTTCATTTATTATTCTGTTATTAAGTATATATGAAAATATAAAAACATTCAAAAAGTAGTTTATATAAACATTAAAAAAAATATTTTATACCATAATATATAAAAGCCAGCAATTAATAAATTAATTATGTTAGTAAATTAATAAAAAAAATAAAAAAAAATAATCATCTTGAAAACAATTAAATTTTTATATCTTTTCTGATTTCTCTTTACTTTACTTATTTAGTATGATGTATCATTTGAATTTTGAAATCTTTTTTTAATACATACATTTTTAAAAATTCTTTAAATATCCAAATATATTTTCAAATATAAATGAATTTATACAAAGAATTAATATATTTTTAATATATTTTAGGATATTTTTAAAAAATAGATTCTAGAAATCAAAACAAATACAAAAATTAATATACAAAAATAACGAATTTTATTTATTAAATTATAAATAATTTAATTTCGCATTAGATGAAGCGAGACGAAAACAATAGCAATATATCAGAGTGATTTTATTCTATTTTCGTTTCGCTTCAATTAAATCTCACTAATAATTAAATCTCAATCGATATTTTTATATACTAATTTTTGTTCTGATTTTTAAAATTTTCCAAAAGTGTTTCGTAAATGTATTAATATCTTATATTTATACTTATATGTATTACTTTCTATGTACATATATATATATATATATATATATATATATTTATTTATATAAGAGAGAAAAAGTAATATTATAATTATTAATATATATAGAAGAAATGATATAAAAATAATATATTATTTTTATAATATCGATTATTTTGAAATATTGAATGTATTAAAGAATATATTAAGGAAAAATAAATGATTATGTTAAAGAACTTTATTATTATTATTTATATTATAATTATCTTTAATTAGTTTATTGTTTTATTTGTTTCATTTATTTTATTCGAAAATTTTATTTAAATAATTAATGTTTTAATATAATTTCAAATATTTTAACGATGATATATTTGATATTATTATTATTGTTTGTTATAATTCAAAAAAAAAAAATAATATTTTAATGAAGATGGTTTATGTTATATTGCATTATATAGCTCTTTATTATCGTTATGCTGTTTCAATCTGTCTTTGTCTTATTTCATCTAACATAAATTTTAATACTTATTTATAATATAATTCAATAAATAAGTCTTAACTGACATTTTTTATATTAACTTTTCTGTTTGTTTTTATTTCTAGATCGATTCAAAATTGAGTTATTAAAGATATGCGAACTTTATTAGTTATATTTTATATAAGTAAGGAATACAAAAATATACGAATTTTTGTTTGTGTTTCCTAATATCTAAAAGTCTAACTTCGTGTTCTTAAAATGCATTAAAGATTTAAGCTTGCTGATAATTCGTTTCATTTTTGTTTACATACTTCATATAAATCTTAATTTAAAGAATATCATGAAATTGTAATAATTAGCTCCATACTATTTCATTTTTAAATTCATTTAAATTATATTTATATCTTTGTATTATAATAGATTTTTATAGATTTTTAATAAACTTTGTATTATAATTTATACATAAATATATTTTAATAGTAATTTTACTAACTATTAGAATTATTAGAATTTATTATCTTTAATAGATAATAATTCTACTATTATAAAAATCTATATTTTTATAAATAGAATTTTAATTGATTTAATTAAAAATTGCGGATTGATTTTCTTACAAACATTATTTTTCAAGAAATATTATTACAAACTATAGTAACTATATTAACTGACAAAAAAGATATTTATATTTATTGAAGTATTAATATATTATATAATTCTTCTGTTCGATTAAATAAAAAATTCTCATATTTTTTCCAATCGATTCGAAATAATCTGAAAGAGACAGATAGACTTATGAAAATGAATTTTTCACAGCAAAGAAAAAATGAAAACTTAGAAGCACCGTTATCGTAAACAATAAGAAAATTCTAATAAAAAGACAATTTTTTCTTTAATTACACGAATAAAGAAATATTAATAATATCATCAAATGAATAACAATTAAAATATATTAAAATATAATTTAATTATTATAATAAATTATATTATTTTATATTTATATTACAATAAATTTAATTAATTATAAATTTAGAATCAATTACAAGTTGGTGAAAATATATAAGTAGACATTTTTGGATCATGAAGAGAAAAAGAAAGAAAAAGAAAAAGAAGAATAGAAAGATAATTACGAAACAGAAATTTCAGGATAACTTATATTAATAGAATTTTATATATCGCGAATGGACCGACTCTCCGTGGATTCAGGATCAACTAGACAACGGTAAACCACCGTTGGTTCGTTGTCATGATGAAGAGCAAGAAAGAGATAAAAGAATAGTGGAGAAGGGACGAGCATGGTAAGAAAGAGGGAAAGAAAGATGAGAAAAGAGAGAAAAAGCGAGAGGAAAGATTGCATACCTGAGTGAACAGGTGTGCCGGAGTGGACGACGAGTAAGTTGCTGTCCAACCGACGGCGGCTTGGCTAACGAACAGCCTGTTAAGTCCCTTCGTGCCCGAAGAACAGGGACGCAATCACTTTACCAATTTCAGAATTCGCAACCGCTTGGAATTCCAGTAAAGAAAGTAAAATCTCTCTGAAATCATTCAGGATTGCTAACGATTGATTATTACTTTAAATCAAATGTTAAATCACGTTACTTTAAATCCTTCGTTCAGAGATCGAATCAGAGATCGTAAAATTCATAAAAATGGAAGATTAATATTATTTGTTGAACATTTTTTTTGACTAAATGTTATTTTAATAAATTTTTAGGAATAAATTTCTTTTAAAATATATAAATTTTCTAAAATATAATAAGTATCAAGCGCATTATACTTTTAAAATCTATATTTATTTATATAAAATTTGTTTCTATTGTAAAATAATTAAAATATTTATTTAAAATTTATATGTCTCAAATCTTTTCATTTGCATATTTTTTAATATTAGACAATTTCTAAAAACTTTCCACTTGTAAAAAAAAAAGATTACTTTTAAAGTTCTTTTAAGAATTTGTTGTCATGTTTAAAATTAATTATCAATGTTTACATCTAAATGATTTATTTAAAATCTAAATGATAAAAATTTTTAAATGATTTATTTGACTTAATGATTTAATAATAATGTTTTAAAAGAAAATTGTAAATATAGAAAGATTTCTGTCTCCTTGGTTACTTCAGACACGATACTATAATTGCACTCACGATCGTTCCCACTTTCTCCATTGAACCAAGTATATTCGAACATCAATAACTATTCTGAATACATTTATCAATTTTATTTTAAATTATCTGCTTTTTTAAATTCTTAAATTAATTTCGTTTTTAAGAATTAATAATTTTTTTTTAATATAATGAAATAATAATGTATTCTTATTTCTTATTTAATATTATTTATTTCTTGCATAATATGCATACATCAATAAAAAAAATTAAGAAATTTTAAAGAATTGAGAATAAACGAAAAAATAAGAATTATTTTTCGTGTTAGTTTTGTAGTTTATTAGAAAGAAGAAGAAAGAAAATTGTCATTAAAATAAAAGAAAGAACAAGAATTATTTTTCATGTTTTATATAAATAATTATTTTTTACGAAAATATATATAATATGAAGTAGTTAGTAAAATTATATAAAGATAATTATATATTACATAATATAACATAAATATATTATAATATATATAAAGATAATCGCAAATCTTATGACTAAATTATATTCACGAGTATGTAGGAAGCTGAGCAATTGAGAGTTATTATCTCACTTGTTACGCCTACCAAAAGAACGAGTTCAATCGGAGAGTTCGATCGTTCTGGTCGATTAACTGTCATTGTGTTTACTTGTCTTGAACAGGTGTCTTGAAGATAGATATTGTCTATGTGCAAAAATATTAGAAATTATTGATGGAATAACAAGCATAATCATAAGTTTAAATCTGAATTTATATTTTAATTTTATAACTTATTTTTATAATTTTATGTTGTGTCTATAAGTGAATGAAATAGGTATATTTATGTATTGTTTTATATTATAAATTATAAATGGCAACTATAAATATTATATATGTTATATATATTCTATAAAAAATGTTTTATATTCTATAAAAAAATTATTACGATTTGTAACAAATAATAAAGAACAATTAATAAAATTTAATATAATGGATGTTTTTATATATGCAAAGAATTCATAAATATTGTGAAATTAGGATTTTTAAATATGTATATAAAATTATTATTCTATCATTATATTGAATCAAATTATTATTTATATAATATATATTATTATTTTATAATACACACACACACATTTTATTATATTCATTTTTATATTCTTCTTAATTAAATAAAAAACCTAAATTAAATAGTAGATTCTATAATAAATTAATAAATTTTACAATGAATTTAAAAAGCATTTACATTTATTAACGGTTAAATTATATTAAATTAATCAAGAAAATATAATAATATAAAAATTAAAATGTAATGTGAAAAATAAATTCGAAAGGATGGCAACATTATTTTCTAATGTCTTTTCTGATCTTCAGATATTTTATAGAATTTGAAAAGAACAAATTAGAAGAGGATGAAAATGTGAATTATGAATACGAAAAGAATAAATTAGATTTTCGATTTGAATTTCGATTTAAATCAAAGAATTTAAGGAATGTCAATAGCTACAGGTGTGTGTCCATTTCTAAACGTTCGTACAATCCGCACCCTCTCACACCCTTCTGTGCCGGCCGGTCAGTCGCTGTTAAAAGCTACATTCCATCGACCAAACAACCAGTTCTGAATCGAATTCTGGACGGCTTATGAATCTTCAATCACATAGGATTATATATATATATATATATTTAAGTATATATATTGGATTACATATTACATTATAATATATTGTATATATTATATAATATAATAAAACTTCTAATAAAGAGTTTTTACAAAAAATTAAAGATATTGTTCTTGATTTTTTATAATTATATTTAATCGATTGTTATTATTATAGTTGTATTTAATCTATAAATAAATAATAATTAAGATTTTTATATATAATTATATTATAAATGACACATCATTAAAAATAAAATTAGTTTATTTTTATTGTTATCTGTCAGACAGTGAAGTAGTATTAAGAGAAATATAAAGTAAATACCAATAAAAAAAATTTCTGATGAGATTAAAATGTGATAAAAAAAAGATAAAAATAAACATTATTGCATAAATATTTTTTTTCCAATAAAAAATAAAAAGATAAAATTAATTTTTTGTTTGTTAAAAATATAATAAATAATTAAGTATATCTATAAAATAATTAAATAGTAAACTTTTTTAAAATATATTTTTATTTAACATATTTAAATTCTTAAAGAATATATCTTGCATCACACTATTTAAAATAGACCATAATTTAATAAGCTGTTTTACTAAATGTTTTCCTTTTAATGATACATTACAAAAATATTAGATTTCATAGTATTTATAAATCTTATTAAAATAATCTTTTGAATAATATATCTTTCTAACAGAATTTAGCTTTTCATATTCGAACCAAGAAATAAAATTATAAGAAAATTATCTGAATAGCTGAAATAAATTAAATAATTATTGAAATAAATGATCTTGTAATTCCTTGAAGTAGTTAACGAGCGATGAAGAACTTGGACACAAAATCCTCATCACTTTTTAACCATCGAAATTCCATAGTGACAAAGAGGAGTGTAATATACAGAACTGCAACGGAGAGTCTGCCATCGGTTACCGAGACAGGCTGCTCCAGCAAACGAGCAAGTGCCAGTTGCTCGACGGCAGTTGCCACGGCTGGACATACATTTGCGTTCTTTTGTGAAAGTGCATGCAATTTACCCTCATTGTCGTTCTTTAAAAGAAAATCAAAGATCTATATTAATTACGGAAAACGAAAGTGATAAAAAGATCTAACAAGATTGTGAAAACACTTCGAAGAAAAGAAACGCAAATAGAAAAAAGAAGAAAGGAAAAAAGATCATGAAAAAGAAGATACCATGTGCTAGGAACAGTGAGTATATTGAGTGACGTGCGTGTTACGTATCAAACTAGTGGCTTTGGTCCTTCGACCCTCGAGGACGTACCACCAACTGAGGATATAATGATGATTCCAATGATACGCGTTGCCATCCTTCTATTCGTCTTCGTTCATTTCAATGCCGCCATAAATACCATCACTATGGCTAAGGTAAATAATTGGATGTTTCTTAATTTAAAGATTTTTTGGAATATTTTGAAATATTGATATTTATTATAATCTGAATTAGATTTTATTTTTTTTTTTTAAATAGTTAATGTTTAGAGAAGAATTAGTGAAATTTCTTAAAAATAAATTATTTTATAAATAGAGTTAAAATCTATTTTGCTCGAGTATAATTTCTCTTTATTGCATTATTTAAGACAATAGAAAATACTTTCTAGAAATTCTGAAAATTTTGTATAAATTTTTTTATAAAATAAATTAAATTTTATTTTTGTTAAATTTATAAATCTATATTATAAAATTTATAAAAAATTTGTTAAATTTATTAAGTTAAATTAAAAATTTAGCTAGGTTGATTAAAAAGTCAATTCAATACTAAAATATTATTTTACATTTATTTTATATTTTATAAAGTATTGAATTAAATGAATTTCAATATTTTTATTTTTAATATACTAATACTTCTGTTAAATTTAAACAGGCAATGTAGCATGCAGATGTAATTATTTATGGAGAGTCAGTTAAATTGTCTACTGTATTTAAAAAGTATTCGACATAATTGATTTGATAATTAAGGCAAATGATAACTATGAAATATAGATGAAAATAGTATTTTTAACAATGAAAGGAAATTTTTTTTTACAATTGTTTAATTCGATAAAAAAAATTATTAGCACTCAATGTGCGAATACAAGCGTTCTACAGCTTTTTAAGTATTCCGCCATGCGATACAAATAGTCTTTTGTTTGTCCCAGGCAAAGAAGAAAGGTAAATAGCAGTAATATCCGACGCTCGATTAGAGATCCGACAATGTAATATTTTTTTTTAATTTAATTATAAATACGCGATATCAAGGCTCTGACTCTGTTTCTGTTTTTCTATCTTTATTTCATTCTCTCTCCCTATTTCTTTCTTTCTTTAATGTTAATGATCAATCGAGAAACTCTGACCAGTATTATACTCGTTGTTAACTTAATTATGTGGAGCACCCGATAACTTACTGCTTTTACATTCAGTGGAATGATATATGATAATTTTGATTTCTTATTACGAAATTTTATTGCATTATACTAATTTTCTCTCTCTCTCTCTCTCTCTCTCTCTCTCTCTCTCTCTCTCTTTCTCTCACTCACTCACTCACTCACTCACTCACTCACTCACTCATTCTTTCTCTCTCACTCACTTATACTCACATACACGCACACACACGCGCACACACACGCACGCACGCACATTCATTTACTTACTCATTTATTCATTCTTTTTCTCTCTGATTTTCTTTTTCTTTCTCTCACTTTTTTCTCTCCGACTTTCTTTTTCTTTCTCTTTCATAATTCCAAGAAGGATTTTAAAACGATAATTTTTTCCACGAAATAGTAATGTTCTTTATCAGTGCATGGTAATATATTTGGAACCTCAAATTATTACGGTAAAATTTTTATATTGCATGTATATGATATATCATTAATTTAATTAAAATGTTTATTTTAAAAACAATAATATTTTGATATTTAGAAATTTCTTATAGTATTCTTATAATACTAATTATTAGATTATAAGCAATGTGATATTTCTGAGTGATGTGTGATAAACTGAGTTTAAAATATACGAATAATATATTTTTGTAAAAAACGCGTAAAAAAACTGATACAAAATTATTAAATTATTCTAGAATTAATCAATTATTAGTTTTTCATTTGTATTATAATTTTTCTGTGATTAATATGAATTAATTTCACTTTTATTTTTTATAAAACGTGTGTTTCGCATATATATATATATTATTATATATATATATATATATTATTTAATATATATATATATAATAAATATATAATATATATATATAATATATATAATATATATATATATATATATTAAATAATATATATATATATATATAATATAATATAATATATTTCATATAAAAAATTTAATAAATATATTTATTAGAAATGAAATATATTGAAAATATATTATAAGATAAAAATTTTCAAAATTTTAATTTATACTATTATTCTGTTCAATAATAATCAATTTATTAAAATATTAAATAAATATTATAATATGATATTACAGTAATATTTTTAATTAAGATTTAAAATACATATTTAATTTGAAAATTTTATTTTATATATTTATAATTTTTCAAAGAATTATTCATAAAAAAATAAATCTTGAAAAAATATTAGAATACAAATTATGGCAATTAATTTTTAAAATAAAATTTAGAATAGAAATCAAGTAATTAATTTCTAGATTAAAATCCATAATAGAAATCATGACAACTAATCAATTTTCACAGCGATATTGTTGTAACACTCACATAGATGATTTACGATGGCAATCATTAAAAAGAATCGTATTTATTTATGTCGCGACTATTCATTTCTTCGTTATCGAATTAATTATGATAAAAATAATAGTGTCGAACATCTTATTCTTTTTTTATATTACCAGTTTATTTGTAAACTATTATTTGTAAACATGTTTTCTTCTAAATCATAAAGAAAGAAATAAGCTTCAGTATAAAAATAGAAATAGTATAATTTTTCATTTCAACTTTACAGGATAATTATATATAAGTATTATTATATATAAGCTTTTAATTATTTTCCTAACAATTAAACAAAATGGAAAATATTGCATATTTATGTTTCATTGTCATTCGTAAAAATGTTACTCGTGTTATTTTTGAAAATATATTTTAATATATTTTAATATTTTAATATGTATATGTTTAATATATATATGTTTCACATACTTTATAATTTAAAAAATGATGTTAATATAGCAAATTAACGATGTTAATAAACCGCGAATATTTTATAGTTGGATAGTAGATTTATACTTGATGGTTTTGTCGTTCTGTTTGTTCTGTTTCTTGGATTATTTCTCCGCCAGTCTTTCTTGATATATCGAGAAAATGTTTATATTCTTTACAAAGCGCACTATTCGCGTTTTGTGTTTGTATTCTCTTGTATTATATTTTATGTGATATTTTATTCTATATGATTAATTATAATTTTTAATTCTATTTTATATACAAAAATTTATACAAATACAAATTTTTCTTAATTAATAAAAATTTTTTATAATTATACGGAATATATTATTATATATTTTAATTCATAATAATTAATATATTATCTATTATTTATTTGTTAGAAAATAAAATAAAGGAAAAAGACATTATCGTTATTGAAATATTTATAGTTATATTATAATCTTAATAATAATATAAATTTATCATAAACGTTGCTAAACAGCGTTATTTTATTTATTTTATAATTATACGAAATTTATTTTACTTTCTTCTTCTTTATTTATTTTTTTCTTTTATTTATTATAAATTTTATTTTATTATTCAAAAATTATTTATTTTATAAAGTTCATATTGGTTAAATTAAAAAAAATGAAAAATATATATATATATACTCAAAAATAAAATTTAATTATTATTAGCTAGCATCGTGGATTATTTATTTTGTGTTTTTTAAAAAATCATTGACTTTTCGATAAAAAAAAATATATTCAAAAATAATATATAAATATAATATATATATAATATATATATATATATATATATATATATATATATATATAATATAATTTTTTTTTCGTGTTCTCGAAATAATATATATAGATACAGATTTATTATTCAATGGAATTCATACATAAATATATATATTTAGCATTCAAACAACATTTTTTTAATTTTTTTTTTCAATTTTTTCATTTCGACTTTACATATTTCTAATAAGTATCCATAAATATATTATTTTTTTCTATTTCATATTGTTCTCATTTTGATTGATTTATTTCATATTGATTGATTTTCATATATACTTAAATCATTAAACAATAATATTGTCAATACAAATTTCGCTTAATAAAAGTCATTTATTTAGAAATTCCATTATTAATAATTATTCGTAAACTTTTTTTTTTATTTTTCCATATCTTTTTATTAAATATTTCGAAAAATAATATTGTATATTTTGAGAATGATTGTAAAATTTTTTAATAAAAAAATTTTTTATTTATAATAGACATTAACAAAATAATCTAATTAATTAATGGACAATTATTAAAATATTTTCTTTAAAATTTTTTGTTGATATAATTTTTTTATTTAAAATAAATATATGAAAAAAAAATTAATAAAAAAACATGAAAGAGTGAATAAAACAAGAAACATTAAATGTATTAATTAAAAATATGAAAATTGAAAACATTTTTATTTAAGATATCATATAATCATAAAATTAAAATATCGCTGTAGTTGTATTAGTACCATTAAAAATATTAGTTATTATTATATGAATATTAATACATAATATATTACTTATGCATATAGTAATTGTACATACTATAATTATTTATTTATTATATCCATTTGTTAAGATATTTATTTTTCTTTATATCCATAAAAATTTTTGTTTTTTATTTTCTAAAAGAGTGTATTTTATCTCTTTCATGAATTAATTGCATAACGAAGTAATATTCATATTAATTTTTTAATTTAATTTTTATGAATAATAAAATCATAATATTATATTTTTCTTAAGTCATATAAATATATATTTTTCATAATTTATAATATGTAACATAATTTATATTATATAATTATTATATTAATATAATTTATATTAATATAATCTATATCAAATTATTATTAAATTTATATTAAATTTAAAATATAAAAAAGCAAAAAATAAATTTAAAAACAAATATAATTATTTTATTAAAAAATAAAATATAATCTTAAAACAACATTAATTAAAATATTTCAATTAACAACAAAATTAAAAAATCTACAATTAAAATATTATTAAAACCAAATATTTTAATAATATTTTAGATTTATCAATTAAAAAGATATATTTTTATTCGTAACTTTCTGATGTGTTCCTTTTATAAATATGTATGTTAATAAAATTGGAAATATACTTCATACATTTATTTAATATATTAAAGAAATTACTTAATGTTTTATATCGTTATCCTAGATTAGATGTAGCTAATTACATGTAATAATTAAGAAATGTGTTAAATTAAAAGACATTTCAAGAAAACACAAAATTTTAGTTGGAAATAAATTTCTATTAATTTATTAAATTGATTTCGTATACTTGATATGATGTATAATTTGATATATATATAAATATTATAAAACAAATATACAATCTCTATAATCAAAATGTTTTTTTTAATATATATCTATTTTTATCATCTTTCTTTTATTACTATTTTATAAAAGTTACGTATATTTTATCTCTACATTCATAAATATATTGAAATAAAAAAAAAATACTTTTTATTTTAAATAATAATATGCAAATAATCAATGAATATCATAATATTATAATATTAATATTATAATATATAATATTAATTATAATATTATACTCAGAAATAATTAATATTATATATTATAATATATAATATTAATTATAATATTATACTCAGAAATAATTTTTCATTATGTTCATTATTTAAATCTTTAGAATTACATTTTAATTATGAACAAATCTTTTTAATACTAAATTTTTTAATTTAATACTAAATAATACTAAAAACATAATAATAATATCATTATTAAATAATCACAATTATAAAGTATTTTTTTAAGATTAAAAATAATAATATATCGTTATTAATATGTCATTAACAATATCATTAATTCTCAATAACATTCTTACTATATCATGCTGTCATTAATATTTAATACAACATTAAATTTGTTATAAAACATTTCGCATTAATAATTTTTGCATTCCATTATTTATTAATATTATAAATTGATACTATTTATTAAGATAAAAAAAAAACTAGATTCATGATTAAAACTTATATTATATTATTTTCAATCAGTTTTTTATTCATAATATAGAACATGATTATATATGATGATATAGCGAAAATGATTTCTCTATCATAACTAATTATGTTTTATACTGTTCCCATTCCATTGGCTATGAATTTAACTTATTAACATGGAATGTATGTAAATCGAACACGAATTTTGTGTCACATTTTTATAATAATTTTTTAAAACTGAGATAAAAAATCGATCTAGATAGCTAATTTCGAAAAATACACATATGTGTTATTACATGTGTTATAAATGCAATAATGT
Organism: Apis mellifera; assembly: GCF_003254395.2. Taxonomy (NCBI): domain Eukaryota; kingdom Metazoa; phylum Arthropoda; class Insecta; order Hymenoptera; family Apidae; genus Apis; species Apis mellifera. The sequence goes on along the minus strand of NC_037644.1, from coordinate 4,703,598 downwards.
GTTATTAGTAATTTAGGGATGTTAATAGGAATGAGAGACAGCAATTTTTACTTCCAAGTATATTTAATTCAATTATAAATTTTATTATAAAAAAATTTTATAAAATGAAGATTCTAATAGAGAAGTAATACAAGAATATTTTTTTCCGAAATCATATTATATTAATAGCATGTATATTGTTCTAATTATAATCAATATTTTTTTTAAATGATATTTGTTTCAAAATAATATCAATAATCTTAATCAGATATCACTTCAACTTTGTTTTTTCAATTTTATATAATATATATGTATTTATTTTATTTTATAATATATTTTTAATAAATAAATAATATTTATATTTTCAAAAATTTAAAACATAACAAAACAGAATAATTTTAAAAAATTATAATATTAAAAATATTAAATATTAAATATAAAATATTAAAAAATATTTAACAAATATTTGACAATATATATAATATATATAATATTTTTAATAAAATATAATTATAAGAATTTTATATTATACAGAGTAAGACACTCATTATATCTACCTTATTATATATTAATGTGAATATTATTGTTATTTGTAGTAATATGAAAAAATGTATACAAAACTTGCACTGTAGAGAAGAGAAGGAGCATATTGTAATACAAATATTTTATATTTTTTAGATGAAGAGGAGGTTATCTCTATTTTTTTAAGTAGAATGCTATTTCTTTTATTGCGATATAATAGTTGATATTGAGAAGATAAGTATTAATTATTGAAAGTCACGCAAGATCAAATAAATAGTACAATAAACTTTCTTACTTTATAAGACATGTTCAAATTGGTGACTATTTTTTTATGTTTAATATTGATGAACAACATTGATGACAATCGTTAAAAATATTATTTACATATAAATATAAATATTATAATTTTAATATAAAAAAAAATAAAAATTTAATTTACATATAAATATAAATATTATGATTTTAACATAAAAAAAAAAATAAAAATTTAATTTAAAATTATATATTATAACGAAATAAAAATATTTACGAAATGCATTATTTACGAAAACTTTAATAAACAATATAAAGAATAAACAAATTGGCATAAAAAATTAGTAAATATATGATTTTATCATTTTTTCAGTAATGAAGAAAAATTTAAAAATAATTGTAACAAAAGTTATTAAAAAAATAATTATAATATAGGATATTAGGATATAATTATAATAATAGGAGATTAATAATATATCTATCATATATCAATTTTTATATTAAATTAAATTATTATATTATAATAAAATAATCTATATAATCTATATATATATAATTATATCCTATATAAATATAGGATAACGAGTAAGATAATTAAAAAAAATTTCAAGTATAAAATTTATAAATAATATAAATGAAACAATATAATTTATTTAGATGAAATAAATCATAAATTTGTGATGTTTCATAATTATATTACATTATTACAATATTTCAAAATTATTACAATTATTTTTGCAATCATCAAATAAATATATATATATATATATATGTAACAAAATTTATAGCAATACTTGCTTTGTCATTTATTAGGTCACAATCGTTTTATATTTCTAATTCGATTTTCATAAAAAATCAGATCTTTTATTTTTACTGTGGATATACAAATTATAAAAACTATATTATATAAACTATATTATATTATATAAACTTATATATACTATATTATAAAAACTCGTAAATTTTCGAGATATTTAATCTTTATTCAACAAATCCTATCTCAATATTCAAATTTGCATGTTTTGCATTATTGTGTCTACTTTATAAACAATCATCTCGAATATGCATGCAAAAAGTTATCGATTTAAGTAGAAATAAAAATTAATAAATATAAAAAATCTATATAAAATAATATTTTTGTTAAAATTAATTAATTTTATTAGTTATATTAGTTTATTAGTTATATTATATTAATAATAATTTTTAGTTATATTTCTTCTAATAAAAAAAAATTCTACTAGTAAATATTCTATCATTCTATATTAAACATAATAATATTATATTATTCATTGATATTTTTATGATTATGTTTTCATTAATTGTCTTGAAAATAATATTATTTCTATTATTATAATTTTAATACATATGTAAAAAAATTTAACTACATAGTATAAATAAGTATAATGCAATATAAACTTTCAATAAACCTCATTTGGATATTAGTAAAAGTTTTAATAAGACATTTAATTATTTAAAAAATATAAAGGTTATAATTTCATACATCAAAAATTAGTTAAAAAATGCCAAGATTTTAATTAAATTTTAAACAATAATTGGCAATAATGGAGATGTAATTTGCATTATTAAATAAAAAAGTAGAAATTTTTAAATTTTTTTTTCAAATAAATATAATATTTTTTAATTTTAAAAAAAAATTCATAGAAAAGAAATAAATAAAAAAATTAAATTATAAATAAATTTTTATAAAAATATTACATACATTATATTACATTCTAATATCATTAAGAAAAAAAAAATTATCGAAGTTTTCATCTTCAATATAACATAATTGATGAATCGTGTTTTATTTGAAATATAATATCTATCTACTTAATAAAAATTTTTTATTGGAAAAAAAAAAAGAAAAACATCTTAAAATTTATATCTTAATCTCTCGGAACGAAGATAAATGATAATTAATAAGAAGTTGGTTACACAAATGATGAAGATTAAAATAGAGAAAGAATGTATCTAAAAAAACCTGTTTGGAAAGAACCAATATCTTACAAGATTCTCTTTTCTTTCTTTTCTTTTTTCTTATATTAAGAAATACTTTCTTGTGTGCTTATTTCGAATATTCAGATGTTAACAAATATTCTTTTTTTTATTTTTTATGGATTATTTTGAATCTTTAAAAAGTTTATCACATAATCATTAAAATCGATTAACAAATAATTTTTTTTGTTTTAAAAAATTTTATAAAAATTTAAGATAGAAACAAATTAAGTTGTACATAATAAAATATAATAGAATTAAATGAATTTAAGACTTTCTAGTTATTTCATGTCTAGATAATTATTTTTAACTTTATCTCCATAACCTCCTCCTTATCTCTAACTCCATAAATAAATAATAATAATAAATAATAATAATATTTTTGTATAATAAATAAATAAATAATAAATAAATAAATTAATTAATTGCAATTTTTAATAATTGAAATTTTTTTAAAATTAAATTTCTTTATTCGAAATTATTGAAATTAGTAAAAATATTAATTTGTTATTAATATTATCAACAGAAGAATGTATACAAAACTTATTAATAAAAATCTATTAAAAATTTATGAATTTTTTTTCAAAGATTATATTTATATAAATAATATATAATTCCTTCGGAGCTAAATAATGTTAATAACATAATAATTTTTTATAATCGCTGTATAACGTTTTATTAATTTAAAATCAATATTTTAGTCTTGTTTCCGTTTTTCGCTTCTTTTTCATATTTATATTTTTTTTCATATTTATATTATATCTTATCAATAAATTTTTATTAAATTCCCAAAGAATAGGAATTAGCTCTTTCGCATATGAATATTAATTTTAACTTGATTTAAATAACAATTAATGTGCCGATGAAATAATAAGCAATTATATTCATAATTATATATATATATATAATCAGTGTGTATATATCAAATATGTTAATCTTGGATCTTGGATCTTAATTATAGACTATTGAGACTATTAAATCTAGACTATTAAGATTTTTATATCGTAGTTTAAATTGAATTGTCTTTGATATTTTATCATTCAGATATCTATTCATTCTATAATCAATTTTTTTATAATCGTAACTATGGGGATACTAAGGTATCAATCTATTAAAATTTTTTTTTTGTTTTTTCTTTTATTCTCTTCTTTTTTTAGTATAAGGAATATAAATATAGAATATATTATAATAAGTAAGCAATATTTCTAAAATGAATTTAATGTTTCGAAACAAAGAAAAAAAGTTCATAATTAATATATTTTCAATTTGACTTTCTATTTGACTTATAAGATGTAATAATCTTAGTATTTTATCGTTTCATATTTAATAATATTAAATATGAAACGATATAGTTTAAAATAATCTATGAAAAAAAAAATTTTAATCTTATTATTCTCTGCAATTATATATTTTTCATATTTATTCGTAATAATTCAATAAAAAAAGAATGATATTTTCGAAATTTTATATTATAAAATTTATAATAATTGATATTATTAAATATGAAACGATATAGTTTAAAATAATCTATGAAAAAAAAAATTTTAATCTTATTATTCTCTGCAATTATATATTTTTCATATTTATTCGTAATAATTCAATAAAAAAAGAATGATATTTTCGAAATTTTATATTGTAAAATTTATAATAATTGATATTATTAAATATGAAACGATATAGTTTAAAATAATCTATGAAAAAAAAAATTTTAATCTTATTATTCTCTGCAATTATATATTTTTCATATTTATTCGTAATAATTCAATAAAAAAAGAATGATATTTTCGAAATTTTATATTGTAAAATTTATAATAATTGATCACAAAAATGTTTAACTGATTCAATATATTATATTTCTCTTTCTCAACGCAAAATTATTAGCTATATGCTTTATATTAAAAATATATTACTTTATATTTTATTTTTAAATCATTACAAAATCAATAAAAATATCAAATATTTATTAAAAGTTTTTTAGATTTTTATTTTTATTTTTATTGATAAAATTCGGAAAGAAATAGACCATTCTTTTTTAAAACTTTTTTTCTTAATTATACTTACAGTTAATGAGAAATACATAAAAAGATTTTTGTTTATGATATATTTATAATGCTAAATACAATAAAAATTGCAAAACTTTTCTTGAAAATAAAATTATAAAATTCTATTAATTAAATTCTATTAATATATTGTATATATAATTGTTTTATTCATTAATGCTTCAACTTAAACAAATCATGATGCAAAATAAATAAAAAATAAAAAATAGTAAGATTATTAACAGTATTAAAAAATAGTAAACAATATCAATAAAAGATTTGTTTTTACATATTGTCTTACTGAATAAGAGTTAATTATAAGAGATTATTATTTTCTTATTCTTTAATTCTAATAATATAAAATCCCAATATTTAAATTGAAATATCTCCTAAATCAATAGTTTTCTGATATGATTAATAATATTTTTTTATAAGGAATATCTAGATAAATCAGTTAATGTATATAAAATTCTTTTTATATATATATAATATTTATATATATATATATATATATATATATATATATATATATATTATAGTTTTTATATATATATATATATATATATATATATATATATATATTATAGTTTTTATATATATATATATATATATATAATTCATTTAAAAAATGAAGTTGATCTTAAAATTCCCATTTTTATTCTGATTTAAATTTTTATTTTGATTTAAATTTTAAATCAAATAACTTTTATAGTCACAATATTTTATGAAATATAAATTATTGAAATATCTGTTTTTTTCATATATATTTTTATAATCTTGCATTTGTTTTTATTTCAAAATTTATTATTCTTATTTTCTTCGTAATAAATTGGTTTCTCTCATATTTTTAATTTAAAAATAATATTTCTACTAAATCTTTCTTATTTGATTAAATTATTTTATTTTTAAAGATTTAATAATAGATCAACAAAAAATTAATTATATAAAGTATTAATATATTCGTGGGATAATTTTAGAAGATCGATTCTAGAAATTAAAAGAAAAAAAATTGAAATTAAAAAAAATAAAAATTGATATAAAAACTTAAAATTCATTTATTAAATTATAAACAATTTAAATTTTTGTTTTTTTTTATTATTTATTAATTTAGAAGCAACGATATTTTTATACATCAATTTTTATGTATGTTTTAATGTTTAAAATGGAGCTTTCAAAAACATATTATTTCATAAACATATTAATGTCCTGTATAGAACAAAACTTTGGATTCATAATTTATAAATAAATTTTGGATTATAAATCGTTAAATATGTTTTAATTTGATATACTATATAAAAAAAATTTAATAATATATATGTCGATTTTTATATATTATATTTTAAAAAAAATTCTTATTAAGAAATTTGTATATCTTAATAGAAAAAATGATATATTGTAATTATATATCATCCATATATTATATATCTATTCACATATGAATATAATATAACAAATTAACTGTTACATCAAGTAATTATATGAAAAGTTATTTAAATGATCTAAATATCTTAAATATTATATATTTCTATATAGCAATTTATAATATATAAATATTATAATATAATTTTTTTTCTCTTCTTTTTTTCATAATAAAAATATTTTTTATTCGTGCAATATTTTTTTTTTCACATTTCATTTTCTTAGTATTTTATAATTCCTTAAATAGAATTGGAGTTACTTACGAGAAAAAAAGAAAAATAAAAGAATAACACATTCTTGATGAATTATTGTATTCGTGATATTTGATCACGAACTTACAATTAATAGTAACTACCACGGAAAATGTGGATCGATAATAGGCGCGCGTGTCAATGACGATGACGCTGTCGAGACGTGCCTTGATAATTAACAACTGGTATCATTAGACACGAACTGTTTCTATGCACTAAAAATTAAAGAAGAAAACTATTTTAATTAACATCCATAGTTGATAGATAAACAAAATGTCATCTATTTGTTTATCATTATTTAAAAATTATTATCATTATTTTTCATAAATTTTTCTTTTTTTTATTGTAGTTTGGTTGTAGTTAGATTAGATAGAATTAAGATAATTAAATGAATTAAATAAATGTTTATTTGATTATTTGATTATTTGATGGCGATTATTGTGTGTATAAGAATAAGAAAAAAAATAAAAAAAAATTTGAGGCCAGTCATAAGCCAATTATATCATATTTTGTTATTATTTTTTATTTTGTTTTATATGAAATATGAATTGAATATAAATGTAATAAATGTAATATAATAAATATAAATATAATAAATGTAATATAATAAATATATAGATAAATTATTTTGAGGCTACGTGAAGAAAAGACAAATGAAACAGGAAAAATGTCAGATATTTAAGATTTCTCTTAAAAAAATATAATGTTTTTTTCTTCTGTTTTGTTTATAAATTAATAATATTAAACATCAAAATAATTAACATTATAATGATATTTGATTAACATGAAACTTTTTTATATAATTTTAAAAGATCATGAAATGTTATTTAGTACTAGATATAAATTTTCCGAAATTCTTAGTAAATTCTTAGCAAAATCTATAATTATATCTATAATGTACTATAAATTTTATTAATATATTATAATAATTGGTTAATATAATTGAACGAAATAACATATTTTAACATCCTAATATATCTAAATAGCATTGACATTTAACATAATGCGGATATTTAAAGTATCTTCTTTATGTTGAATATAAATTTTTTTATATTTTTATTATTTTATTCGAATAAATAATTTATTTTAAATTATTTTAGTTTATTTATTTAATTAAAAAAAAGCACAAAATTAAAAAGCACAAAACAAGTAATTATTATATAATATAAATATAATATAAGTTTTTATGTATTTATTTATCTTAAATAAAGATAACAATTTAATTATTTACTTAACTTATATTTTAATTAAAATCGAATTACCAAATCATTAATGCTCTAATTTTTCTCAATATTCAATAATAATTTTTCAATCAATGATACATTTCGAGTAAAATTACAACATAATATATTAAAGAAAAGTTTTTTTTTTTAATTTTTCATTACTGCTTGAATATTAAAATGAACTTTATGTTATAATTTTAAAATGAAAAATTTCCAATTTCACTTTTACTATTTGAATAATTAAAATGAGCTTCTTATATAATCTATATGAATTATTTAGTAATAAAATAAGTAGAAAAATAGTTTTTTTAAAGTCATATTGGAAAAATTTAAATGAAATATCAATAAAAACTTGAATTTATATAGATATCATTTTTTGATTAAAATAATTGTTGATATGTTTTATGAAATAAATTTTTCAATTTTATTTCCATTCAATCTTTACATATAATCGAAAAATTAATGTATGATTTTTATATATCGATAAATATGCAGATTATAATTTTATAAATATAGAACTTTGAAGAAATTCATTAAAAAAGAAAAAATATCATTTTTAATAAAGTTATTTAATTACTTAATCTATTAATCATTTAAGTGCTAATTTTATATAATGTTTAATATATCTTTAAATTTCTCCTCAATTTCGCTACAAATTATCCGAATAAGTTAATACAATTTCATATACATATACATATAAGATTGACGATTCGATATTAATAGATATTAATAGAAATAATCAAACTCAAGTTCATGAATGTTCTATGAAGATTTTTCGTTTCTTATTAATAAACCGGTTCTATTAAAACAAAATTAATTTAAATTTATTGAAAATTGTTGTTTACATAATCAGTTTTGTGAAATATATAAAACTCTAAATATATAGATATTACTCTAGATATATAGATATTATTACATATTATATACATTTTATAAACTGACAATAAATGCAATAAGTAATTATGGAAGTTAATTGTTCTGTGATATTTATTGTCGTATAGTATTGAATTAATCAATAAACAAAATAAGCACTATTATTTTTTTAAAACATTAAAAAAAGAAAGCACCAATGAAATTTAAAAAATTTTTAAAATAAAAAAAATTTTATTTTACGATTTATCTTCTTACATATCTATATGGTTTATTATTGAATTTGTTTTGATATGAGCTATAATATATATATAAATCATAAAGTACAAATTATATATGAAATCAAAAATTTATTATTATGTCATTTAAAAAAATCAATGATTTTTTATTAAAAAAAATTTTTTTTGATAATCGTAAATATTGCAATTCGTAATTGAAAATTGATTAAATTTTGTTCGAAATATTTTTTTTAAAATTATTGAAAGTATTTAAAAAGTTTTATATTATAATAAACATCTTATAAAAGAAAAAAAATCCTCAAAATATTTTAAATACTGAGGACTTTTAAAAATTTTATTCTAGTATTGATAGACTATTATACATAATTTGTTTTTTTTTGCGAATTATAGTTATAATTACAGTTAAAATATCATAATGTCCCTTATTTAATAATTAACTATAATAATGCTTTTTAAATTTTATGAAATTATAAATTTATAAACATTGAATTAAAATTATTAGTCTTTTTACGGGAATATTATTCCGTTTTTTAAATATTTTTAATTTATTTTATGAATATTTAATTATTTAATAAAATAATTTTATGGAAATTTCAATAAATTTTCAAAAAAAATATCAATTTCAATAAAAAAATGTGAGATTTTATTTTTATTTAATTACTGCTTTCTAATTATTGCTTTAAGTATTGAATCAATGTTATTTTCATTAATAGTAAAAAAAATTAGATAAATATATAATTTGAAATAATTGATAGGTTTTAAAATTTATTTTCTGCCAAAAGAAAATTGTCTTGATGCAAGTGATAATACATCGAAAAACCTATTTTGTTTGCAGATATAATATCAATTTTGTGATATTTTCTTTCTTTCTTTTTTCTTTTCTCTTTTTGATATAACATGCTTGTTAAGTAGATAAACAACATAATTAAACACAAAAATTACGATTTCTCTCTAGTAATTAATTTCTTCATAAATCGTGAATAATTTTACTGGCATACATAAAAATATTAGTTTATCATTAAACAAATTACATGTGAAAATACAGTAGCACGAAATCAAGCATTACTAGCTTGTTTTAGAATTTTAAAAACAAATGCTACTTTTAAATATTTTCTTAATGAATTCTGTAACGAATTCCGTTAATAAATTCCATAATTAGAATTTTTTAAATATTAATTTATATAATTATATATATTAATTTATATATTTATATATATTTATTATATTATATATTATAATTCATAATATATATTTATATTACGTAAATTATATTGCATAAACATATGTTGTTTTATTTATTATTAAACATTTTTACAAATTATAATATTAAATTTATAATATTAATATAATGTTTATATAAATATTACATTTTATATTATGTAAATATTATGTATTTATATACAAAATTTATAAATATTACCAATTTAATATTATAAATATTATTAATCTTATATCTAATTCTAAATTTATTGAATTATTATTAAATTATTAAATACTATACATATATATTTTTATTTAACTTGAGCATCTCTATAGAATTTATCATGCATTATGTTGATAATATGTAACTTGGTATTCTAATCATTGATAAAATGGAATGTTAAAATAGAAATGTCAAAAGTGAATGATGATTTTATCATATATATAAATATATAAACTACACATATTTTATTTATATTCTTCAATTGCAATAAAAATAACATTTGTTGTGGCACAGATATACAAAATCTACTATTCTATTTTTTTTCTTTCCTTTTTCGCCATTTGAGATCAAACCTGGATTTTTAAAAGTTTTTATATTATAATTCAATTGATGGATAAATCAGTGACTGACATAACATTGGAAATAATAAAATAAGTTTCAGTTTCGTGTGAACTATTAATTTAAACTCATCGTTTGAGTTCATGCATATTTATTTAATGTTTACAGAATTTTATACGAATTCGATATTGTTTAAATAACAAAGAATAAAAAAAAAAAAGATAGAAAGAAAAAAATTAATAATTTTAAACAAAGATATTTTGTTAAAAAGTTAAAGTTTTGTTAAAAATATAAGTAAAAAGCATGGAAATAAGTATAATAATAAAATGAATAAAATAATAAATATAATAGTACAATGAATAAAATAATAAATATAATAGTATAATGAATAAAATAATAAATATAATAGTAAAATGAAATAAATTTATTCTATATACTATTTCTATATATGAAGATATTTCATTCTTTTTTTGAATGTAATTTTTTTTTCTCCAAATATATTTCTACTTTATTATTTATTAGCTATAAAAAAAGAGAAAGTACTAATTATGGTCTGCTGATACTATTGTGACCCCTTAGATGTTTTTCTTATATCTGACATTGACATAACATCTTATATCTGTTATTCAATATCTTACAATATGAAATATATAATATATAAATATAATATATAAATAAGTTTTATCTAAATATCATAATAGATGTTTCTTTCTTTCCAATTGATCGAAAAATATAAATAAATTATGAAATGAATTCGAAAACTAATGAAAATGAATAAAAATTTAATATTTTTTTTTAAATTGCGACTCATGGTTTTTTTGATATTTTTTATTTTTGCGATGAATAGTATATGATAATAAAAAAAAAATTTAATTTTAAATTTCAAAATTATTTTTGCATGCATTTTTATTTACAAATTTTCAGCGATCCATATAGAATCATTCTGTTATATCATTGTGAATTAATTAAATTTATATATTTTACTGGGCATATAATAAAATATATATATATAAAATTATATTATTTAATTTAAAATTATTTTTTAAAATTATTTGAGAAATAATTTATTTTTAAATTAACATAAATATTTCAGAAAATATTTTATTAAAATAAATAAATATATTTGCAATTTTAAGCTTAATTTTCTACTCTAATAAGCTTTAATAATATTAAATATCAATAATATTAAAAAATAGGAAAATAAAATATAATACTATAAATAATTCTATAATTCTGTTAAAAATTAAATTAAAATATGTCATTTCATTAGTCTCAAAAGAAATCAAAATAAATAACATTAATGAAATATTTTATTTATCAAATAATAAATAATGTTATTTGAAATAATTCTTTTTCAATTATTATTTAAAATAAATTTCTCATAATCTAATATGAATGTTATTTTCGATTCGATAAAATAATCAGATTAATCAAAGAGTTATGAAAAATGACTTATTAATTGATATTTATAATGGAATTTAAATTTTCAACGAATTAGTATTTTTAATAAATTGAAAACTTACAATCAGAGGCATTGACAAATCATTTGATATTTCTTTTGATGTTGGTTTAATAGAAAGAAAGGAATTTATTAAAAATTATATTGTTATATATAATATATTATATATAATATTGTTATATATAATATATAAATATTATTGTAATGTATAATTTTTATATGTGTTTTTATTCTTATTATAATTAAAAATCTTATTCAAAAAAATTATGCAAAAATATTTTCATTAAATAATTTTATTAAGTTTTATTAATATGTCAAAATAATGTATAACAAATATTTGCAATATTAAAACAAAAAGTTTTCATATCTTTTATAATGCAGAATGATAAAAAAGTAGAAATTTTATTAATCTAATTACTAAATATTATATAATAATTATTATATAATAATTATAATAATTAATAAATATTAATTTAGTTGAAGTTTTAAATATGTTAAACTTTATCATTTTAATTTGCAAAAATTTTTCATTATAGAATTGTATATTTAATATTTTTCAATGATTGCAACCGATTATAAATCTTATAAATCGAAACACGAATATGATAGTAAGATGACTTATATTAATAACCCAGATTCATTTAATTTTCATTATTTATTTCATTATATGTTCAGTTATTCATGAAAGTTAATATTCAACTATATTAAGATATGTATGAATTAATTAATTCTAACTTTCTTCTTTTCGAAGATTTAAAATTCAATTCTAATCTATTCTGATATATATATTATGATGTATATAATTTTGATATATATAGATTTTCTCTTTTTATTCTCTTTTGTTTTTTTAATTTTTTTTATTCAAATTCAATAAATATTCATAAAAAAATTTAAACAGATTTTAATATTTAATATCTGCAGAGATAAATTCATAAAGTTTTTTCATTTTATATTCATTTTTTCAATTTTCTATCATTTTACATATATATTATAAAATATATATACACTAAATAAAATATTTAAAAGAAAAAATTACGAATTAAGATAATAGATTGTTATCGCTATAATGTCAAATCATCAGTATAAATAATTACTTTTTTAATTAATTTATTATTTTATTTATATCATATAGATGTCATTTAAATGTATTTTTCTAAATAACTTATTTATATGTATAATAATTAAATAATTTATCGTGAGAAGAAAATAGAAACATATATAAAATAATAAAAATATAAATATATAATATATAATTAATATATAACTATATAAATTATATAATTATATACATTTTTTTATATAATTATATAATAAAGAAATTAAATTTTTTTTTCAAAAAATTATCTAAATTAGATTCAACAAAAACTCTTAATATGTTCTTTGTATACGTATATTTTTCTAATAATTTATGATATTTTATGTGAGGAAAAAAATATTTTATGTTAAAATTTTTATTAAATAGCATTTTAATATTATACATACATATATATTATACATTTTAGTATTAAAATGTACGATTTATATTATTTTTATTTTTATAAATAAATGAAATAATTTATAGAACATTATAAAAATATTCATAAATCTAGAATTATCTAATTTATAATTAATAATTAACTTATTTTATGTATCTATTTAAATATGTGTTCATATATTTTTTGTTTTTTTTTTTTTAATAATTTAAAATACGATCATATAAAGAAGTAAAGAAGTCAAAAAACTGATAAAAATTCTTTAATGGATAAAAATAAAGAAAATAAAGAATATAAATATTATATATTTTATTAAATTAAAGAAATAATATCATGTATTTTTATATTTTTATAATATTTTAATAATTTTATATTAATATTATAATAATTTTTTAATAAATATACATAATTTCAATAAGCATATATAGTTTTTTTATTATATATTATAATAAACTATCAAAATTAAAAAGATTTAAAAAGAAAATAAAATAATAATTTATAATAATTAAAAATATAATATAACAATTAAAAATATAATAAACGAAAAATATTATCATAAAAAACCTAGAGTTAGATAGACAAGTTTTTTATAAACAAATGAATAATAAATTATCTTTTTTTTTCAAACTAATACAATTTTTATGTATCATTAAATCCCAACAAACATGATTTTTTTAAATAATTTTAAGAAAAAATAAATATGTACTAGAAAAAGTATTTCCATTTCTATATTTCTTCTTATCTATAAAAAAATAAACCCATATATATATGAAGTATTTCAGAAAAAGTTTAATATTTATATTTTACTTTAGACAAAATCAATTAAAGATCCATTTACACACAACTATATATAAATCTATTCCATATTCATTCCGTATGTGGAGATTATGTCCGAGAATTGTTCGAGATAAATATATTAATTCGAAATCGAAAATTATTTAATTAAAATTAAAAAAACTTAATTATTACAATATCAAATTTTTGAATAAAGAATAAAGAAAAAAGAAAAAAAGATAATTTAAACGATTTATCCTATTCAATTGTCAAATATTGTTTTTAAATATTATAATCAAAATTTAACGATGATTGACAATAGACATTATATAGTGCAATCTTCGCGTCAAGTGCTATTCGTTACTAAAAAATACTATTCTATACGAGATATAGTTAAATATATTTATGCAAGTTCATGCTATGATTGTTCTATCAACAAAAAATATCGAAGACTATCAAATGAGGCATATTCAAGCTACAAATAATGAACAGGCACTATGATATATAAAGTAATAAATTTAAAAAATTATGAGGATCAATTCAGATTCAGGGCTCTATTGAATATATATATATATATATATATATATATATATATATATATATATATATATAACAGACACGATATGTATAAAGGGTGTCCCAAAATTAACGCAAGATTTGAATTAAATATAAAAGAGAGTTTTTAATCTTTAGATATTTATTTTTTAAGTGAATCATAAAGTATATAGGATAGGGTTATTTATGGAATAACACATCGGGAAAATGACTCCACAGCTTTGCTGGCACATACGCACCCTTTCGTCGAAATTTTTCATGATCTTTCTGCATAATTGTGGCTGAATTTCGTTAATGCAGCGTTTAATTTCCTCTTGTGGGCACGTGTGGTTATGAGATTGTTAACATAGACTTTTGACTTCAAATAACTCCATAAGAAGAAATCTAATAGTGTTAAATCATATGATCTAGGGGGTCAATTCTGATCACCGAAACGAGAGAAATGTCTCATGCAGTAATTGAATTGTTTCATTGGTTGTATGGCATGTGGCATTCTTATTGAAACCACATATTAGTCACATTAATATTCAATTCAATTTCGGCAGAAGTTATCATGTCGCGATATCGAGCACCATTAACAGTTGCTGCTTGACTAGCCTCATTCTCAAAAAAGAATGATGCCTTCTGCCCAAAATCCGCACCAAACAGTGACACGTTGTGGATGCATTTGTTTTTCGCTAATCACATGTGGGTTCTTCGAACCGCAAACACGGCAATTTTGACGATTAACAAAGCCATCAAAGTGAAAATGTGTGTGAATATTTTGTATAAAATTTTCGAACTGCGGCCGCCAAACTTTTATTATTTTTAAAGTATTGTTCAAGATTGTTGCAGATACGTTGTTGTGTCGTATAACGCTCCATTTTATTAACTCTAAACTCTCAGCTGTCAAACTGTTCTTTTTTCAGGGTTGCCAACAACTTAATGCAAAAATGGCAGCAAATTCAAATCTTGCGTTAATTTTGAGATACCCTATATATACTTAAATGGATTTTTAAACCATCATACTATAGAAATACAGAATGCATTGCATAATCTTTTATTTATTGCTAGGATTTTCAATACCAAGTTTGATAAATAGTTATTATACTGTATTAATTTTTAAACTTTAAAATTCGCCTTTGATAGACATAAAAAGTGATTGTAATTAATCATAAAATGCTAAGAATACTTTTACACTCATAAATACGATATCATTTGTAGATTTTATTTAAGAGAAATATTGATATTCTGTTTTATCTAGTTGTTTTGTTTTTAATCTTTAATCTCTAATTATGGAAAATATATGTATAAATGTGATTATAAATATTATGGCAAATATTATCTATTATATTAATTCTTAATAATTTCAGAAATATTACATAAAAAATATATAATCTTTATTTTTACATTTTTATATCATAATGTAAATTAAATAATGTAAAGAATGCATAAGAAATTTGCAAATATTTTTTGAATTATTTGATTGTTGTAAACACTATGATGAATATATTTGTTTTAAACTATTTACAATAAAATTTTCATTATTCAAAATTTAACTTGGTAACTATTGTCATATAAGATGAGAAATCACGAAAAATAAAATAAAATTTTTTAAAATTAATTAACAATTCATATATAGAATTTATATCAGTTTTTCTTAAAAATAATTAAAGACATAAGAAAAAATATTGAGTCAAAAATACAAGTTAATAGTTTTGTTTTAAATTTTATTTTAAAGAGAAATTGTAATATATTTTAATTAAAAAATTAATATTATTAGTAAAAACAAAATCTTTCATATAACATCCAAAAAATTATCGAATTTGTTGAACAAATTCAAAAATATTAAAAGATTATAAAACAAATAATAATAATTGCATTTATTAATTCTACAAAGAAAATAATTGACATTGAATCATTTTTTTTAGATGTATGATAAAGAAAAAATATTAGATTATAAATCAAATGATAAGTTTACGTACAAAAGATGATTTTAGAATAAAATCTTAAGAAAAAGATTTTTACCAGAAAAGATTGCATTACATAAAATTTATATTATTAAAAAAAAATGAAATATTTAAAATTATTATATTATATATATTAACACATTTAAATAATGAAAAAAATGAAGATAAAAATATTAAATTAATGTATAGATTTATATTTAAAATTACAATAAATGATGAAAATCTAAACGATTCTAATATTTATTACAATTTTTTTTTTTGAGAAATTAAAAATTTTACAGTGCTTTGTAAAAAAACATATTTCGATTTATTATATTTTGTATAAAAATAATTTATAATAATATTCCGAATACTTTAATCTGAATATGTTATAATCGTTTTAAAATTTATATATTTTTAAGTAACAATAATTTTAGAAGAAAAAATTATTTGAAACTTAAAAATAATTAAAAATTATTTATGTTCTATTATATGTATATCAAAAAAGTTCAATAAATTTATTTATAATTTTTATAGAAAATGAAGTTATATAATAATTATATTTATATATTAAAATTAAAGTTACAGTTGAAAATTTTGTAATAAACATGATAGCATAAAAAATATAAATTTTGTAATTTGATATGCTTTTTAATTTCTTAATTTAATATATTAAGATATTTAATATATTAATATAAATATAATAAAATGTATAAATAATATATTTGTACAACATCTAAGAGGATCAATTCTAAATTTATTAAATTATAAATGTGTTAGAAATGAGATAGAAATAAAATGAGATGATTCTGTCTCTCTTATAGTTGTCACTTTTCGTATTTCATTTAATTTGATGCAAAATTAAATTATTTATAATTAATAAATAATATATTATATAATTTTTATGTTTATTTTGATTTTTTGATTTTGATCCACGAATATATTAACTGTTTTATTTTTTTATATATACATTATATATTCTTCATTATATATTATATTTATATTTATTCATTTATATTTATATTAATATTAAATAAAAATATATTTATTATATAAAAATTTTTTTTAATTATTCTTATTAATTTTTAAGGACAAAAAAGAAAATTAAAATTTATACAAGAATGGCTCATATGGCAATTGTAATAAAAATGAAAAGAAAAAAAACAAAAAACAAAAATAAAGAAAGAGAAAGAAAAACAATTTACAACAATTAGAGACATTATTATAATACAATTTGATAATCTCGTGCGTCGTTTTCTCGAACCATGTTTGCGGTGGCGCCAAGCATACAATCATTCCTACGCACGTTTCTCGCTCATGTTAGCATTCAATGCGTAGTCCGGATTATTCTATGCTACGTATTGCACTCTACCTATTATGCATATATTACATTGCATTATATGCACACAGCTCAATGGATTCTCGAAAAACGCCGGTGCCTGATGTTCGAATGCTACAGAATTATCTTTATTGATCAATATCTCTTAGTTTCTAAAAAATTCTATTAGAAACTGATGGGCTTTAAATATCGGATAATTTTTTTTTTTGGTACTATAATACTATATATCGTATCTCGCTTTTCGACTAATTGTCAGTTTTTTATTTGCTTAAATTATATTTATATTTTTAATAAGTCAATTAATGAATAAATTGATTTTAAGTAAATATTAATAAATATTAATTTAATTAATCTTTATGTACTTACTATTTTAAATGTATATATTTATATTTATAATATAATGTCTAATATAATATAATATAACATTTTTATTAATTTTTGATAATTCATTATTTTATTATTTTGTGATTAATACATGAAAAAATTATTCAAATTTCTTAATCGCAATATTTTCTTATTGACTTAAATAAAAAATATTATTGATTTAAAATCTACATGATTTAAAATCATTTGAAAGTACATACATAAAAGTATGTATCTATTTAATCAAAAAATTATCAAAAAATAAAATAAGTGTTAAAAGTAATCATGAATAAAAGTTTACCCCAGCAAATATTATTTTAATATTTTTTTTTCTAATGATAGCTTTTATAAATTAAATTATCAGAGAAGTACAAATAATATTTTTTAAAAAGATATGTATTCATTATAAGATTTGAAAACTCATAACAAAATCTTCTTTGACAATATATTGCTTAAATATCAATTTAATAATTAACAATATGAATTAGTAAACTTGAAAATTATTAAAAAAAAAACTTGAAAAATAAGATTATAATTAAGTTTTTTTTTTTTTTTCTAGAAATTCATTTTATTTTTTCTCTATATATTTGTCTGTATATATCATCGGATTTCTATATTATCATAAAACTGTTGAAGATAATTGAATTAGGATGTACTCAAAATAATTTATGCGATCGTACCTCATGTTTTTACATTATGAATGATTTATTCAAGTGCAATGTGCGAAAGGCATGTGGCAAATGACAACGTAGATGACGATAATATTTTACAGATAATAATTAGTAATGCATTTCTCGCCAATATATTTATCATTTTAACGAAGATAATTACTGACAGGATCATATATTCACAATCATAAATTGAATTTTACATTCCACGTAATGTATGACGTAATGATCCAGGCTCTTCTAATGGATTTGAAATCTCTTCTTCATATAGAGACGCCTATTAAAGATGTCTTTGTTCCATAAATAAAGAGAATTTCCGATTTAGGATTTTTCACCTAGATATTTGTATTGAATCATGTTATTTGAAATAAATTCTATTAAATTATATATAAATTTTCTTTCATTCTTATTTATTTTATCATTAAAAATTCTTGGCTATTTATTGAAAATAATAAATTTAATTTTGTCTATAAAAGTATATTGTTATAAATTTTTTTTCAAAATAATATAATATAATATATCAATTATAGTTGTCAGAAATGCGATTCTCATTTATATGTAAGAGATCATGAAAGAGAGCGTAAATGTCTTAGCAATTTTCCTAGAATTTTAAATAATGTTAATGTTGATGTTATAAGGAAAATCGTGAAACAATTAGTCATTTTATGAAATGTCCAGTCAATTTTAATTTTCATTTTTTTTTGATTACTTAAACAGAAGTCATAAAAATTATTGATTATATTTAAATGTTTTTATAAAATGATTCATAATGATTAATCATTGTACATAAGTGCATAAAAAGTTTAAAAACATGATATAAATAAGAAATATGATTTTGTTATATATATACTTTTTATACTTATTGTTAATTTCATATTATTATTTAACAGGAATAATTAATCCTTTGATATTAAGACAAATTTTTTTAATAATTTCGTAGAATTCTCGAGATCAAAAAATTAAAAAATATATATATATTTTCTATAGATATATCGATGATAATTTATCTTTTTCACAAATCATCTAACAACTGACCACAACAATAAATATAGAATCTATTTTAATTTAAAAAAATTTCTATCATTTTCAATAATTTATTTTCAATAAATTTTTAAATCAAATTATTTTTTTAATCTATAGATTCTTAAATATTTATTTCTTAAATATTATTAATTATAATAACAACGTTTTTTAATATTTTTAATATGGATTTACTTAATAAAAATTAAAATTAAAATAAATTTTAATCAATAAAGAATTTTGATTAAATTAATTTTTAATTGAATTAAAAAAAATTATTACAATATTATTTAATTAATAACATCAATCAACAACAACATTTTAACTTATATCTTGTATGCATTATATATGGATTGTATTTTAGGAAGAGTGCAGGAAAAGGATAGCTGAATGTACAATGAGTGATGGTGCAAGTACACCGGTATGTGGGAGTGACGGTGTTACGTATTCGAGTCACTGTCGGGTCATCTCGAAGCAGTGTCAAGGCATGTCTATTCTTATCAAACATACTGGCCCTTGTCCAGGTAGGATGATGCATTTTTCTCGTAATTATATTTATGATTATATATTTATAATATTTTATCTTTTGATCTTTGATTTTTATCGTTATTTTTTGATTATATTTTCTGATTATATCAGAAAAATTTTCGAATGATTATTAAAAATTAAAATTAAAATTAAAAATTATAATTCCAATTGAAATTTAAAATTCTATTAAAATTTTACATTTTTATTTTTAAATCTAATATTTAAAATAATTAAACAATTACATTAAAAGAGCATTTATTTTCTAATTTTTTTCTGAAAAAATATAATTCTTTTATATCATCTTTTATGAATAAAGAAAAAGAAAAAGAAAGAGAAAGAATTTTAAATCATTATAAAATATTATAAAAAATCGAAATATATTTTTCTTTAAAAGTTTTAAAATATAATAAATATTTTTTTAAAAATTGAAAAGAATTGAGCTATTAATAATATATATTAATTTAATATATATTAATATATATTATATAATATATATATTTAATATATATTAATTTAAATTTATTACTGTATTAATATTAGTTTTATTGCTTGATTTCATTCGAAATTTAGATTTCGATTTCCAATGATTCCCTGAAAAAAATTGATATTTGCAGGAAAGAAATTTTAAATCAATTTTAGTTCAATTATTCATAAATCATTCATAGAGAATTATATTTCTTAAAAAGATAAAATCAAAATATAAATTACGTGTGAAATTGAATCGTAAAATTAGTTAATTCATAATTCGAGAAAAAAAGAATATAAGGTTGAAAATAGTCATTCATCTACATTAGTTAAATATAATGAATTGAGACATATTTTGTGATTCCACGATTTACTGTTCGAAAGTTTTTAAACGATAAACACATAAACATAAATAAACTTTCTGTTTTATATATTTAATTTTATGAATTTATCATAAAATTAAAATTTATGATCAAATATTAAAATTTTATTAAAAATTAAAAATTTTAAAGATAGAATATACTTTTTCTTACTTTTTTTTTTGTTTCTGTTTTAAAAATTAAAATTATAAAATTATTTATATTTTAAAAGTTTTTTCTGTTTCAAAATGTTCATTAAAAATAAAAAATTATAAAATCTAATAAGAATTTAAAATATTAATTGAATTTGTTCATTTAGAGACACCAGCGTGCTTCTCCGCAAGATTGACTGCTAGACCAAGTGCACGACCAATCTGTCGTTCGGATGGCACTTATGCACCGGTGCAATGTCACGAGGAAACCGGGTATTGTTGGTGTGTGACACCACAGGGCAGACCGCTCCCTGATACCTCAGTAAGAAACGAAAGACCAAGATGCATAAAAAAACTCGGTCCCAGATCTTCTGCGTCCACTAAAAGTGGACAACGAAGACGTTCGCCGAATTGGAAACAACGAAGACAATATAGCAGTAAGCATAGGAATACATGTGATCGGACAGAAAAATCCAAATTTAACGGAAACTTGATAGAAAATTTCAAAATCGAGTATAGGCGAACAAATATTTCTTCCGATGGTAAGAGAATATAATATATAGGAAAATATATGTTATGTTTTTCTAAAGTTTAAATGTTTTTAATGAAAGTATTAGAAATATTTTCGATATATTCCACATATTCTTATTGAAAAAATCAAATATTCTTATAAAAAATTATTAAATCTTGTTAAAACATTTGATTGTGTCGTTAATTATGCAATTCCAATATATAATATTTTTTTTTTATTTTTATTTTTTGAATATCTATATTTTTTTTATTATTAAATGAAATAATTAATTTATTATTAAATAAAAATTAATTGAATATTAAAATTGAATATAAAAATTATAACATATATAAATTAAATATAATTGTAATTTTGTTACTTCATTCTATAATGAAATATTGATATAATGAAAATATTGTACTTAGAATCTTTTTTTCTTGTCTTTCTAGAAGTTATCATAAAATATTTTGATAATCTAATATTTTTAATCTAGTATTTTTTTAATATTTTGAAGCTTTTCTGAATGCTATTGCATATTGTAATTTTAAACTATTCATCTTTCAATTTGTTTTTGTTTTTTGTTTATTTCTTATTATATTTTCTTATTAAATCTAATTTTATTATTAATATTTTACAAATAGGCGATAAAAATGTAGAACGAGTATTATCATGGAAATTCATTACATTGGATAAAAATAGCGATGGCTATTTGGATAGAACGGAATATAAAGAATTGAGAAGGCTAGCGAAGAAGGCAGTAAAACCGAAGAAATGTGCTCGCACGTTCGCCCGCACATGCGACCTAAATCGAGATTTGAAACTTTCCAGGCAAGAATGGGGTGCCTGTCTTGCGAACGACTTCACTCGTAAGTTTAAATGTGATATATATGCATTTCATATAATAAAAAAAAAAATTTTAGAAGACTTTTTCTCGATTCGATCTTTTCGGTTTCACTTGCACGATTCAACGATTTTCTTTCCTTTCATCGAAATTAAATGATCATTAATGAAAAAAATATATTTACAATTAATATAATATTTATCTTCTTTATTATTTTTCTAGAGATTTTCATATAAAATAATATTTGAACTCAAAATTGCTCTATTTGAATTACAAATATTATTAACATCTTTTTCTGAGTAGGCTTGAAGTTCTCAAGGTTATAGTGGAGATTGCATAAATCAGTTTTGAACTCGTTGATATTTGCGAAGTGGCGCCACGCTGTTGCGCCACAAAAGATCTGTTCTAAGATTTCTTCATTACTTCGATTCATTCTAAAAGTTAAAACGAGTATTATGACTCTCTTTTTTAAAAAAAAATTATTTTGTTATAAATAATTAAAAAAATTTCATTGAAAGTATGCAAAATTTAAGAGAATTTTTTATTTTTATTTAAAAAATAAGAATATATATATTCAATATATAACTATCATAATTATTCGAAATTTTGAATTATTCTATATAATTTTATATATATATATATACAAGAAAAAAAAAGAGAAAATTAAAAAAAAATTCTTTCAAAATTTCATTACACGTTGCTTTATATGTATTATAAAAAAAGGATCTAAAATCGTTTTTTATATAAAAATTTGAAGCATGATATTAATTTTTATATATATTATATATATGATAAATAAGATTTATTCAACTTTGTAAATAATTATAAAACTAAAAGAGCATAAATACTTGGACAGGCTTTTTATTGCGATAGTAAATTGGGATTAATATCACTATCTGCATTTAATATTATTTAATGTAATTATTTAATCTATTCGCGTTAATCTACTCGCGTGCCATTGCAATCAACCAATTACTGCGCATGATACTTTTTTTTCTTATTTCCTGGGTAAAGGCTATTGAGTTGCTTTTAAACATACATAATTTATAAATCCATATTAAATTCTGAATTTTTTCTTTTCATTACATTTTAGAAAAAAAATAAGAAATGAAAAAAGAATTAAAAAAATATGTAATAATTAAAATTAAATACTAATTTATCATATTATATTGCTTTAGTTAAATTATTGAACAATGGACAATTTATTATTTATTTTATGAATCAAACAAAATATCTTTTACTTAATATAATTTATTCAATAATAAATATAACAGCGAATTTTTATGTAGCATTTTATCGATATTCCAGCAGTATTCATCTTTATAAAGAATGAATTTATTAAAAAAAAAAATTATTTCTTATATTTATAAAAAAAAATAATTTAGCCAGTATGCATTAAAATTAATTATTTGTAAAATGAATTTATACAGGTAGGAATATTTATTCACGATAATTTTCTTTATTTTTTTTGAAATTATGTTTGAATTAATATAATTTAAAACAATATATAGTATCAATTATTTTTATGATTGAACTTGACTTAATCAATTTAATTTATGCATTATTATTTTGATAGAAAAAAATATACTAAATAAAGGGAAAAATTTAATGATAGTTAAAATATAAAAGTATTGGATCGTAAAGGGTTTCTAAAATATTTAGATATAAATTACGTCCATAATTGTTGACAGTTTCACTATATTAAAGCATTTTTTTTTAAAATAAATTAATATAATAAAATATTTTTTTTTGTTATTATTTTTTTTATGATGCTTAATGACATAATAATTAAATATACTGACAAATTAAACTATTAGAGGTTAAATATATATAAACATATATAATATGAAATATATATATATATATATATATATATAATATTTTATTAAAAAAGATTATAAAAACCCATCTTCAATATAGAAATAGATATACTAGATTTATAGATATATAGATTTAAATATTATTTTATTTATTATATTAAATATAATTATTTTATTTAATATTATCACTAAAATAAAATAAATATATATATTAATAAGATACTATTTCGTTTTTATAAATATATAAAACATGGTATTTCCATAATACAAATATTAAATTATTAAAACTATTAAAAATTGAATTTTCTTGATTTTTCTTTTATTTATCATTCATTTTAAAGAGGAATATAGGCAAAATTCAAGAAATACATTTCACAAGTATTTATAAATTCTTGGATCCGGCAATAAATAAAATTATTGCAATGCCTGTTAATTATTGTACGTCGTTTGATGATAATACCGGAAGATCGTTGTCTCGGCATCTAAATCGTGGTATAAATTACAAACGGTGGCCTGGACAGGATGTCGCGCAGGCCAAGGGCCGTCTTCTACACTCGGATCCGCTTAACATTCGTGAATCCTGCCGGAAGTTTGCCCACACTGGCTACTATGAAATTGAAGCAATTGACCTCGTGTATATGCTTTATACTCGCGGTTAGCCTATGAGAATAACTGCCCTCATACTTTGCTTCGTAAATTTGCACCTACGCATTTACAATAATTACTATTTCAAACTATCTGTCGAGCTCATCACGTGAAATTCTCTCTCAAAAAGAATCAATGCTTATTTTCTTATGTATAATAAAACATTGAATATTATTACATATATCATTATTTCTAATTTCTTAGATTATCGACTTTTTTGTATAAAAATTTATCATTTAATAATGAAAGTTAAAATTGATAAATTTTATAATTTTACATTAATTATTTTAAATTTATAAGACTTACTTACAGAATTTTACTAACTTTATTATCAAATTTTTAATTGACATGTAAAAAAATTTAAATATGATTATAAAAAATTTATAAATTATAACTTATAAAATTTCGCTATTATATTATAAATATTACTTCATTTACTATTTTTAATAATATTAAAACAATATAAGAATAAGTGTTACAAAACTTTATCTATTTTAATATTGAACGCTGCTTTAAATCCTGCTTCTTTCCGTCTATGCAAATAGAATAAATGTATTCTATTTTCTGTTTAAGCAGATAATTTACATCAGTATAAAATATTAGAATAGAAATATATATATATATATATATATATATATATATATATATATATATATATATATATATATATATATAAATTGATCGATTTAGAATTGTTGCAAATTGCATGTTAAATACCTATTATTAGTCTTTAGCCTAGAAACTCCTTAATATTCATTCATATAACTAAAAATAATAGAATTTTATAACTTTCAATTATCGGTAATTTTGTATAATATGATTCTTTTACTTTCCAATTCTATATACATGCTACTTCATTTTTCTCATTACATATATATATTATAAAAAAAAATAAAATTAAATTAAAATGATTTATTACTCTTTTAATACATTATAAAATAATATTTTACGCATGAATGAGCATGCACTTATTGATTCCTCAAACTGAGGCGTTTAATTAATGTGTATAAATTGTAAAAAAATATTAGAACTATATTTGGAGAAAATTTTGATCATTAAATTACATTAAGTTTTTAATAATAATTTCCAAATACAATTTCTCTGTTGAATACTCATATTATATAACATATATATATATATACAAAAAATAAATATTTAAAAAAGATTTATAATCTCAAAATTTTCAAAATTTTGCAAAATCTTAGAACTTTAAAATTTATAATCCTACAATTATAAACTGTACATCTTTATAAATTATAAATTATTATTAGGATCTAAAAAAATTAAATAATATATTAAAATTCTTCGATTGCTTTTGAAACTCTTGAAGAGTTTTAAAATTTTTTATATATAATGCTATTTTTTCCAGTTTTAAATTTTTAGAGTTCTTGATTTCTATTATTCTCCAAATTTGTAATTTTAGAAGTTTAAATTTTTAGAATTTAATTATATATTTATATTATTTTCTCTATTTAAAAATATTTATTTAAAAATTTATTTAAAAATTGTCATTAATAGTTATTTTCAAACATTTTCTCCAAATGCATGTCTCTTAACATAATTGTATATCCTGTATAATATGTATAATATGTACATAGTTTTTATTAATGACATGTCAATGCATGAACTGCAGAAATCACAAATTGCTATAGACAAAGTAAACAAAACATTTTCATTAGAAAAAAAAATTACATATGTAAATATAGATTTATTTACATGCAAGAACTCTGGAATGTGTTTGGGATACACACTAGAGAGGGTGAAAGAAAGAAAAAGTGAAAGAAAAAATGCTGCCTGACAATTGTTACAATTAGTGATCATCCTATTCGATGTTCGCCACTGCTCGCTGCTCTGCTAGTAAAACCTGCGATGCGCGAATGACAAAAAACATTGTACATATAGGTAAGGCCGGTCGGCTGAGTGACATCATTGTTATCATTTAGTACGTTTGTTCTTGTCGCTGAACCCTGCAGACGAGCGCCCCGAGGTCCCTGAGGCGCAGAGGACTCGGGTCATGGACCAAGGTGAGTCCTAGTTCTGCACATCAAAATAGTCAGCATATCATTTTTTGCATTAGTTTTTTTCTTATATATTTTCCTTTAGCAGTGTTATTTATTCACCTGTTATGGGGATCCTTGTAAATTTCTTATCATATAAATATACATATATTTATATTATTTAATACAATTAATATTTTCTTTTAATTTTTCTTTTTATTATTTATTTTTGTTTATTATGAAATGTAACAAAACATTTGGATATACGATATATTTTTTGAAATAATTAGAAAACTTTGAGAAAGTTGCCTTATATGTATGGAATGAAAGAAATTTACGAAAAAAATTTATAAATATTGTTAAGTTTTTAAAAAATTGTTTTACTTATTATATATAATAATAATATAAAATGAATCATATATTATAACAATGTAAAATTGAATCATAAAATTTTATTGCCACATTTAATTCTTAAGAAAAGATTGATACGAAATAATAAGTAATAATAATAATAGGATTCTATTATATAGATTGATCAATTTTAAAAAGATAATATTTTATTTTCAATGTTTGAATTTAAATTAAAAAATATCTAATATTTTATCTTAATAAAATTATTTGAAAAAATCTATACATATCCCTGTAACAGATTTATTTTAACAAATTATTTTCTTTTGTATTTCTTATATTTATGATATAATTAAAAATTATATCTATTTATTTAAAAAAAAAAGTCAATTTAATGAATTATTTAAGTTTATTCGTATTATTTTAAAAAAAATAATAAATTTACTTAAAATCATCATAGCAAAGTTTTTTTTTTATAGATATAAATTTTTATTTATTGATTTTTGATAAAAATTTTCTATAATCATTTTTCTTTTATAAATAGTATATTATTTATATTTTAAATATATTATTATTTTATTTATAATTATATAAATATATTTTTATATTTTATATTAATTTGCATAATTTTGTAAAAAAAATTTTTTAAAAATAACAAAATATATTTTGATATTTATAAAATATATTTATTATTTTAATATGACACATGGTTTCTAAATAAAAAAAAAAGATAAAAAATATATGAAAAAAATGTATGCATTTGTGTATAAATTTTATTACGAATGATAATTTTTCTCAAAATTATTTTAAAAATAGTGTGCAATATCATAAATTATTCTAGTATAAATATAAATTTCAAATTAACCATTGTATTAACAAATCATACAAAACATTCAAATAGATTGTACAAAAAAGACTTTTTCATAAAAAAATAAAACATTTCGTACTTTATAAAAACGTAGTAATTTTTAAAAAGAAGAAAAAAATTTTTGTTTTTATACATAATGATTGATATTAATCTTAAATTTTCGGTGAATGGGCCAATTATAATCATATATTATAAGTATATTGTACTATATTAATATGTTATGAGTAAAAATTATAAATAAAATGAAAATATGATAGTAATGCTATTTTTTCTTGTTTTCACAGTGTTGAAAGGTAATCCTCCCTCAATGCATTCTCGACCAGCATTTAATGATGATCCAATCGATACGAAAGAAGATAATGATGGTAAATAAATTTTTACATATTTTTTCTTCATAAAAGCAATTGTTAATATCTTTTTAAAATTTAAAATTAAAAATACAATTTCTTTTAAATTTTTAAATTGGTGTATATTTTGACATAGTTTTTCAAATTTAGAAAATCATGATTAAAAAATAAAATTATATTATATAATTTATTAAATTTCATAACAATTCCAATGCAAAAAATATATAATAAAAAAATTAAATAATTTGTTAGTCATCTTTATTATTTTTTATTACTTTACTTATTTTTTTTTTTTTTAATTATTGTAAAACTTCTATACTAAGAAATAAATAAAATGTCAATGTGAAAGAAATATATAATATAAAAGATAAAATATAAATATGAAATTTATAGCAAACGACTGTTTAACGGATAGACGATCTGTATTAGAAGATGAGAGGCAACATTCTCAGGAGAAATTTTATGTACCTGCATGTACACCTGATGGAAGATACCACAGAGTCCAATGTTATTCAGGTTATTGTTGGTGTGTATATCAAGATACTGGCAAACCAATACCTGGAACATCTTCCAAAAATCATACTCCAAATTGTAATCCAGTACCTATTCCTACTAGGCCTATGAAAGGTAATTAATCATATTTTAATGTATATAGTATATGTTTCTATAATATATATTTTGTTTTATTATATATTTATTTCAACAAAAATTTATTAATTTATAAATATTATATAATATATAGGTTGTCCTGAACAAAAAAAACAATTGTTTCTACGTGATTTAATGGATTTGATGCATAAAAAGATGAAGGCTTCTGGCACTGATTCAGATGAAACAACAGCTAAATGGCAAGCTTCTAAAGAGGAACAAATAGCAACTTGGCATTTCGTCATGCTTGATAAAAATAAAAATAAAGTAAGGATAATAAATATTTTCTAATAAGTTTATATATTATATAAAAATCATAAAAATCAATTTGACAAAAAAAATATTTAGATAAAATATTGATATATATTTATATTTTTTTCAGGTTTTAGAAAGAAAAGAATGGAAAAGTTTTCGCTCAATGGTAGCGAATAATAGACAACTTCAAAGATGTGGTAAAAGACTTCCAAGATATTGTGATATTAATAATGATAGAAAAATTAGCATGACGGAATGGTTCAGTTGTCTAAATGCTCAACGTACTACAACATGTAATTATTTTTAATATAAATATGCAAATTCTTAAAATTTTATATATTTTTTTTTTTTCATCAGTTAAAATTATTGTATTCAAATCTATTATTATATATATTAAATATATTAAAATATTACAGCTGAAAGTACAGAAATAGTATCAACGAATAAACCGAAGAGAATGGGCCCGAATCCTCTGGATCAATTTCTTAAAAATGATGATGATTAAAAATATATGTGATAAAAATATATGTTTGATATTTCATTGATATGTATAATAATCATATGAATGAACATATAGTGCAACTTGGAACTTTCAAAAAAAGCTAGTTGCTGTGTTAAAAGAAATTTATTTGTATTTTTATATTTAGTGATAAATATCACATTATTTTATTTTTAATATAGTTTATATTTCTGTATTTTTTAGAAAGATATTAATAATTAGTAATTTGAATATAATAATAATATTATATGTATATAGATATGTTCAAGATATTACTGAAATGATAATGTAAGTTAAAAAAAAAATAAATCTATATAAAAAAATAAGTCGAAAATATAGAATGATATTTTTTTATACAAAGTTTTATTTTTAAATAAATCAATGTTGAAAATTTGTTAAATACATATATATTTAAGATTAACTTACAATTAATTTTGTGTACATGAATTTTATCAATATTATGGATTTTTCAATATTGATTTATTTGAAAACGAAATTCCGTATAAAACAATTTCTTGTTTTCAATTTATTTTTTCATATAGATTTATCTTGTTTTGATTTATATATATGTTATATTATATTCACTTCAATAATACTCCATATCCATATTATATAAATATATATTTATATGTTTATCTTATATTTATAACATATCTGTATAATGTTTATAAAAAATGGGACGTTTTTTAAAAAATCAGATTTTAGATATCAATACGTATAATACTAGCAATATCATAAAAATTCACGTGAAAAAATGTTGAATGAGACTTATTTTTCAAATAAATAAATAAATAATTTAATTTTACATTAGATAAAATGAGAGAGGATGATCATTTAATTAATACTGTAATGCATTATTTGTTTATGTTATTAATTCATCTAGCCAATTTTCATAACTAAAAATATATTTATTTAAAAATTATTTATTTTTAGATATATGATTAAAATTTTAACACAATATAATTAAATATATGTTAAAAAATTTATTACGAAAAAAGTCTGTTTCTTTTTATTTTATATATCTTTTAATACTTTTTATTTTATATATCTAAAATAATATGAATACATTTTTTTTAAATTTGTTAAGAAATCATTTAGAGCGATTTTGTTATATATTAATACGATAAAATTAAATTGTTTAAATTTGAAAAATAAATTCTAAACGATATTTATTTTTTTACAAATATATATATATATATATATATATATATTACAATTTTATATATATAGTATATAAAAAGTAGATATATTCTATATTCTATATATATTTTATATATATTCTATATATATAGAATAAAAAATAACAAAGTATTATGGGCATATAATTATGTACATATTCTGAATTTTTTTTATTTAGATGCATTGCTTTTTCATGACAAAGATAGATAGATATTAATGTAATAAAATGAATGTAAAATTGCTGATTGCGCCATTAATCACATTCTTTGTTGTGTGAATAGTATAGTAATTTTTTAAATTTTTTAATTTAAATTTAGTTAATTTGAGATTTGTATATGTTTTAATATTTCTTTTATATATTTTTCTTATTATATAATTATAAACTATATAACATACTCAAAGATTGTGATAAAGTTAAAATTTGTTTACTAAAATAAATTTTTTTCTTGATAACATATACTTGGTGAACTAATTTTTGGAATAACAATTTTAATATTTTTATCTTAAATATAATTTTTAATTATTTGTTTTAATTATTTAATTTATCAGCAATTTATAGTTATAATCTTATATTATTTTATAATTGTATCACAATGTTGTATTTATGTAAAATTTTAAATGAGTATATTTTAAGATGTTTCATATATTCTAATGTATAATACAACTAAAGTTGAATTAAGAATGTATATAAAATTTCTTTTTCTTGTTATAAATATTGAGAAATATTAGATTATTTTGTAAAATATAATGCATAAATAATTGAAAAATTATAAATTATAAGTTTGAATATTTATAGAAATAAGGTTTAAAATAGAAGACTGTTTCTACTTGTACAAAATTTATATATATATATAAATTTCCATAAATTTTTTATAACTTATATATATATGATTTTCTTCAAAATGAATTCAAAAGCAATTCACTACTTAAAAACTGTGTTAATAACCTCATTTTATATATAATGATTTGTCAATATGGCTATTCTATTATCAAATTTTTACGAGTACAAAACAAAAATCTTTATATTTGTTCACAGATATTATAAATCATATATGCATAAATATCACAATATTTAGATGACAATATTGCTTTTGAGTTCATTGAGAGAATTATTTTGTTTATGTATATATATACATAAGAAAATTTTACATTTAAAAATTTTATATAAATTAAAATTTTAATTTTAACTAATACTCTATCATTACTAATAAAGTTAAAGTCAAATCTTATATCAAAATGCTACGAGTTGAAAAAAATATGAATAATGAATGGCAGTCTATAGTTATAAAAGAAAAATATAACTATTCTAAAATACACGATCTTGGTAACCACTGTCGGCCATACTAGAACTAGGTTTGGCTGGTCCTCCAGGTACTTGATGATGAGGATGGCGTATATGACCAGGACGTCTTGGTGGGGCTAAGTATTCAAACATACTCTGGGTATGCTGAGCCAACATTTTACTAAGATCACAAGGCATAGGATCCGTCCAAAAAAAGTCGTGATTTAATGCGGAATCTGCATCAAATCTTTTAGATGGATCAAGAATTAAAAGTTTATCTAATAAATCACATGCATAAGGATCCTTTAAATATGGTTTTAACCTATCTTTAACCTAAAAAAAATGTATATTTTCAATGTATTCTTAATGAAAATGTATATTTTATTTAAGATAATAGAAATAATTACTTTTCGTTTTTGACCTTTAGGTAAATCCATTTTATTAAATAATTCTAAATTTTCTACTCCTGGCCATACTTCTGTTGTAATCGAACCACATAATTGAGAAATTAATATGAGCTGTTGTTGCTCTGTATTCCCTTGCATTATAGGTGATCTATAAATAATTATATTAAATAAATATTAAAAATAAATTTACAATAATAATATTACATTAATACATTAATAATAACAATACTAATAATATTATTTAAAAATACAAACCTGGTCCACATTTCAGCCATTATGCATCCTGCACCCCATAAATCTACAGGAGGACCATAATTTCTATCACCAAGCAAAAGTTCAGGTGGTCTATACCAAAGAGTAACAACTCTATTTGTATAACGATTTGGTTGACCATTTTTATTTACACTAAATGCACGAGCTAATCCAAAATCAGCTAATTTTAATATACCATTTTTCGTTATTAAAACATTTGCAGCCTTCATATCTCTATGCAAAATCTATGCAAAAAATTAATTTGTATTATTTATATTAAAAAAATTTTTTTCAATTATTTTTTTTTTAATTATACATTTATATGTTCTTACCTTGTTACTATGTATATAATAAAGACCATTTAATAATTGTTGCATAACTTTTTTAATTTCTCCTAAATTAAATTTGACATTTACATTTGACAATAAACCTGCTAAGTCATGTTCACAAAAATCAAATACAAGATAGAATGTAGAACGATAACGATTATATTGAGTTGCTAAAAAAAATTTTCAAAATTATTTATTTCATAATTGTTATCAGAAAATATTTACTTACAATATCAAATATTTACCTTTTGTTCTACATATTTCTATTAAATTTACTACATTGTCATGTTTTAATAATTGCAGTATTCTTATTTCTCTTAAAGCAGTTATAGGAAACTATAAATAAAAAATATTATTAATGTAATAGTATATTCATATAATATATAAATATAAAATATATTTCAATATAATATATAATTTTCCTTAAAAAAGGAAATAAAACTTTTTTTCATTTTGAAATACAAAAATTGTATTTTTTTTATATTTTTTAACAATATTTAATGAATACAATTCAAAAATAGTTTAAAAATTTTAACTTTAGAAATTCATTAAAAATTATATTCTTAAAAATGAATATTATTAATGTATATCTAATAAGAAAAATTGATATAATACAAATGAGATAATGGAGATAATAATCTTATTTGTTATATTTTTAATTTTTAATTATTAAATCAAATTTATATTCAGTTTATAATTATATCTGAAAATTATTTTAGTTTAATTAATTTTATTTTTAGGATGCAAAGCATTCTGCAAATTATTGGATATAAATGATTTTAAAATTTCTAAAATTCTAATAAGATTTAAAAAAATTTATCCATTTATTTTAAACATAATAAAGAATTAATAATTTTTAATATTTCTAAATGAGAATATAATAAGCCATTGTTTTTGGATATTTATATAGATAAGTGAAATGAAAAAAAAATATATTAATCAAATTTTCAATATATACATACCCCTTCTTTTTCATTATCCATTAATACTTTTTTCATAGCTACGAATTTTTTAGTACAATTCTTATCTCTAGCTTTAAACACTTCTCTATGAAAAAATATATATTATTAAAATTAAAGAAAATAATAAAAATTTTTAATTTATATATAATTATAACCTAAAATAAAATATAAATAAACTTACCCGAAAGTACCTTGACCAATTTTTGCAACTTTTTCATATTTAGAAGATTCATCACAATGAGGAAAATCAAATTCTTCAATATATTTTTCTTTTTCCTTCGTATTCATTTTTAATATTTTTCAAACATGACTATTATAATATTTAACATGGTAGACAAGAAATTATGAGAATCTACAAACGAATTTGACAGAACATTCTTGTACTTAACCTCAAAATAAAAAATTTATTTTGATTCGCACGTCACCTAGCGGAACTAGCGTTAGTCAGTTTCATGCTTTCGTAGAACGATCGTCACATATTTATGTCTTTTGAATAACAAACGAGTAATAACGTTTGATAATATCGTATCATTAATATCCGTCAAAATTTATAACGAATACGAAATGCGCGAAAAAATTATGGTTTATAATATCTCATAGTTATAATATATTCTGATCGATGTTCCAGAAGCGAAATAATGCGAGGTACGTAGGTACATATGTATAAAATACGATCAATAAATTATTGAGAATGTTTTATGTAAAATATATAATTTAAAAATATAAGTTTAAGAAAATATTTAACAAATAACATTTTCATATATTTGAAACTTTTTTGAAATAAATATTCTATATTCAACTGCATTAATTTGTGTATGTTATTCTTAATTTTTGAAAGTAAGTACTTAGAATGCATGTGAAAATATGTTAAATGACAGTCAACAAGGTATGTTCGATCAATGTTTTTCAAAAATGAAAAAAATATAATTTCTTAATTATGAATTTTTATCGTATTTTTCCTTAATTAAAAATAATTATTATTAACCAATCAATTAGTCATTTAACATGTTTCGATCATATAATTTTGATTAAAATTTAGTTTTTTGAACTATACTATAATTATATGTTTATTTTTAGTTTTTACATCTTAATATTAATATAATTTTAATGTATTTATATTTCAAATATTTTATTCAAAATATTTAATTCACGAATCCATATGTGATTAAATACATATTAAATTTAAGGTTAAATAAAATAAAAATTATCACATAATATTTTATTAAATATTATATATACATATTCTCGAGATAATATTACAATCGAGATAATAAATTACAATCAGATATACATTATACATAAATATATATTTTTGTACTAGTTTTTAAATATTGAAAGTACATATTGAATAAGTTAAATATTGAATAAAAGAATTACTAATTGTTGGAAAGAATATATATTATATTGATCTTAAAATTGTTGTGTATTTTATTGACAATATAAATATTTAAATCATTGTTCTTTTGCTTAGCTTCTTTTATGATTAAAATTTTATTAATCTGAAAAAATTAAAAATGAAATTATTATAATAAAATTTATATGAATAAAAATTATATATGAAAATTATTATTTATAAAAATAATAAATATATTAAATATATTTTTATTACATCTAATATATATTATATGTCTCTTTTAAATAATTTATGTTTATATTTATTTGACTGAAATTTTTTGTTTGATTTTTTTATATTTAATGATTTAAAGGTAAACAAGTATGAAAGATTAAACATGTCTCATGGCTGGAGGCAGGGACAACAACAAACAAAGTGGAAATTTAGACAGAATACATCAATGGCTTTATTGCCATCAACTTTATGCTTCTGTCAAGCCTGAACTTCCTTCTAGTGAAACATTTAAAAAACATCAGCATATAGAAAAAAATCGAATTGTCACAAAAAGTCTTAATGATCTACAAGATAATATTTTGAGGTAAATTAATAATTTATTATCATTTAAATTATAAATTATTAATTCAAATTTAAAGAAGAAATAATTTAAAAAATAATTTTCTTTATTAATATAATAAAGAAAAAAATTATAATATAATATAAATTATAAATATAAATATTTTTATAAATTTTTGCATGATATATTTGAAAAGTTTTAGTAAGTTATTTTGTATTATTATATATTTTATATTTTGATTTGTATGATTAAAATATATAATTTATATATATAATTTTCAAAATATTGAAATAACTAATATATTGTATAAACTTAGAATCATAATTTAAAAATTATTTATAGCAGGTCTTATTTTATTATATAATATTTGTTGCATCTGTATAAAATTTACCTGTAACATATTAATGTATTAGTGAAGATGTATTTTTGTATAAAACAATTTATATGTGCAAAATATAAGCTCGTAAATACATAAACTGAATAGAGTTGTTTTATTGTAGCATATTTACGGACTCTTTATATTGTGATCTTAACATAGTACATGGACATAATATAATAAGAACAAACCATTGTATTGTTAAAATAAGAGCTCCACACTTTTATGAAATTCTCAAGCCTTATTTTATATATATTAACAATCATATTGATTGCATCATTGATAAACTGGAAATTTTTCATCACATAGAAGGTTTTGTGAGGTACTGCCATATTCTAATCATTTATATAGCAGTATCTATAAAAACTATATATATTCACTATATATTTATATATATGCAGGCTATATCTGTCTCTAATAATACAAATTCTTTTAATTCAGAAATATTTGTAAAAATTAATCATTAAAATTTGTAAATATATGTATTAATCAATAATTAATTTTAATATTAAAATAATGCAAATATTTCTGAATAATATAAAATTTTGAAAATCCCATATATTTTTTTATATAAATATTATAAATTATAAAATTTTTATTTGCATGCATTTTTATGTAAATTATGTATTAAAATTTTTTTAATAAAGTATTATATATTGTTTCTACTAAAAAAAATTTTTTCATATATAAATAAATAAATAAATAATATATAATACAATTAAATAATATATATATATTATATATATTATTTATTAACTATATTAATTATATTTATAGTTAATTTATAAATTTTATAATTTTTTAATTTTGGAATCATATCAAAATTTCCTTTATTCAATTTTGAAGATTATAAATAATTTTTATTATCAATAATATAAAATTTGTAAAATAAATTATTTTTTTTATTTCTTTATATTTTATTTTTATACATATAAATATTACTTATATATCAATAATAAAAATATATTATTCTATTCAATAGTATATTATGATAATTAGCATGTAATTAATTTTTTACTTTCAAAATAAATGTCATAGAATGCACACAATAAACAATATGTATTAGATATCTTTTTTTATTTCCATTCTTATCATTCATTGTTAATTCTATTTTATAAATTTTCAGGCTTTTATATAGTAATTCTAATTTTTCAAAAGAAGAACAGTTATTGGTAGAACATATTTTGAGTATTTATACTTCAAAACTTGTGAATGCATCCTCTAATAATAAAGTATTAAACATCAGTAAAAGGTTACAATTTATAATTACAATATTTTAAACTGTATTTTTTATAATATATATATATATATATATATTATTATATATATTATTATATATATATAAATATTTTTAATATATATTTTTAATAATTTTATTTTTCATTAATAATAAAAATAGTATATTTATGTGTATTTATAATATAGTTATAAGCACATTTTTTTATGTATATTTATAAATATTTGTTTTTATGTCAAAGATATGTGGATTCATCAGATTGTTATTTAAAAAGTACTGAAACTACAAGAAATGTGAGAGAATATGCTATTGTGGATGTAAGTCCCACTATATCCGATATGGCTGATTCTGGTTTAGAAACAGGCTCTGTAAGTCCACATGAAAATACTACATCTGAGAATTCAAGTACTGATTTTGAGGAATTACAAGTCACAGAATATACTTCAGGAAATGATAAATTAGATGAAATACGCGCTAAACATTTACACAATAACGATGAAAAAGTAATCATAAAAAATGAACATTATAATTTGACTAATAATTATGATAATACATGCCATTCAAAGAACTTAGTAAAATCAGGATTAATGGAATATGGTTCAAATGACAGTGCAACATGTTGTTCTTTTAATACAGAACAACCACAATTAGATTTCTCTAGTTCATCTATGGATAATGCTCAAAAAACAAAATCAAATGCAGATGAAATCTTTCAATATGAAAGTCAAATACTTAGTGATCCATTTTATGAATCAGATTGTGGAAGTGATGAAAATGAATCATTTGAATTTATTAATCTTGGCAATGTGTCTTCTACAAATATTGATGTTGTAAAAAAAAATTGCACAGAGAAAGAATCCACAAAAAAGTTACAAGATGAAAAAATGTGTCATTCCACTCATTCACAAACTGAAAATGTACAATCAGAAAATATAAATCATGAAATTTCACATGATAACCAAAGAAGTTCCTGTAATACAAGTAATTACTATTTTATTGATGCATCGACTCTTAATGATGAAGTAGAAATTCCAACTTCTAATGTGGTTAAAAATAAATGTAATAATGAAAAATTACAATCTTACATTTCCTATTCTTCTAAATATGTTGCAAATACATCTATTGATCTTGTTGAAGAACAATATTATAAATTTACATCTTTAAAAACAACTAATTTGCAAACTGAACGAATAACAGAATTCGAAAAAGAATTGAAACTTACAGAATATCTTGAGCCACAAAAAATAAAAAGAATTAATTCTATATCTAAAGATAAAATAAATACTGAAATAAATAAAGAATCTTTAGTTGTAGAAATTAAAGAAGCAGACAGCGGAGAAAGTGCGCATCCTTCTCCTTGCCCTGACAATAATAAAAATATAAATAACGATCGACATGTATCACAAATAAATAATGATACAAATTTGACTATAGAGATTAAAAAGGAAATAATGGAACAAACAAATGATAAAGATGTAAATTTAACAGATGATATGCAGCAACCTTCTCTTATTAGAAGAAATACATTTGAGCTGGATTCAAATGATGAAAAACTTTCAGTTTTACGACAAGAATATGAACGACGACAAGGTAATCTTGTATTTCAAAATGCTATACCTCAATATTCAGGACATCGTGTAGATGGTGATTCATGTTTTAATCCACCGGATGAATCTTCAATTCCAATAAGCAATGTATTAAATAAATTTCCAATTGATGTTCAAATTCCAACTAGTAGTCAATATCATACCATGCAATATCTTTCTCTAGATAATGGAGAATATGAAAATAATCAAATATCATCAGAGAATAATAATTCTTTAAAAACTAAAACCAACATAAGTTATCCAGTAATTAAAAGTGCTAGTGATAAAATAGTTACGAATTATCATTCGGAATTGGATAATGATTCAAGCAAGTGTAGTAATAGTTTACCTGTTACATTAGGTTCTATTATAGAAAAAGATACTAAAATTGATAATATAAAAAAAACTAAATGTGATGAAACTATGCCTATTATTTCTGGTGGCGTAAGTACTTCGGATTATTCTAAACCTAGTGATAGTCCTACTGTGCGTCGAAAAACAGAATCTACACCAATCGTTTCTGGAGGTTCTGTTATTATGAATGAACCTATAATAAAAATAAAACCTACAAAAATGTCTTCATCTATGACTGCATGGATCGTTGATATGAGCGATTGTAATAAAAATGAATCTAAACCATTGAACAATATTCATACAGGAATGTCTCAAAGTTTTTCAAATTCAGAATGTTTAAAGAAACCGATAAAAAAAACAAGTAGCCATGAAAAACATAATAGTTTAGGATTTTTCGTTAATTTGAAGGATATGGATACAAAATCTATTTCACAACAACAAAATTATTCAATAGAAAAGAAAGAACATAATGGATGTAATAAATCTTATTGTGAATTTTATGTCGATATGTCTAGTACAAATAAAGTACCAAAAAATACAAAATTAGAATTAGAAGAAGCTATTGTCAAGCCTGAAAAATCTAATGAAAGTGATAAGAAAAATATTTTTTCTATGTTTATTGATTTAAGTGATACACCGAAAAACAGAGAAAATATGCAATCTTTACACAAAAGAAATTTTTCCACATTTTCCGACAAACAAGAAATGAAGCTGGATGATATTAATAATTCTAGCGAGAATAGTATCACAATAAAGGAAGATCAATCATCAATTGAACAACGATGTATTAAAGAAAAAACTAAACCAAGTGTTTTTATGTACATAGAATCTGATTCTCCTGTAGTAAGAAGAAGAACCTTATCTTCATCGCGACCAGTGTTTAAACGACATTCTTGGAATGTTGATAAAACACAAAGCGCTAATAATAATGGACATGTTGCAAAAGAATTAATATTTAGGAAGGAACATAAACGCGCACATAGTTTATCGGTAGATCGGGGAGACTTAAAGAAGTTACAAGCAAAAACTAATTTTTCAAATCATTCTTTAAATGACATGATAAAACCAGATATTACTCAGGAAAATTCTAAACTTCTTCGAGAAGGTAATGGTCCAAATAATATGGATACATCTTCAGAAGATGTTTTCGAGTTTGATGTAAGAGATACGCCTCCAAATTCTCACGTTGAAGTGATCAATGAAGAACTTCGTGTTAATATAAAAGAACATGAATATACAGAATTGAAAACTGAAAGAATGGCAGAAAACCTAAATACTACCGATGTTAAAACATATGAAGATGAATATTCAGAAACTTCGGCTTGGGAGAAAACATGTACAGAAAGTACTGAAGGACAAACACGCAAAAGTGAAACATTTGACATTAGTAGTGGCAGTGGTCCATCTCCTGATAGTGATAATCATGATTATGAATTATCAGAATTATTAAACGGAGAAGTACCAACTATAAATCGAACACAAATAGTTCCTACTGTAGTAGGAAATAAAATATCAGAAACACATAAGTCTTTAAATGAAACTATCAAAAAAATTGAAAGCGAATTAGAAAGTTCAGATTATGTGAAATCAAAAATAACATATGATAATCACAATATAATATCAAAAAAAAGTGAAAGAGTTATAGAACATAATATGAAAACATCAACTTCTAATTTTGTTCGATTATCTGATTTAGATAAAACACCTGTTTCTTCTCATTCAGCGGACATATTAACTGTGAAAGAAGAAGGAAATACTCATCGTATGTGTAATAGTATTCCAGAAACTTCATGGATTGAAAGCAAATTAATAATGTCTAGAACTAATGGATCTATTAGACCACCTCCTAGGAAATTTACTTCAATTATGAGCACCTCTCTTCCATCTAAACAAAAGTCTCCCCTTGAAGATCTAACAGGAGAATATGATGGAGAAGGAATTATATCAGAATCTGATCTAAGTAGTATGCAAAGTAGTATGGGTCGTTCTGGTGCTGGTTTGTAATTTCTTATTTTAGAATGAAAATATGATCAAAATGATTATAAGTTAATAAAATATTAATTATTAATTCTTTTTTAGAAGGAAGTACAGAGGAAACTGAAACATCGAGTTTAGCAGGAAGTAGACCATACAATAGATTGGGAGAAGATTTATTAAGAATGTTTTTAGAAGAAATTAATCCAGATGTTACAATCGATGTAGCTGGACGTCGTATAAGAGCTCACAAATGCATATTAAGTTCTCGATGTCAATATTTTGCAGCGATCCTTAGTGGAGGATGGATTGAAAGTGTAGGAAATGTTATTTCTTTGCAAGGATATTCTTATGATGCAGTACATTTTGCATTGTGCCACATATATAGTGGAGAAAGTAATATACC
The DNA here is from genome assembly GCF_003254395.2 of Apis mellifera. Taxonomy (NCBI): domain Eukaryota; kingdom Metazoa; phylum Arthropoda; class Insecta; order Hymenoptera; family Apidae; genus Apis; species Apis mellifera. The sequence continues at coordinate 4,660,935 of NC_037644.1, read as the reverse complement.
AGATTCCATAAGTATAGTTGAATTAGCTACGTTAGCTGATATGTTATGTTTGGAAGGTCTTAAAGAAATTATAGGATATACACTTAAAGTTAAATATTGTCATTTGTTTCACAAGGTAAACAAATTTCACAAAATTTTATATTTTTATAAAATAAAATTCTTAATCAATATTCTAAATCATTATTTTCTTTAAAGCCTTGTCAAATATGTGCTGTTGGTGTATTAGAGTGTATGCCTTTAGCAGCAGCTTATGGTTTAGATGAAGTATATCGAAAATCTCTTCGTTGGATTACAAGACATTTTGTGCGAATATGGCCATGTAAAGCATTTGCAACGCTTCCGAAAGAACTTATGGCAAAATGTTATCATCAACATATTGTACACATGGTATGTATCATTTAATGTATCATTAAATTTTTCTAGAGTGTATATGATAATTTTTTTTATTTTTATTTTAAATAGTCCACAGACAATGTGCTTCAAACTATGATGGATTGTGATAAACTTCTCGCAACTTTGCCAAATGTTCGTTGGGCCGAACCAGTATTCAGAATGGTTTCAAATTTATTGGAAACATCTGTGAAATTTTTATCAGATAATTTTTCAGGAGTTTTAGGAAATGAAAACTTTCAGTCTCTTGGACGAGAATTAACGTGGAATATCAGTCGATTGGAAGATAATTTCTTAGCAGCAGCTGAACGTTTACCTCCTGAACAAGCATGTAAAAGTTATTCAAAATTGCATAAAATGTTAACTTCAGCGCAACAAGATGAAATTCAAGAAAAGATTAAGTGGGGACCGTTATTTGTTGATTTTTTGAAAAAAATTCAAAGTCGAGTAGAAAAATGTTTAGTTCGAGATGCAGCACGAGCTGCTAGAACTACTTCGTGGTTAAAAATGGATTTGGAACTTCGGCGTAGAATTCAAGAATTAGCTTGTCTTGTAATTCTACCTCACGAAACATCGAAACGTCAATCAAGACATTCTAACTTCATAAAAGTAAAAAATTTATAATATTATTATAAATTATTATAATTTATATAAACAAATTAAAAATTTTCAAATATTTTTTTATTTTTAAAATCTTTTTTTTTATTTTTATAGGAACCTAGACCAGTATCAAGTCGTTCAACAACTATAAATAGAACTTTAGATTTGAAACGTGTAAAAATGGTTATATCTGAACATAATCATAAGACTTTAAAACAAGCAGTAACTCAACAACAACCAAAAAAAGTTTTTAACAAACCAAAAAGTGATCCATTAGAACGTAAAATGCAAAATGATAAACAAATCACTACAGACACAAATAGGCCAAAATCTTGGCCTAATAAATTAGAGGTAACTTTTTTCTTTTTCAATACTTCAATATACTATAATATATAATATGAAAATATTATATAGTATAATATTTAGTAAATAAAAAAATTTCTTTTAAATTATTTTTTAAAATTTAATATATTATCTCTTAGGTAAAATCAAGATACTTAGAACCTAGGAATAAATCTGTTCCAAAAGAAACTATGCAACCAGTACATCAAGAAAAAACTATAATACAACAGCGACGAAAAATAATGATTTCATCTTCAGATTCATCTCGTACATCTAGTCCAGCAATGAAACGAGCTACTGATAAAAAATCATTAGCTAAAATAAAATTACCTATAAAGAAAGATGTAAAAGCACTATCTTCAGATAGCTTAACAGAATCTAATGCTACTAGAACTAATACTAAAAATGATTCGATCAGTAAAAGTTGCGGTATTACTCGTCCAGAATCTCCATCTTTTAAACAGAAAAATACAGAGATAGGCTTATCTGTAGATTCTTTAGCAGAATCGAAAAACAAGCCAACAACTATTAAGAAAAAGACAAATAAAATGGATACTTCAATATCTACAGATAGTCTTATGACTGAAATAACAACAACGCCCAAATCAAATACATCAAACAAGTTTTCACCTATTTTAGGAAAAACGATAAGTAAAACACAATGTCATGATAAAGGAGTAAAAAAAACTTCACCACCGACACAACAAAAAAGTCTACTTACAATAACAAAAAGACCACGAAGATCGTTAGAAAATTCAACTGCAGCTAGTAGAAGCCGAGCTGCAGCTATTAGTGCTTATCATTTACGAAGAAATCTTCTAGATGCTGCAAAAACACCAGATATTCCAAGTAAGTCATTAAATAACATAGCGTGTAAAGCAGTAAGCACACGACCGCTTACCCAATCGACAGTTAATCATCCTAATATAATAAAAGAAAAGAAAGAAGGAATGCCAATGCAGCAAAGCTCCGAAAGTCCTAGCAAAAGATCTTCTCCTAAATCATTTGGCACTAGTAAAATAAATAAATCTTTGATCACTAATAAAAGGACAACTATTGCAAAGACTTCTTGTGATGAGAAAGTTAAGAATAAGTGTAATGGAGAAGTTTCAAAACAACCAACAGTAGGTTCTAGATCAGGAACTTTTTTGAAAGATGAACCCACGATTCTTAAGAAAGCAGATATTAAATCTTCTCAAATTAATATTTAAATTTATGAAGTGCTAAGTTTTTCTATAAACATAGCACTGTCAGTTTTACAATTATACTTATAAAACTATTATCTTTAACCATAAACGTGATAATTCAAACCGCAAAATCGTACTATATGTAAAAATAGATATAATTTTAATCTAAAGCAAGTTGCAGTTGATTAATTATAAAAAAAAAATTAAAATGCATTTATTAGATATATAGAAAACAGCTATGATTCTCTTATAATATTGAAAATAATTTTAAAATGAAATATGGTACTAGGAATATATAAGTTAAAGATTACTATATTGTTTTTTTAATTATTTCTTTTAATACTTTTTAAATTTAATTAAAATATTATGCAATTAAGATATCGATAAAAAATATCACTTTCAATCATAAATGCAGCTAGCTTATCCCACCTAATTTTCAATTAATGTGCGCATTAATACACATAGTATTAAACATTACATATTCATAGAATATAGATATATCATGGCCAGTTATACAATATATTTAGATAGATTTTTTTTTCCACATTAAAAAGCCATATTATCCAAAATTGTTTCCTAGAACTATTTACTAATTTTAATATATATTTTTATTATTTACTAGTTGTAGTGTATATGTAATGTAATTATTTCTTACCATTTAATGTTGCCATTTTACTAATTAATTCTTATTATAAGTAGAATTTTGTTTATCCTTAAATAATCCTTATTAATGAATTATATAGTTATTGTATTTATTTATTAAATTTATATCTCTATTTTTTGCATTGTACATTTCTATACAATATTTATATCTAGTCATTTATATATTTTAAATATTTACTTTTATGTAATGTTAATAAATAACTCAATATAAAGTTAAAGAATGGTTTAATTTTTTAAGACATCATTTTTTTTTAAATTTTGATAAAATAACAAAAACAATATAAATATTTTAAAATATGTAATACTAATATTAATTAAGTTTTACACATCTAATAATGTTCCACGAGGTCTTGCTCTTTTTGGATCTGCTTCAGGAGGAGGCATAGCCTTTCGTTTATTCATTCCTTTCCTCTCTAATTGTTTTTCTATTATGCGTGCATTATTAGCATATGAATCAGCAACTTCTCTCTACGAATATATATTATAAATACAAATTATTTTTTTATAAAAAAGAAAGAGTACAAATTCATATATAATTTTTTTTTGTGCTTAAATATTGTATTTCTATTATATGCAATATTAGAATCTAATATAATCATATTCTTTATTTTTTAATTTTTTCTATTTTAATAAAAAAAATTGTTTTACTTGCAATTTTTTACAAATAATAATAAGAATATTGTTTATCTTAATTTCAGAAAAAGTATATTTATATTTGAAAATATTTTAAATATAATATTTTAAATATAATATGGAAATTAAAAACTTACTGCTTCGATTTCATCTTCTTCTTCGTCAATTGTAGATACAGTAACAGAACTGAATTTTCCCATATTTTTTGTATGTTTTGTTACAATTATTTTTTTTGGTTTTTCAATAGCAACCTGATTGTATATATCTGTCATTGGACCTTCACCAGAACTTTTAATTACTGCACCTTTTACAATAAATACAATATTTGTTGCTTGATCATGTTTATAATAAAGAAAAAGACCACATCTGTAAAAATATATATATGCATGTATATATTGAAATTGATATAACTTATAACAATAATATATAAATCAATAAATATTAGTAATTTTTTAAATTAAAATTTTAATATAATATAATTAATATAATTATATCAATAAAATTATGTTTAAAAATAAAATAAATTATCTCATACTTTTTACGACATACTTTTTACATTTTTGACGACATTGTTTTTCTATTCCTTCAAGACGTTTCAAATACACGACTTCATCTTGCTCACAAGTCATTTTATGAGCATGTTTACTACCATCAATAACTCGTGCACCATCTCTTTTTCTTAAAGGTAATTTTTCTATAGCACAATCTATAATAAAAATATTTATGTATTTTTACTTATAAATTTTAAGATAATAAAGAACAACATAATAAATAATATAATTCTAACCTAAAATTAATGTCATTTGTCCACATAAACAATAATAAATATGTAATGGTTTTTCTTCACTATATTCTTCTTGATCTTTTGTATCGGAACATATTATACTTCTTGAAACTACTTTCGGCATTTTCACTTAAAATTATATAATCAATTTACAAAATAAATTCTTTATATTTTGACTTTATACTAAAATATAAATTATTTACATCAATCATACTGTTTATATATAATCACAAACTAGATATAAAAGTAGATCAATCTCTTATATATCCAAACTTGACTGCCTATATAAAAATTCGATGTTAATTTCAGCGCCCTCTATTCAAAAATGATAGCCATGCGATAAAAATAAACTACTAAAATAAACTATAAACTACTACTAACTATGATTACAAAACCAAGTGATTGAAATTATAACTATATATAATCATAATATAGATTATCAAAATTAATTAATGATAAACAGATATAATATGGATAAAAATCAATAACAAACAAAATGTAGATAAAAATAAGATAAATTAGATCTTTAGAAATAAATATTTTTATTAACAAATAATATGATTACAGAATTATATAATAAATATGATCTACTATGAGATTTCGTATTTCATGTTTTAAAATATTTTTTAAAAAAGAGTAAAATATTTTTTATGTTCTCTACAATTTATTACTAATGTAAGAATTACATTCATTTCATTATTAAAAAAAATCTATTTACATATTAAATAGTTATAAAAAGATTTTAATTTGAACAAAATTTTAAATTTTTTGAGAAAACTTATTATGCTTGATTTATGAAATTTTGAAAATTTTGCATAAAAATGATATTTACTATTTATTATAGAGAAGAATTTTTAGTGATTCTAAAATTAAAATTTAAAATTTTGCAAAAAATATTTTATTATTTTATTATAATTTGAAACTCAACAAAATAAAATCGCAATAATATTTTTTTTTGTAGAAGAAAAAGAATTGGTCTACATTTCTTTATTAATTTCCTATATATTTATAAATATAAGTATATGAGGCATCTATTTAAATAGGATTTATTCAAATATCTATCAAATTTAAATAGAAGTTATTCAATCTTTCAAATTGTTGAAAAAAAAAATATTTCAAAAGTATAAAAGTATAATAGTTTTAATGAATATATAATTTGATATAATTTTTTTATGAGATACATAGAAGACATATAAAAGATGACTGTTTTTTGTTAAATTGAATTATATATATATTTTTTATTACATTATTGAATGCAATTTAACATTTTCTATAAAAAAATAAAAAATTTTTATGGCATAAAATTTCAGAATATTTTAATTTGAATATTATAAAATCATATCATATATTTTCTTAAAGTTGATTTAAATATACATTTTTTAACTTGGATAGAGATTCATTTTATTTCTTAGTTTATCAATTGTTTCTATTTCCGAAATTTGTTAACATTCCTAAATGTTTCAAATTATTAGATATTATATATATTTTATTTTTTAAATATCTTTTTAAAAATTTAAATTTAATATCAGATCTGATAATTTTGATGAAAATTCAATAAAACCACTTTTTATAATCAACAATTGCAATTCAAATTATACGATGACTGGATCGATTTAATATATATATATATATATATATATATATATATATATATATATTCTTTATACATATATTTTCTAGTCAATGTAAACATATTAATTTGTAAAATATATATAATGTTCACAACTAGTTAAATGTAAATTTTGACTAATAATAATGTATATATTTTCATATCGAATTAATTAGTAAAAATATAGTAATACAAAAGTAAAGTATTAGTAAAATGATTATCATAATATGATTTTCTTATTTTGTTTTTTATATGATTGATTTTTTTATATAATATATATAATGATATTACAATTATTATAATAATTCATTTGAATATTGGAATAAAAATAACTTAGCAAAATAAACATTATTAATATAAAAATTTACTCTAATTAAATCAATAACTTTAAAAATATTATTTATTTTAGATAATGTTTTTATTAATTTATTATAATATATAATATATATATATATATATAAAATATATAAATTGTCTACTAATTAATAATATATTTATTAGAAATAATAAATATTTTTATATTGAATTGATTTCACTAAAATTTTAGATAAATGTAATTATTAAATGTATATATTTACAATATTTTAAGCTTTATATTGTATTTAATAATTGATAAAATAAATTTCTTTCGATTTATAAATATTCGCATATATGATTAATTTTTAATATCCTACTTAGAAAGTTTGAGCATCTTTCAAATTTATGAAATAAAATATAAAATTCTTGTCTAGTTGAAATTATAATAAAGTTACGATGATAAATTCGAAATATGTTGATATTGCTATCATTATAATTTTGGTCATTAAATGATAATTTTAAAAATACAGATAAAAAATAGAAAATAAAAAACAAAAAATAAAAATCTTGAATGTAGAAAATGCAAAAAAGTATAAATAAATTAATTGATCTAATCTGTTCTTTAGAAAATTCTTCCGAAGATTCAATCATTTCAATTTATTTTATCCTATGTTGTATCGATAATGCAGGAATCGACATTACAATAATAAAATATTTTTTGAAAATTTTGGATTTTATTTTTGGTCAAAAATCCTTCTCATAAATATTATTTTTATAAAAAATAAAATAAAAATGAAATAATTTGTAAAATTTTAGCAAAATTGAACATTTTTTAGATAAGTTACCAGAAATTTATAATGGTATTATTAAAAAAAAATCTGTTATATTGTGCATACACGTGCATACAGTTATTAATAGCAGTTATTAATAGGTTATAGCAATTATACTATGTATAAAGTATATAAAAAATAAAATACATTATAGTATGATTTTATATCTCTGAATTAATAAAAATCTATAAATAAAAGTGTAAAAGTAATTTTGATTTCGAAATTCAAAGTCAAATTTTTTTCTTATTGCATTATATTCTACTTATGGATAAAGTAAATAAAGATAAAAAATTTGAAAAGAATCATGAGTTGTAATTTAATTGTTTTTTTAAAAAAAAATCATTAAATTTCTATTCACTTTTCAAATTCATTTTATTTATAATTTGCTTACATTCTTTAGTTGAAAAAAAATAGCACTGATATATAAATACTCCAGATTTACTATACAAAGTATCTTATTAAATATAATTACTTTGAATTACATTATTATTTGTAATGAGAAATGTTTTAACGGATATTAAATAGAAAATGTATCAAAAGATGCATATATTGGTGTTATTAATTTTTTTGTGGATGGACGCGATAAAAACATATAAAGATCAATTTTTATTTTTTAAATAAAATCGTATATTTTTGATATATCAATCTATGCAATTTTTAATTCTCTACAAAAAAGTAGTTAACCTATGCATAAAAATGATTAATTTAAGAAATATTTTGATGTAAATATTGTTAATAAAACTTTATTTGCTTATTAATAATAATTGTATTTATTTATTAATTTAGAAAAAATTTAATGAATGTGTATAATACTTATCCAATTAATTTCAAATTGTCTTTCAATTTCATCACAATTCAAAGATAGATTTAGTATAACTATAGTTAAAAATACAATTTCACTTGAATTATTTGTTTTACGTCGAAAAACTTCTCAAGCTATTGTAAAATGTTTAAAAATTATTAAAAATTTGACAATATGATGGATGATTTCTATAGAAAATATTTTCATATATAATGTATTCCATATGCATTTTTTGTTTCAAAATAAATTGATAATATGTCTAATTTCTTTTCTTTTATATTATTTCATTTTCACAATTATTCATAAAAAAAATTAATTTATTATAGATATTTCGCTCACAATCAGTATTTTTTTTAAATGTTTTATTTTTCTTTTTCTTGACATATTTTTCCTATATTATTGAACAATGAAAAAGGAAATAGCACTGATCATAGTTTGTTGATATCATATTGAGCTTTTGTGATGTTACTTGTATCATTTAGCGTTTTATACACAACATGGAATACATGATGATTGATCTCTATTTAGATGTCACAATAGATGTTATTTTTGTAATTGATCGAAAAATATAAACAAATTAATAATAATAATGAAATCGAAAATTAATGCAAATTTAATATTTTTTTTAACAAAATTAAATTGTGACCTATGGTTTTTTTGATACTTTTCTTTTTTTGATACTTCAATGTACAATATAACACAACAGTAAAATACAATGCAATAAAAAAAAATTTGACTTTGAATTTTGAAATCAAGATTATTTTTGCATATACTTTTATTTATAGAATCCATCGATCTAAAGATATAATAAAATAACTTTTTACACTTACTTTTAATGTACTTTATATATATGTATAATATTACGTTTTAAAATAGATTTTATACAAATATAATAAAATTATTATCATATTTATTTAATTGATCAATAAAATATATCAATAAAATTTATATATAAGAATATAATCTATTATTTCTATATTTACATATTAAAAAGTACAAAAAAAGAATTTTTTTTGAAAATCATTTATTTTAATAAGAAAATTGATAAAATATTTGAATTTTTTTTTGGATAATTTTTGTAAAATTTTTAATGATTAATTTTGCAGTAATACATATTATTTTTTTGGATTATCAAATAACATAAGATAATATCTTTAAAATCCAGTTTATTTTCGCATATTTTTATTATATATATATAAAACTATATATTTAATTATATAAAAAAATTCTAAAACTAATTTATATAGATACTTTATCTATATTAGATTATTTAGATATATTTAGATTCAGATATTTATATTCACATTGCAATAAAATAACAAAAATATATATTCTGCTAAAAAAATTTTGGTATGCTATTGCATTATGTAATAATACAAATAATATGTAATTGCATTTCTATTAATGTGCTTCAAAATAAAAAATATATCATTATGATTTTTAATATTGATTATATTTTGAATATGTAATGTTTTAATGTATATAAATATGCGATATTGTTACTAGAAATATATCTTGTTATATAGTTGAATAGATAGTTTCTTATGAAAAAATAAGTTAAAAAGAAATAATAAAATTTTTTCTTCTTTTTTTTGAAGTTTCATTTTTGAGTTAATTAAATTTGAAAAATGTTAATGTGAAAATGATAATTTTCTCATTAAATATGAATAAATTATCATATAAGAAAATCAAATTTGAAAATTTGTTTATGATATAATTCTTTGATTATATGTTCAATCTTGTTTTTCTAAAAAAAAGATTTTCTAAAAAAACAACAATAAAATTTTATTCTACATTTTTTATTTATTTACATCTGCTAAATAACTATCAATTGTTCGTATTCAATCGAAAATTAGCCAGATTCATTTGTACTTAAATTTTTTTTAAATTTGATTTATTCGAAGATAAATCCTCAAATGAAAAAATTTTATTTTTTTATTTTTGATTTATTTTTTCATGAAAAATCATTTCCTGTCCAGTCTCATAAATAATAAGATATTCTGTAAAAACAAATATATTTTATTATTATGAAGTACAAATAACAATAAAAATAATTAAACAAATTTGATTTTAGAAAAAAATAAAAGAAAATTGAAAGTAAGAAAAAAAAATAAGAAATTAAAATATAAACTGAATCTGTTACACAATGTGTAAGTACTTATGATTCTATATTAGTATATCTATTTATGAAATTATCTAGATTTTATTATTTTTTTTATCAGAGAAATATAAAATTATATATATTTTGCAGAAATTAAGATATAATAATTTAAGATATTTCAAATATTATTTCTGATTTGAAAATTGTATATATAATAATTAAATTTAACCGACATCAATTTGTATATATATTTATGTATATTTATGTATATATGTGTATATTTCATCAAAAATGTCTCTGTAAAAATGAATATAGCTAAGTCATATTTATTTAAATAATATTAAAATAATAATAATATAAAAATTTATTATAAATTTCAATAGATATAGAAGTTAATGAATCGCCATTTTGATAATTCCTTTATTTCTCACAATTCACTGTAATAATAGATGTGAAGATATTCGCTTCAAGAATTAAATAGAAGTGAGAAAGAGTAAGGCAGAAAAACACATAAGAGAATGGGAGGAAGCTAGATGTAAGAAGTAAAAGATAGATAAAGAGAGAGAAAGAGAAAAAGAGAGAAAAAGAGAAATAGTTGTATCAACGAGATTGCACATAGATGAAAGACAAAGAGAAGGAGAAGAGTCACGTTGGGTTGTATCACTGATTCTGGCTGATGGAAAGATGGCGGAGGGTAATTCGAATCGCGTCATATAGCTCTGAATACTACGCATGCGCAACCAGGTTCATATAACTGCGATGGTGTCGGTAGGCGGAGCGGCATCTAGAACTAACTTGTACCGGGTGGTACCGCATCACTGTCAGCAAAAACCGCATAAAACGGCACCATTCGCTTTTCTGGTATACCGACACAGGAGGGGATTCTAGTTGTTCGTGGGGCAGGACGGAAGTTCAAGGCAGTCTCGGCGCCACAGGGACGCATGGTGAAGCTCCATGTTGATGATGATGTGTACGCCATATACACTTTCAGTTTAATCGGATGACTGTTTTTCTGTATATTTTTTATACTTTTAACTATCCAATTTGTTTGAAATATATCTTTCTGATAATATATTTCTTATAAATAAATTTTTATTATCCTTATATTAAAATTAATTTTTAAATTTACTTACTTATATATTTATTGAAAGAATTAAGAATCATCACGCTTTAATTATTGTTTATAAATAGAGAATTTACAAAAGATATAAATTTCATCTTTTTTATATTTGAGAATTAGATTTAAAAAAATATATAATGTTCCGCAAAAAAAAAAAAATAATAAAATGATATAATAAAAATGTCAGCAAGTTGTGAAATATATAGATGTATTGAAAGAATATTCAAAATAATTCATATAAATTAAAGATCACATTAAATTTTACAAAATTTTAATTATATTTCAAAAATTTAGTAAAATGATTAATAATATTTTGAAAATAACTTTAAATGCATTGTAGATAATTAAGTATCATAAAAATAAATATTTTTAAAATAATAAATAAAATAATAAATCGAATTTTATTAAGTTATTTAAATTAATTAATTTCTATGTTATATTATAAAAAAAGCACTATTGCGTTGCTGTATTTTGTTACAAGTTGTACTTTTTATCATAACAATATTAAATACCAAATTATTATATATAAATAATATTATGTAATTTATTGTAATCTAGATAAATCAATTTCTATTATATAGAAATTCTTATTTTTTATTATTTTTGTATTTATTATTAGTTTAAAAATTTAATGAATAAATATATTTAGAATATTATAAGAAAAATAACAATTTATTTCCATGAATACAATAAGAAAAAAAAATGTGTAGAATATTTTTTTTTTTATAACATCTAGATTTCAACTGAATTCTCAAGCACGCAGCGAATAAAAAAAATGATCAGAGCCCAAACACTTCGATAATGCATCTGTTTTAGGATGAATGATATGTATTTCATATCTTGTAAAGATTCGGACTATTTCTAATTTAAGACTATTTGTTTACAATATTTACATTTCTGTTATTAATAATTCTAAAAAATTATAATTATTTAATTTATTTTATCCAAAACAAAAGATATGTAACAATATCTTAATAATCGAAATATTATTATAATATAATAATTAATATCTATCTATATATATCTATCTATAAAATATTTAATTTTATTATATTATATAATATATTTAATATGAAGATATACAAAATATTAATATATAATAGTAATATATAATCATGGGAGCTTTGTAAGATTCATTTTACAAAAAATTTAATTACAATAGATATATAAGATATAAAAATATTGATTGAGACTTATATATTGATGAGACTATATAAATTATAATAGAATTGCATTAAATAAAATGAGACAGAAACAGAGATGGCAACACAAATGGTAATGTAATAGAGATAGATCTATTTACTTAATCTGTGTTTCACTTTATTTCAGTTAACTTCAAGTAAACTTAATTGCTTGCAAATTAATAAATACGCTTCATCGACATTTTTATATAACAATTTTTATTTATTTTGATTTCTAAAATCAATTTTCCAGAAGGATTTCATAAATATATTATCATTTTGTATATAGATAAAAATATAGATAATACAAGAGATATAATAATAAAAGTGTATTAGATAATATTATTATTTTTCATTAATATATACATGTATTATATTCATGCAAATATATATAGTAAATATATTTATATTTACTGTATCGTGACAATATAAATATATTATATAAAAGATAATGCACATGTGTATAATTTTACATTTTCTTATATTATTTATTTATTTCTTATTTATTAAAAATAGATATATTTATTAAATATTTTAGATATTTTTAATAAAAATTTTAATAAAATAATATAAGTGATATAGAATGATTTATTATATAATATTACATAATATTTATACAATAATTTTATATATTTATTTTATTTATGTGAAAAAAAAGTATTCTAAATCAGTTTATGAATAAATATATTTATATTATTTAAATCTTTAAATAATCTTATTATAGATCTTTCATGTCATCCAATAAATTGTATCTAAATAGCTATCAAATGCAATATTTATAAAAATTATATAATATTCAATTGATAACAAAATTATCATTACTCTAAAAATTTTTTATAGATTATAAATAATATATTTTAATAATATAATTTTTACTTATATTAAAATAATTCATAAATTAAATAAAAATTCACAATTTAATTATTAATTATTTATATTTTATAAAAAGAAATATTATTTTTTTTAAAATAAATTATTTATTTTTTAAAATTTGTATTTCATATTTAAGCAATTATATATAATGATATTTTGGATTTTATTATTAACAAATAATTATTTTATTTAAAATAAAATAAAATAATGATTTAAACAATTGGAAGATTATATTCATTTAACAATTTAAAAATAAAATATATATTAAAATAGAATATAAATTAAAATTAATTATATTTAATAACAATATAAATACTACATATTATCATATTATCTATCATATAATAATATAATATTTTAGATATCATTGAATTACATAAAAATATATATTATTATTATATAATTCTATAATTATTTTAAATAGTGTATAATTAATAATTAGATGATTAATAATCTAATCAATTTCATAATTTTATAATAATAATATGATAAATTGTAAAATGAAATAAAAATCTTATATAATTTACTTTAATTAGCATACAAATATACATAGGTATATTAAAAAAAGGATTATGTAATTTTTTTAAATTATAAATATGTTATAAAAATAATATTATTATATTATATTATTTATTAATTTATCATATATATATATATATTTCTTTTTTTATATGACATTATATTTATATTTTTAATTTGTGAAATAAAAATAAGATCAAAGAAAATATAAAATATATTATTACAGAAAGAATTTATTTCCTTATTTGCTATATTTAAACATTTGATAATAGTAGATTTAAAATTTCTTTTTTTTTTATTTTTTATATTATACTTCTTTTACAAATTTTTATTGGATACTTTTGAATATTCAATATATTTATTACAATATAATAAATATCTTATCTTTATTTTGATAATATTTTTTTTGTTTTTTTTTATCTTATTTAATTATATATCTTTAAATATATTTTAGCATTAAATTTTTTTTTTAAATAAAAATAAATAATTGTATTTTTAAAAAGTGCAGGATATTCAAAATTCATTCTTTTAAAGTAAATAAGAATTTATTTTTATTTATTCTATATGAATTTTCTCATATGATAAATTCCGAAAAAAAGAGGCGCGTCCAAAGGAGGTGTAAACGTGAAGATGAGGGCGTGGCAGTAGGCGTGTCCTTTGAAACATCCACTACTCTCTGTGGTGTTTCGCTAGAGTGTTAAATATGGTAGTGGGGGAGATGGCATCGAACCCCACTAGCCGCAGTCACAATTTAACCGTTCGATGGTGAACATGTTACGATATGTCGCGTTACGGGTGAATTTCTTTTTACTGGAAATGATAATTATTTATCTACTAATTGAATTATAATATATAAATCATATTTTAAAACAAATTATACATTCTTCTGCTTATATGAAAATATTGTCTAAAAGTTTAATAAGTGATTTGAACTGTGAATGTGTCGATTAAACTTTGTTTAACAAAATACAAATGTGTTGAACGTTTTAAAAAGTGATTCGTACGTTAAATGTATGTAAAATGAATCGTTATGGATATTTAAAAAATCAAGCTATCAGTTACAAGGAAAACCATTCGGTTATATAGCTTTAAGCCGGCCGGCGCCCGCATTAAAGGGAATATGATCAGATCCTACGAGTCATATTCTCCGTTTTGATTATTATTAAATTGAATATCGTTGAATTCAAATCTATTGATCCATTCTTTATATCAAATTATCGAAAATTAATGCATTTTACTTTAAGCGTAGTTTGAGAAAACTTTGATTTCGAAATGAATATCTACTTGCTTCAATACAAACTAAAAAAAGTTTGAAAAACTGTAGAAATTATTTACTGGTAAATATTTTATGATATTAATTGAAAATGTAGTTTTTCTTAGTTTGTAATACTTTCTTTCGAAAGGACGATATGCAAAATGAAAACGCGTATTTATAAATATTTATCTCTTCTGGTTTTAAGTTGTTTTCAGTTTTTAATTTTGTAAATTAGTATAACATATAAAAAAGAATTTTTTGTTATTTTTAATTATTCCAGTGTTCAAAAAATTTCATGATTAATTTTTTATTTAGAAGTGAATAATAAATAAAAATTTTATGAATTTTATTTACTGATTTTGTTTTTATTTGCGTGCTTGAATGAAACTCAATATTATATAGTGAATAGTGAACAAAAATAAGTGATTACGGTGGTTTATTTTAATTGAAAGAAGAATCGTAATAGAAGTGACGACTTCCGACGGTTCCATCATTACCTCTTCTCGAACATGATTTTATAAATGGATATGTTTACTTCTTGGGGATTTCTCTCCAAGATGATCAGAACCTGTCTTTACACAGTATTCGTATAATCGTCACAGTGGAGTTCTGCTTAATCGCAGGTAAATATTATGCTATTTTACTTAGATTTTTACATTCTACATTTATCTAAATTCCTTTTCTTTTTAACTAATCAACATTATATTCAAGTTTTCATAATTAAAAAATCTTAACTTTAAATAAAACTCATGGTATTTTTATTAAAAGGATTAGAGTTTTTTGTTGTATTTTGAATAACACAATTTTATTATTTTACAAAATAATCATAAGAAATAAATCGTTCGATATTTCAATTTTTTTTATCTTTTTGCAATAAATTATTATTGTTTATAAAATTTTTATGTCTACATTCTATATGTCTACATCTACATTTAAACAAGGCAAAGCCTTAGAAATGCCTTTCTGTTTCAGAGTAATCGGGAATTTCGCTAAATAAAATTTTTCATTTTTCAAAATATTAATTATACAATAATGTATTAACTGGAAATTTTATTTTTTTAAATATTTATTGACATATATATATTAAATATTTATTGCATATATATATGTTGCCTATTTTTATAATAAAATAATTTTAAAAAATTAGAAAATTAAAATAATTAAAAACAATAGAAGGAAAAGAAAATATATGTATATATATATATTTATTATATATATGTATATATTATATATATATTATATATTATATTACATATTGTATACATTATTATATGAATGTAAAAATGAATTTGATAGAAAAAATTATGTATGTAAAATATAATTTATTATCTGAAAAATATATACATATATATGTTTTTTACTATATACAGTTATATATATAGTTTCATAATTTCATTAAAATTTTTATGAAATTTTATACATATAAAGAAAAGTTTTTTAATTATATAATATAATTTTAATTTCGTGGTAAAATAATCATTTATTATATTTATATTGATAAATGAAATATTATCACATAATAGAATTGTTTAATATTATGTATATATATTATGTATTACATATATGTTTTTTTACATACTATTCATTTATAATTATTTTGATTTATGAATTATATTTTTGAAAAAATAAAGAATATTTCAATATGAGATAAATATGTTTTTTTTTTCAATTATTATACTAATTTTTAGAAAATATAGATTAAGTAAATAAAAATATGCTCATAAACGCTATAAAGTTTTATTTATAATAGATAATAGATAATGAAATGTAATAATAGAAAATCTGGGGAAAATTAACAATTTTTAAACAGATTTATACTTTGTTATATTTTTATAATGTAAATCTATTCATTATTCAAATTATTGCGTTTGAAAAATAATTGCGACAAAAATAATTCATTGTTATTTAGATAAATATAATTATATTAGTTTTACCTCATTTTTAGTATATCATATAATGATATACTAATAATATCTATATACTATATATTATTTCACATTATGAAATTATAAAATTGAATCCTGATTAATTGAGATATAAATTGCAATAAAAAATGAAAGTCTTTGTTTATTAAATTGAAGTCATTGTTTATTAAAGCTTTTTTAAAGCATTTACAAACCATATGACATATATACATAACATATGCAACTTCTTGTTTTGTTTTTGATAATAATAGAAGTTTATCCGAAACTTTTTTCGTATGAAACTTTTCGACAAGCATGCAAACATGAACAATCTATTCTACAATTTCACGGTATTTAAATGAAATCGGTCATTGCATTTTTCGCATAAAATAATCTTTCTCAATGAATAATGTTTTAATGTATCAATCATTGATTTTAATTTATTATTATTATTGTTGAATAATAATATATAACAATATATATGTATATATATTATTGTTAAATAATATACAACATGTTTCAGATTGATAGAAATGAATATATTCGATCTTATATATTTAAAAAATTATTGAAATATATTAATATATATATATATATATATATATATATATAGATAAAGATAAAATGATATAACATAAAATTGCATTCACAAAAATTTTCTAATTTATAAATTTATATTAATATATGTGGATTATATTACAATTACATCTTGAAAATTTTATGTTAATGCAAATCTTCAGAATATTAATTTAATTTTCTTTAAATTAATATTATTTATATTATTAATCGAATAAAAACTAAGGAGACGGAAAAATGACAAAATATATTCAGCTTGCAAAAAAATGAATAATCGATGGTTTAATATTTTTTATTTTATAATTTTTTAAATTTTTTAAATATTTTTTATTTTATTTTTATAATATTATTTTTATAATATTTTTATAATATATATACATTAAAAATTGAGTTTATGATAGAAAATATAAATTTTTCAACAATTATTTTTGTTCATATATTTATTTATATTTTTTTACGAAAAACTAAATAAACTCGAAAATAAAAATAAAATATAAAAAAAAATAAATATATTTTTCAAATTAATTGCAAATTAAAAAATTTATTTCATATGATAAAAGATATGAAAATAGCAAATATACTTATATTATTAAAACAATGTTATAATATAGAATTGTCTTTATTTTTTCTTCAACTAGTTATAGTAAATAATATTTGGTTTATTCAGTTCTTTCATTCGATGAAGTTTATATTGCCAAAATGAATAATCAAAATATTTTGTATTATGATCAGACGACAATCATTATTTATCTTGTGGAATATTTATGGCGATCAATTTAGATAGTTTTTCAAATAAAATGATGTATAAAATGATTTCAGTTTCCTGAAATAATTGTTGGCATGACGATATGCCGCTCGCTAGTTGCTATCCGTCGAAACGAGAAAGTCTTTGATACATTCTTCTTTGATTTGTTTTTTATTTTTTGATTTCTTTTTTAAATATTACTTAAAAACTCATAAGAAAAACGATAATTAAAATAAAAATTTTTAAGAAATCAATTAATTAAGAAAAAGATACTAATTATTGTTAAATAAAAATATAATAAATATTTATTTCTTTTTTAAAATATTTTCATTTTTTGATTTCTTTTATTATTTTTATTGTTTGTTTAATTTTTAAAGACATCCTATATATTAAAATGAAAATTTTTTAAGAAAATAATTCTATTGTTTTCATTGTATATAGTATTTATTATTATTATTCTATAAGAATAATATAATATATATATTCCTAAAACTTTTAAATATTATTTTGAAGATTAAACATGAAAAAGTTTGTATTTAATAATTAAAATTTTGATTTATAAAATAAAATATGTAACATTTTATTTTTTCATTTAAAATTAATAAATTATATATGAAAATTAAATTGACTTAAAAATTAAGAATAGAATAATTTGTTTTATATTCTTTAATTATATAATATTGTCTTGTAATTTATAAAATTTATTTATAAAATTTATTACCATATGTATTTTCAATTCAATTCATTTAAAAGAATTTATTAGTAATAGTAATTTATAATAATAGATATTAATTTCATTGTATTATAATAAATTAAATCTAGACAATTATTTATTGTTTTCAGTAAACAGAAAAGTAATTTCTTCGTTAATTTCATTAATCTTCAAATATGTTTATTAGAAATATTATTTTGTTTTTTCTCTATCAAATTTAATTTGACGGTCGGTTTAATTTCCGAATTATTTTTAAAGAATTTTTATTATAGCATTAAATTCTGATTATATGTGTATATTCATAATAATGTACGTATAATGTATGCACAAAAGTATGCACAATATACAGAAAAAATAAGGTTTTTAATCTCTAGAATCTATTAATTTGAGTAATTTTTTTATTCTTGTGTAAACAGTTGCATTTTAATTTACTATAATCAATAAAATTCAGGAAAAAATAATTTAAGATCAGAGATATGTAATTTTTTTCTGTTTTATCTTCTTATTTTATTAATTTTGGTTAGATTACATCAAAATTTATATTAAAATATATTTTTCTAATTGATTATTAATTATAATTATTATAATTAATATATACAATTTTATATATAATTATTATATTATTATATTATATTATTATAATTATTATATTATTATAATTAAAGATTAAGAGCTTCATTTTATATACATTATATTCATAATAACGCATATACTGTCATGTACATATGATAGAATGATATAATATCAAAAATTTTTGTGAATAATTCAAAAAACTAAAATTAATTATTCTTTATACATATATATAAAGAAAAAAGTTGTTCAAAATAATATTCTAAACAATATATTTCAAAATTGTTAAAATAGATAAGAGTTATTTTGCAAGTTTATTTTTTTTTCCAATATATAGTATTATCCGTTAATTGTATTTTTTACTCTTTTTTTTTACATTTTATTCTATTTTTTACACTTTACTTTTTTACTTATTAATTGATTCGAAATTATTTCCATCAATTTTTAAAATTGAAAATTATTGAAATATACATATATCTTTAAAAAGCTGAGATACTTAAAATTTAAAACAAAACACGAATATTTTTTTTTAATTTATAAGAAATATTTTTTTTTGTTTCCGACATTTCAATGAATAAAATTAATAAAAAAATTAGCAATAATTTTAAGAACATCTAGTTTTTCGAATAATTAATGCATTTCAATCTCTATCTTTTAATAATTATCAGAGTATTAATGTGTGTATTTTAAAAGAATCGCTAAGATTTTATTTAGGAAAAAAAACAAAAATTAAAAAAGATTTTAATTTCATATTAATTATTAATTTTTTTATAAATATTTTTTTATAAATATTAATATTTAACAAAATTAAAAGAAATGTAAGAAAAAATTATTCTAAATTAATTTTAATAATTTTGGATTTTTAATAAATTCATGAAAATTTAAAATAGTTATACAATTTAGTGAAAATAATTTTATTAGATATTAAAATAATAAATTATAAACTTTTTTGTAGTTTTTAAAATTGAATGTGTTTGCAAAATTTAAAATTAAATCTAAATCTCTAAAATTAAGAAGATTGAATTTTTATTTTTTTAAATGCTAAATATTACATAAATAATAATTATTTCATAATTTTCGGATGATTTTGTATAATAAAATAATTGTATATAAATTTCATAAAAGCCACATTTTAAGTTTTAAAATAGTTTTATCAAAGTTTCTTTTGGTAAAATTGTATTTCTAAGAAATATATTTATATTGTTTTTTATATGAAGCTAAAATATTTGAAGGGTTTCAACATGAAAATATCTAAGGGTTCCTTGAAGTCTTCTCGTTAACGGTTCAAGCGACAAAGTTAAGATAAATATTTACATATATAGCGAAGAGATGGCACAAAAGAGACATTTTCTAATAAGATATAAAAAAAAACTAAAGTATTTTTATTTTACTAATTGATTAGAAAGATCAACTATCTAATTACAATTGTATGTGATACTGATAATCTCCTTTTATATTTATTTGTTTTTCTTTCTTTTTTTAAAAAAGTATATTTTATTCTCTTTTATAAATTAGTTGTATTGAAAGAGGCAATGATATTTATAAAAGGAACAATGTAATAAAAGAGAATAATATTAATTTCATTAATTATTCTTCAGATATCAAAATGATAATATTATCGATTTATTTCATCATCAACATAAATACTATGCTTAGTATCTTATACTATAATATTATTTTTGTTTAATAATTTCTTGAAGCAATTTTAATTTTTTATTTTTTTACTATTTTTTTTTAAAATAATAAGATGTGTAACATGTTGATATTCAGATTCTGTAATCTGGATAATAATGATGATTTGTAATATATTTTTGTTGAAATAATTTGAATAATTTTTAAATAATTTAAAAGATTCTTTATCTATGATATTTTCGGTAAATATTCTTCTATTTTAAATATTTTACCAATATTTGATTCATAAACAATTGAAGTAATCTCTAAGTTAGATATGGATATAATCTAATTAGTGCTTAACCAGCTAATATTAACAAATAATTGATTTTATTTTTGATCTTACTATTTTTTTTCTGTATTATTTCATTTACTGCTTTTTGTATTGTAAATTTCTTGATAATAGAAAATTAGCCTAGAACGATTGTAGCAATATTTGTGCATTTTATGCATTTGCATCCAATTTTAAGTCATTATCATATCAAACATGATATAATAATATGCGATTGAATTTTTTCGATATCAAAAGTAAAATTTCTGATAATTTCTCAAAATATTTTATTAAATATTGTTAGTAATTAATATTATTATTAATTTATTATTATTAATATTTATATTAATATTAATAATAATAATATTATTATTAATATTATTATTAATATTATTATTAATTTCTTTTTTTATTACATCTAAATAAATATTTATTCAAGAATAATGACATAAATTGTCTGACATCTTTCATTAATATTAATTATTAGTTAACTTTTCTATTTACTTGTCAAATTTAATTGAAAAGAACATGAATAATTATGAAAGGAATAATATTTTCATTATTATTTTTTCAAAAATTTTAAATTTTAAATACATTTAAAATGTATGTAATGTATGTTGAAAAAATTCTTTCTCTGAATATTTTTTCTCATTTTTTTCAATTTAAATATCATATAAAAATCAATGCAATATCTCTTTCAATATCACTTCTGCTTTATATTTTTGTTGCTTGAATCAAATAAATATACAGAATATTTATCCAGGTAATAATTGTTATTACATCTTGCTGAAAATAATAATTCAAAAAAATTTTTTTATCCAATTTTGCTTTTTTTATAATTGCATATTTTGTTTCTACATGATTAAAAGAAATTTAAAATAAATTTTTACGTTTTTAAATACATAGAAATTATAGTTGATTGAATTTGAAGTTTTATTTCATTATTTGAATTAAGATTATATAATTCTGAGTTTTTAAAATAAATTTAAATCTTTATTTTTGAAATTTTCATTTTACGTACATAATAATAAAAATAATTTCATATTTCATAATAATATAGTTAATAATATTATAGTAATATTTGAATTAAAATTTTGTATTGAATATTATTGAAATTTTCTATTACTTATTATAATAATAATATTATATTTCATTATCTCATAAAAATTGTATCCAATAAATAATATATAAAATGTAATATATAAATAATAAATAAAATGAATTTAATATAGAAAGTTCTAATTCGATATTTCGGTATTTTTTCAGCAAATATGAGAATCTGCTTCTAAGGATCACAATATTAAATCAAGATAATTCGATTATTTTCAAAGACAATAGATGAATTAAATGTCAAAAGTAATTTAACAGTATGAATGAATATAGTTCTTAAAATATAAATTTTATTTTTTTTAATCATTTTTTTAGCGCTTTGTTAAATAAAAAATTTTTTTTATATAATTTCATCTTCCATTTTTCGTTCAAAACACGCATTACGTTCATAATCGACAGGTGTTCAGAAACATATAGTCACGTTTAAGATTGTACGTGAGATGTGAATAGAGAAGTTGTATCGTTCTTATGTAAGAAGCATAAAAATATTTCTTTTTTCTTCATTTAAATTGTACATAAAATCAAATTAAGCGATTATATCATATTTCTTAAACTTTGAATATTCATTAATTATTCTGCATAAATATTATTGAATGGCAATTAGAGATTTTAATACATTCTATATGTTTGATTTAGGAGGGAATTAGATTGTAAATGTAAGTAAGAACGTTCATTGTTTGTAATATTTAGAGATTATTTAGTTTAATGTTTTATTAATTTAAATATAGAAATTTTTTTTTAAAGTTTATCTTATCATAATATATTTAATTAATTATAATAAATATATTATATTATAAATTATATATAATAAATATATTATATATATATTATATCAATAAATATATTATATTATTATATTAAATATATATATTAATAAATATATTATTAATAAATATATTAAATCTTATATAAATCTCATTTTTTTATTAAATTATAATTTTTTATTTTTTAAATTATATTTTTAATTCTTTGTTTAAATATTATTTATATTTTTTTAAAATATTTTTTTTGAGAATTCAGAACAAAGATTTTATTTAAATTTTTTTAAAACTTTATTCATATAATTGTAAGATTATATTTAATTAAATATTTATGATTTTCCAAATTTTTATCAATAGATAATTTTCATCTTTGAAAGAATACAAATTTTTCTTTATTAAAATTTATTATTATTAATTTTTTTTAAATTATTTAAAATGAAAATTTTGTCACTTATTTTTTGAATTTTAACATTTATAACAATTATTTTATTATTGTTTAACTTTTAAATCAAATGATAAAAACTGTAATTTCTTTTCTCATGTATAAATAAATAAAACTTCGCTTAGAGGATCAAAATATCCCTATTATTGTTTAAATTACCGAGTATCATTCATTTTCGATTCGTGATACCGGATAAACACAAACTTCGAGTTAAACGATTGTTATAATCGATCATTTGTAATACTCTATCAATAATATTTCCTTCAGCATTAAAGGTTTAGAAATTTGTGCTAATTCTAAACAAATAATTCTCAAGCTATACTCGGATAAATTACAAATATATCAGAAACATTTAAAAACTTGAAATATTTTTTTGAAATTTAAAATATGATTATAATAATAACAATATGAATATATATAGTTTTAATAAAATTTCAATAAAATTGAGAATCGAATTTGTTGAATATAAATAATTTTCAAATGAAATTCAGATAAATTAGAAATGTACTAGAAAAGAAATAGATAATATTTTTAACACAGGTTTACGAATATTTCTTATATATCTATCTCTACGGATAGACGTCAATTTAACGCTTATTCATAACTATATCAGGATTTTCGAGATTAGAAGCTTTAGAAGAAAATGAATTCGAATATATATTTATTTCATTAATTGGATAGCAGAGAAATGTAAATGATTTCTTCTTTGTGAAATTTAAAACGCATCCCGTAAATCTAATATTAAATACTTGAAATGTTCAAAATATTTCAATAGTAAAATATCATCTTTAATAGAGTAAATCAAACAAATCGTTAATGTTAAATAAATAATTATCAATGCAAAATTACAAATAAATTATACTTAGATTTTGATATGTATTTAAAATAAATAAAACATCAGAAAGTTAGCACTTCAATAACAATACGGATAACATCTTTTTCGCCAATTTATATCAAGAAAGGCGAGTTAATGATAAATAAATAATTGTTAATCAAGAATCATAAATCGCAAATGTATGGTATAATATTTAACGAATTTCGGTTGGAGCAGCTGGAGAATTCGAGGTGAGAGGCAGAGATTGGGTGTCTATATTCCAAAGGTTATAAAAACCGGTCTTCGGTTTTGCCAGACGAAACATCGAGCAAAGGCGAGACCGCGACGTTCCACTCGCTTTAGCAAAGAAATGCCTCGAAATGTTGAAGTACACGAATCATTTGGTCTGTTTATCTGGATTATAATGCTCATCATCTCATCACGTTCCGAGATTGAAGTGAAATATAAGAATAAAGAATGAAGAAGAATAAAAAATAGAAAAATCAATCGATTACTCTGTCGATTAATGATAAATAAATCGAACGAATAATACGATAACGAGAATCATTCAACGTATGCACGCGTAACTCTAGAAAAGATAAAGTTTCACCTTTCGTTCTATACTTAATATTTCTGTTGTTCCTTTGAATCACTCCGTTTTTACAAATTTTCCTGTCATTTTTCTTGCGCGCTTTTTTTTTTTAATTCATGGCTATGTGAAATCGTTGCAGAAGTTTTTGTGCTAATATATTTTAGAATGATTACTTTTTTGTATTGTTTTTTATTATTTTTCTCTTTTTCTTGCTTTGTTTTGTTTTTTTTTTGTTTTATTTTAACAATACAAGTTGTAAAAATATATTAATCTTTAATATATTTCTTATACTATATTATGTATATCTATACTAGATATATCGATATGGATATTAGATATATTTAATATCTCTTTTAAAATTGAATGTTTAATTTTTAAGAGGATGAAAGTTTAATTTTCATTGGTTTTCTTTCTTATTTGTGTCGTAAATATTGAAAAAATGTCATGTTAAATATAAAAACCTATATTTATATTGTTTATTGTTACTATTTATATTGTTTGAAGTAATTAACAATCATTAAATATTTTTCGTGTATTATATTTTCAAGTTAAAAAATTGATGTTAAATATTAAAATGTTAAGTATTAAATATTAAATTTATATTAAATATTAAGATTAACGTTAATTTTTTGAATTCAATTGTATAAATTAAAACTTCTAAATTTTTTTAAAGAATCTTTTATAATAATTTATATATATTACATATAATTTATATATAAAGCATATACATAAATAATAATATAAGTATATAGATAAGTAAATAATAGATTTTGTATGAAACTAATCAGTATCTAATATCTATAAATAAAGTTATTAGCTAAAATATTGAGTTTGAATTATTTTTTTTTTTTTTTTCGGTAAAAATTCGGCAAAAAGAATTTTTTTTGAATTTTGTTTCTACGATTATCACTTTCAATTTATATTTTTTTTAAAGCTCTTTCATAATATTCAATTTACGAACTTTATTTTTATCTTTACTTTTTGTTACATTTTAAAGTTAAATTACATTTTTAACTTTACTTTTCTATTATATTTTACTATTATATTTTAAAAAATTTTTCCTTGATGATTTCCTGATCAAAGATTTTATAAAATCAATTTAATTTTCATGAAAATTCATTTTAATAGAAATGATTTCAATTTTAGTAATTTTTCTAATTTAATTTTAGTAATTTTTTCGTATTTCGAAATAAGCTTATGAGGTACAAAATCTTCTGAGGTACAAATATTAAGCATATGAAGGTGTGCTTATATTTTTGTTGTTTTTATTTGTCGAATTAACAAATTGAAATTATTTATTTTTTTGTGTGAAAATAAATTGATCATTCGTCAAACATGATCGAAATTTATATAGTGTACAGTTCTATTGATTTTACTATTATTTTTATATATTATAAAATTATAGATTATAATATATATAAATATATATATAAATATATATATATTGTAATATATAAATTGTAATATATATAATAATTCTATAAACTACATATTTTGATGTAAGAGAATAATTATGATTTTAAAATAAAAATCAGAAATAAATATAATTAAATATTGCATGCATGTTTTATGAAAGATTAATTTTATATTTGTTATATATTATAGAAGTTATCTGTTTCATTTAAATACAATGAAATATATTTTAAGAAAAGAATGTTAACAAAAAAATTTTTATAAAAAATTGAAATAATATATAATATTAATAAATATAATATTATGCAATATTTTGCAATAATTTTTTTTAAATGAATTCAAATAAATATTATAATAATTCATCTTTGTTTTTTTAAATGGAATTATATAATTTCCAATGCAATTTGATTTATTTATTATATATAATTATTTATATATTGTAAATTTTATGAACTTACAAGTTCATAAAACAACAAGTTACAATCTTTTTTAAATTGTTTAAAAAAATTTTTTTAAAGTATTAAGTATTTTATATAAATAACTTAATACTTTATTACATTTATATATTGTTTATTGAATAATATTAAATGTTAATATTTTGTTAACATTATTCTGATGGAATAATATGCGTTATATTTTCTTATAATATTTTATTATATTTTCTTTAATTTAACATAAAGAAAAATTCACTATTCTTTATATATTATCTGAGATGGATTGCAATTTAATTTTTAGATTCATGAATCTTCAATCTAAAACATTAGATTCTTAAATTTTTAAGAAGAGATCTTAAATTTTTAAACTGTAGAAACTTTAATATGCTTAAATATATTTTTTTCTATTTTTAACTTAAAAGAAAATATTTATTTATCTTTTATTCTTTAATAATTATTCTCTAATAACAAATAAATTGTTAAATTTTAGAAAAATGCGAAATTTAATAATTCTATTTAGATTTTTATATAGATTTCTGAAATTTGATACTCGAATTAAGTTATAATATAATTAAAAAAAAATAGTATATTTTTTTCAGTTAATATAAACAATAAATTATAATGTAACAATTATATAATATTTTTTATACGATAGAGAATTTCAAAGATTTATTTAAATTTATTTTTTCTTATTTTTATTATTATGTTGTTTTTTCCATTATTTAAGATTAATAATGTTATAAAGTTTTAATTTTAATTATTTATGATATTCTGATACAAATAAATTTCGTCAATTATGAAAATTTTATATGTATTTATTTACATAAAATTTTTGAAAAAATTCATGGTTTAATATTAAATATTCTATAAATGTAAAATTATGGAAACGTAATATTTCATTATAATAATTATTAAATTTGATAAATTTTTTGACGGCATTTATATTTATTATTATAATATCAAAATAATATTTATTACATATTTATAAAAATTACATTATTTTAATTTTTGATGAATAAAGCTTTTTTAAAGAGTAAGGCTTTCAGTTTTTCATTGAATTTAATTTTTTTTCTCTGAAAAATCCTTTTATATTAAAAAACTGAAAATTTGTTTTAAGAGAGATTCAATTATATTTTTTTCTTTCTTTCTTTTTTTTTTTTTTTTTTTAAATACAGAATAATAAAAAAAAAATACATTTTCGCTGTACTCGTTTAGAGTACACAAATAATATCGTTTTTATATTATCGTAATATTCATACACATTTTCAAATACTTGTGAAAAATTCTTCATAAATTGAATGAAAATTTCATAACAGATTTGTTTTGCGTTTGAACAGTTTCAATATTGCAGAGATATTTTATGATGATTAATATTTTTTTATTTTAACACAAGAAGACTAACTATGCTCATATCCGAACATATTTGAGCAATATTTAAGCAGATATTTGATAATTAAAATGAAAACTTCGTTCAACGCAAAATTGCATTGCAATAATGGAAAATATGTGAATTATAAAATAAATGGTATACGCATATATCATATTCTTTCTGATAATTTAAGATTTACATATTATGGAAATTCGTGTTATTTGTAATTTTAAAATCTAATAATTTTGTATTAGATTATTGAAAAATCCTATGTGAATAATTCTATAATCAATAATATATATATATATATATATATAATATAATATAATATTATTATATATATAAATATATATATATATAATAATATATTCTATAATCAATAATCTCTTATATGATGTCAGAATGAACGACGTAAAAAAATAATACTTAAATAAAAATTTTTTTTTAAAATAGATATTAATTTTATTTTTATATCTATTATATACATCCATTTGTAGATATATTGCAACGAAATGTTTACTTTAATATTATATAAATAATAATAAAGAATATATAAATAAATTCAATAGATAAGATTCGAATTTTCTATTCTCTAAATTTCTTGAATACCTTTAAATAGACTCGAATCGAGTAGACTAGCAGAATGTAACGAATTCTTTATAAGTATTTTCAAAAGTGAAAAAAGTACTTTTAAATAAAAATTAAATATTAGTCAAATAGATTTGAAACTTGATAAATATTTTATTTAAAATTTTCCTTTCATTTAAAATTAATTTTTGTAATCATTTTTGAAAATTAATATTTAATTATATAATTTTATATATGATTTAATTATAATATAATAAATAAAATAATATATAATAATATAATAATATAATAAATAATTATAATAAATAATAATAATAATAAATAATATAGTAATAAATAATTACATCTTATAAAATAATACTATTTCTTTTTAATTTCCTTAAAAATATTCTCATGTTTTTAATAAAATTATATTTTAATTAAATATATTTTAATATTTTATTATTTCTAAACAGAAATATAAAATATGTTATAAAAATAAAAAAATATAATAAAATATTTTTTTTATTCTTTCATAATTTGATTATTACTTATATATAAAAAATTCAATTCATTATAATATTGTAAGTAAATTTATAATAATAAGAATAAATAGATTTTTGAAATTGAATACTTATTCTATGATTTAAAATCAGTTTACAATTATTAAATATTTTATAAGTATCAAAATCAATTATTTTTTATTATATATAATAATATTCGATTCTTGTGAAATGAATATTTTGTATTAAATTTGATTTAAATTTATATGGTTAAATAAGTAATTACTTTTAAACATGAAACATTCTAACAATAAGTTTCTAAAGCCGTAATGATATGTTTTCATTATTATTGTTATTAGTTTCATAAATAAGAGATAAAGAAAAAAAAAATTCTTGATAATCGAAATGTGGAAAATAATGAGGAGAGGGGGAAGTCTTTCTTTCTTTCAAATAAAAAATTTTAGCTTTAATTAATTATTTTTCGAAATATTGATAAAAAAAACTTTTATCATCATTGGGCTACATACGCTACATATACAGATTTAATACATTTAATATTATATGAGGAATTCTGGTAAGATTAATTATTTTCCAGTGTAATGGTCAAAAAATTATATATTTTGATTCAATTCAAATTTACATGATTGATAATACTTGATAAGTAAAAAAACTTAATAAATAATCAGATTTTTTGACAAAATAAATATTATATAGCTAAAAAAAAAAGTACATTAAAATATAAACTATTACGATATAGAAATAGGAATAGACAAATAGAAAATTCATGCAGAAAAATCTGATTCAAATATGTTTCTAAATTATAAAATACATAAAATCCTTCAAAGCAATCGAAAATTATAACACATATACATTTGTTATGTAAACAATTCTATAGTTGTCATTGTTATAATTTTTGTTACCAAGATATATAGAAATCTTTATAAAAATCTATATAGAAATTATATAGATATTGAAAATATCGTTATTTTACTATCGGTTATTTAATAATAATCGATGATAATTACAGTCGAGACATTATATTAATAACATCATACACAAGGAAGAAGTTTATTAATACCTTGATAAGTAATAATTGATTGAAGCTAAAATTTTATATTTGGATTTTTCTTTCTACTTACTATCTGTGACTTTCCAAATTTTGAGTCAATTGGCCATTAATATCTTTTTAAATTACATTCTAAATTTCATCTTACAGAAAGAAATGAACACATTTATATATAAATGTTTATATATAAATGAATTTATTTAGAAAGCAGATATATAAAATACCTCAAAGAAACTATTTCCTCCTGAATTGTGACAAACTTGTATAAAATATTTCATTTTCAATCCATAGCAGAATTCATAATTCATAAAATACGAAATTAAAATATAATGTTTTGAACAACTTATTGATATTATAACAATTATGTATAAATTTTATATTTTTATTGTTGCAATTCGATTATTATATGAAGATCGACTGAAAAATTATTCACAACTTTATACAACTATGAAATAAAAAATGTAAAGAACATCATATATTGTATCATAAAAATATAGCTACATTTTTCTTTTAAAAATATGCAAAATATTTTATTTTAATTATTTATGTATAGTACATTTTACTATACATTACTTTACATAATACTATACAAAACTGATAAACATGCTTTGTTATCATTTATATATATCATACAATTGTTGATACTATAAAGAAATTAAAATTGAATCAGTTCCATATTTATCATATTCGTTTAATTTAATATTTTTAATTTTTTTCATATCTCGAAAAAATAATTAAAAATATTTCAATGATGGAATAAAGATTATATTGAAAAATAAACATATACTCAATTCTGAAGCAAATGAATAGTTTTTCATCACTATTTTGATTTTCTTAAATATCTTCATTTTCGAAATATATATACGAATTTGCATTACTTCTCAATTAATTCTTATAATTGTCGATCACATAAAACTTATATTTTAATTTCGTGGATTCAAAAGATATTCCTTAGAAAAAATATTTCAAGTTTAAAATTCATGAAATAGTTTTTTGATCGATTATATATATATATCTGGATGCTGGACACTACGATGTGTTTAAAAAAACAGTAGATAAGTAACGGCCATATACTGATACACATACTATTATGAACGTATAGCTGGAATTTTAGCAATAATAGCAATCTTTTTTTTTAAATATCTCGAAAATTAAGGCCATCCGGTTAATACAGCCATACTGTATTAAAATTTTACATAGAGAAAAAGTTGATCATGCAATAGAATGTTTACACAACAAAACACATTCATATAATGAAACATTCACATAACAAATGTTTATAACCTAACGAAAGTTTTATTATAAAGCATTTTATCATCCATTACTTGCTTATATTTGTCATACGGTTAAATCGTTTAAACTGCGATTACAATGGATGTCATTTTTGACAAATTAATGTTTTGACGAATAAATCTAAAATTTTTATGGAAAAAATTCATGGAATATCTGAAGAATAGAATACTTGTAATATAACCAATCTTATAAAAATTTATTTATTTAATTGTTCTAACAAATTTATTAAGATGTAAAAAACGAGTTCTTTAGAAAATTTATTCATTGAAATCATAGTTTATATTCTATCATATTTAATCATATCTTTTATCTTGATTCAATAATGAAAATTATTTCATATCATTGAATAATATGTAACAATGGTAAAAATAAATAAAATAAATAACATATAACAATAGTAAATATAAATAAAATGATTTATATTTTCATTTGATATAATATGAATTCGCTTCGTTTGAATAGAATTCATGCTTTTATTTAGATTTTGTATCGATTCAAAGAAGAAAAACTACGAATCTTTTAGAAAAAAATCTATCGAATGAATTTCATTATAATATTTGAAGATTTCATTGAATTTTGTTAATATAATGATTTTAATTACAAATCATGATATTTGGACAACATTATATGAATATATCTTATAAGTTACACATGATTTAAGCTAATTATTATGAATATATCATGATTGGAATTCAGATAATTTTCTAATGTATGATTATTAAACTGAACTTAAAGATAAATACTCTTGTTAAATTACTTTTTTATTACGGAATTATATCTTATGTATTTTTTTCTTTTTTTATAATGTCTAATGACATTATTAAAATTATTGTTATGACATTATTATTAAAATATGAAATAATGAATAATTTGTTTGGTAATTCGTATGTTAATAAATTATTTATATGAAAGAAGAATCCTATTTGTTTTAAAATATATTATTTTTTATTTAGTGTATGTTGATAATTTATAAAATTTACATTAAATGATAAAATAAAATATGATACATCTTGTTATTAATCTAATTTTCTTTTTGTTAAATAGATTTTTATTGAATGAACGTTGAAATAATAAACTAATAATAATATTATTACAGAAATGTATTTCATATATAAAAATTTAGAATTTTGTTAATTTCATAATTCAATTTATGGTCTCGATATAATCATATATATATAGTTATATTTGTATCACATTAAAAATCAATAAATTATATTTTTTAAAAATATACTTCTATATGAGATTTCTTAAAATATGAAATTTATATGAAAAAAAACATTTTGCAATTTAATCATATTTCTTAAATTGAATAGTTATCATTATCAAAAATTAAAAAAATTTTAATCTTCTTAAATATAGATTTCTAAAAGATATATTTTATTTATTATCACAAAAACTATTTCTGAAAAATAAAGTAATTGAAAAATATTTATCTTTCTACAATGATTTAATTCTATATTAAACATTTCATATAACAATTTTTACATAAAACAAAATAAGAATGAGACTGCAGTATAATTGTATCTGTTTCGTTTTGCTTAATGCATATTTGAGTTTATAACTTAATAAATAATAATAATAAATATAATAATAATAATAATAATAATAAATAATAATAATTAATAAATTTATAACTTAATACATAAACCTTAAGCGACATTTTTATATATCAACTTTTATATTTATTTTGGCTTAACATGCATTAACAAATATATTAACAAATATATTAAATATTGCGAATTAATAGTTTTATTGTTGATTTTATTTAGAAGCTAAATATATATTTTCTATATAAATATTTTATTGATAATAATAAATCTGAGAATTCTCGTGATTAGTACAAGCACCAAACCAAAAAATATAAAGATTCTTGCGATTTGTTATTGTATTAATATCTTTATTTTAATTAATCACTCTATACATGTTCGATTTTAGTTTCTAAGATATTATATATTTAAAAATATATTTAATATTAAATATATAGTATTAGGATTTTTATATTTAAAAACTTAAAGAGACAAATAATAACAAGAATCTATTGAAGGAAAGAGTAAAAAAATAATTATTTGTGAGTTGGATGATTTGTCTTAAACTTAAGAAAAATATTCCAATTCGTATAAAAAATATTTCATTTTGTATCAAACATAGGTAATAATATATAAGTTAGCCTAATAATTTGAATTTAAAATATATAAGTAATGATCCGTATATAATTTAAAAAAAAAATACATTTATTTATATTTATTTTCTCGATGCATGGTTGCTATTATAAAATGAAAATCTACAAACATAGATCTTATTATATCATTCAATTCTTTTCTCTACGATTTTTTTTTATCTTCAAAATCAGAATTATAATACATTCCAAAAGTAATAAATTTTATATATTTTTTATTATAAAAAAATTAAAATTAAAGCAAAAATTGAAATTAATCGTTATACTTTTGAAATATAATTTTATAATTCAATATACATAAATTCATATTGATTATCTTTAAAAAAAAATAATCTGTCATTAAATAAAGTTTTCATTTATTTTAAGATGTACATGCATATATTTGATTTAATATTTAAATTATACAGATGGAATTCAGTTCTGGGATTTTATTAGTTGTAATGTTAACAAAGTATAAGAAAGGTATGAGAAGTTAAATGTTAATCATTCACCTCTTACATATTGGCTAATACTAGTTATACATATATTAAGAGACCGGTTGAGTTTAATCAGATCTAATACATCTGAAAATCATTGCACGTCAAGCGATATTCGTATTGAAATTTCGTCACATGAAATCGATTTTTCACAAGTATATATATATCGACCTAGTGACACATAAATAAAAATTTATCAATAAAATTTTTATTTCTTTGTCTACTAATATACATATTAATATAAAGACATCGATAATTCCTTATAAATTTTTAATTATGTTCAAAACTTTAGTATATAAGATAAATATTAATATTAATATTATAAATATTATTAATATAAATAATAATTCATGAAACATTTTTTAATTCTAGAAATAAAATAAAATAAAAAAAATAAAAATAAGAAAAATAAATAAGAAAAAATAAAAATTAATAAATATATAATTGAAGCTTATATATATAATATAAATTTATATATTATATAAGCTTTATTAAATTATATTATATATATAAATATATATATATATATATAGTAATTATTATATTATATTATATTATATATATAATAATTAAAGTTTGCATTAAATAAAATACATAATATCTTTGCTTTTTAAATTTAAATTATTTATAACTTACTTATAAATAAGTTTCAATTGTTTTTTTTTTATATACTAATATATTTTTACATTTCTTTTCTTAATTCTTTAGAATTAATCCTATAAAATATGTCTCATGAATATATTAATATTCTGTATATACTTAACTCATGTTTCAAATAATAAAATAATACAATTTATATTTATATTCGAATAAATGATAATTATTTAAAAAAATAAATATAAATATAAATAGTATATAAAAAAATTTTTTTCAATATTGTACCAAATTTTGTTTACATAATTTTAATATATACGACCTTTTGAAATATTTCTATCAATTAATGGAATTTTTTGAAACATAAATAAATGACAATAAAATGTGTAAATTTATTATCCAAAAAATATTTTCACAATATAATGAAATCTCTTTTTATAATAATATAATAAATCATAAATTATAAATTAAATCAAATTTTTAGAATTTTGCGATATTATTATTTTTAATTTTTTGAAAGATAAAATGAAAAAAAAATTAAACAGATTCTTAAAATTTATTATTATAATTATAATTTTAAAAATATGATTATATAATATAATTACTGAAGAAAATTATAAATAAAATTATATCTCGAATTAAATGAGTTAAAGAAATTTTAAAATAAATTAAAATAAATAAATTTTTTTATATTTTTTGAAAAATTAATAAAAAAGACGAATAAATTAGGAAAAAGTTATTCAAATAAAAAATAAAACAATTTGTTAATCTAGTTAAATTGTAAAATTGAAATGTGTTTTTGTATCTAACTTTGATTAATATTTACTTAACTTAACTGACTTTTTTACATATAAATTTATAAAAAAAAATTTATAAATAACAAAATTTTTAATTTATATTTTCGAAATTGTTATCTTGAAATTTTGTTTAATTGAAAAAGAGGATATAATAATATTTGTAAAATATATATTTTTTATTTTTTATCTTTAAAATAATAAAAGTATCGATAACAATTTTTTTATACAACAAAGAATATGTTCTATGTCACTAGATCATATATGACTGTGTGATAATATTCAATGATAAAGCCTTCATTGAACAAAGAGTCTTTGATTCATTTTTCCAGCGAAATGCATATAAAATTTGATTTTAAAGAGTGACGAGAATTTAATCCATTGTGTTATTGTATTTTGTATTGTGTATTATATTTCGAAAATTAAATATTTTATAAAATATTAAAATATGAATTTTTAATTTTTTTTAAATCTTTATTAGCATTTTTTATTTTTTGTATTCAAATTGAATATTTTTATTCAAAAAATTATATACTTATTTTGTTTCCATTATTATATTTATAGATTATCAACTGAATATAGAGAAAAAATGATATTACTAAATAATAATGCAATAATAATAGTGCATTCAAATTATATATTATATAATTAATACATAATCAAAATTTATATAAAAAATAAATAAATATTAATGATTATTAATATTATTATTAATCAATTCAATTGAATTACAATAGAAATAAAATCTCAGGATACATTTCTATAATTTACAACTTAAAAATTTAATAAATATATAAATAATTTATATAATAATTTATATATACAAATTAATACATCATCATTATTAGAATAAAAGTTTTTATTTATTTGAATTAATAACATATTTCGATATTTATTATAATTATTTTTTTAATTTTTTAAATAATATTAAAAATATCATTATTTAACATATAATATGATATAATATAATATAACATATAATATAACATTTTTAAATATATTAATAATATTTATATAATGTAATAATTTTAAATGTAATATATTTATAATAATAACTTTTAATCGTCGTATTGAATAATTTATTTATTGATTGCATTTTTCAATATTAAAATATTAGCAAAAAAATATTAACAAATAATAAATATTTATATATAAAGTTTTAATTTAATTTTCATGATACATTTAAAATAGGCATCTGAGTGTATTTATGGCATAGATATTAAGTGGAAAAAAATATTTTTATAATATATAATAAAAGGAAAGGAAAAAATAACATTAATAACATTA
The DNA here is from genome assembly GCF_003254395.2 of Apis mellifera. NCBI lineage: Eukaryota > Metazoa > Arthropoda > Insecta > Hymenoptera > Apidae > Apis > Apis mellifera. The sequence continues at coordinate 4,623,609 of NC_037644.1, read as the reverse complement.
CACTATAAGAAATATCATTTTTATAATTATTTTATTGATTGATTATTATTTTATCTGATTAATTTTTCATCATAATGATAGATATGTATCCAAACAATCACATTCTGACAATTTGAAGAAAATATCTCGAAATTCTATTTTTAACATATGTGAACTGAGAATTCAAATTTATCCAATTCTGATTATATGACTCAGAATTGGACACTTTGTTGAAAAAGTAATCAGTAATTAAAATTTTGAATAAATTTATTTATTCGAATAAACTTTATTTAAAATATTTAAAGAAATATTTAAATAACATATAACTATAGTGATTATAGTTAATTCATTCTTCATAATTTTAATAAACTGTTTGATGTTATCTGCGGTTATTCGATACTTTGAATAATAAATTATTAAAATAACTTTATTCTTAATTTCAATCATTAAAATTTTGATCATTTATGACATAATTGTCGATTTGCATTTTTTTTCCATCAATTTCGATTTTAGTATGTAAAAAAAAATATTTGAACAAAAAGTGTTTTTTTTCAATTAAATTTTGTATATGTATACATAGATATTTTTCAAATTTGTCGAATGCGAAAATAAAATATAAATCAATCACAACAATTGAGCAATCAGAAAATTTATGAGAATTAAAATGAATGAAATTACAATGATAATAATATTAATTCGATTTTTAATATTTATTAGTTTTTAAAGTGCATGTATTAAAAAAAATCTTTATAAAAAATCGATGTATAAATCTATCAAAAAATAGATTTTTTATTTATTCATTATATATATTGATTTATATTTATATAAATAATTAATAAGTAGGATATTGCATATATACTATCATGTATATTATACATGTGAATAGACAGAATTCAATATATAACTAAAAATTTTTGCGAATAACTTGAAAATTAAAATCAATCATTCGTTAATGTATAAAAAAAAAATTGGTTAAAAATAGTATCTTTAATAATATACTTTAAGTTTATTAAAATCAGTAACTAATCGGCAGATTGACTCATTATATTTATATTTATCATTTATATTTATATTTCTTTTTATCAATTAAATATTATAGAAATTCGATTCGGTATTAGTATTACACTAGTATTACATCAATATTATACTAAAATATCAATATTATATCAAAAATATTATACTAATATTATAAGAATAGGAATGAAAATATAATGTATGATTTATGTTTTTTAAATTTTAAATATATTTTTTTTTAAATTGATTTTCAATTTTTTATTTATTCTCTATTTATATAATACAGATGTATTATATAATATATACCGATGTAATGATTTCATATTATTTAGTATTAAATTTTTTTTTTCATAATGCATATCAACAATAAGATATATATTATTAAAAAAGTCTATTACTTTTTCCAAGATATGTATATAAAGCAAGATTAATTAATATTATAGAACATTTATTATTAATTACATAACATTATTGTATATTGTTTGAAGTAAATTGATAATAAATATTACGATAAATATTATTTATTTTAATTAAATTATTTGTAATGTTAAACTTTATTTTTTTTTCTTTCCAATTATATATATTATATATATTATATATTTCAAAAGATAAATTTCTTATTTTTCGTAATTTAATATTATTATTATTTATGTTTTGAAAAATTATATTCATCCTACATTTAGTTCTAAAACAGTTTATATAAATTATTAACAATATTAGTTTATTTCAAGCAATAAAATTTTCATTTATATCCAATATTGAAATTATAGTAGTCAGTTAAAACAATTAACTATTGGTTAAAACAATTTTACTTGCTTCTCAAATTAATAAGATTATATTTTAAATCATTATATTTTCAGTTATTTTTTATTAGTTCAATCTATTTGAATACGAAAAGATATTAATATAATATATTACAATGAAAAAAAAAATTTATAGATATAATAATATAATAATTGTATAATATAAATAATAGCGATGAAAATTTCAAATCATATATTATAGAATACATTTTTAATTACAAATTGTAACATTAATGGAATTAATAATTATCTAATTTCTTCTAAAAATAATCTAATCGAAGCATGATTAATATTGAATATTTAATATGATCATTTAATATTTTTTATTTGTTTCCAATTTAAACAATTTCTTTTTTCTCTTTTATCTTGTTTTTATTCTTTATTAATTCTAATGAATATTGTATATAATTCGATACTCAATATTGAAATTACAGAGAAAGAGGAGAGGAAATAAATATTGATGACCAGGAAGAATATATTTTCAATTTTCAATTTTCACAGATATTTGACTATTTTGGCGGAAACAACAAACGGTAATTAGATTACACGATAATTAATAAATAATTTCAGTATAAATGCATTATTTTTTAATCAATAGCCACTCGATATTATCGGTTCGTAAATTCATTGATATCGTGTAATGAAATTACACTCGTATTTATGGAAAAATGTATTTTATTGTAACTTTCCTATAAAGCGTAGTGTTTTCGCATTAGTATCGGCTATTTATAACGATTACACGATTATATATTTATCTTAGAACACTAGATCAAATTGGAAGAACTAAAAGAATAATAAATTTCTATAACGCGAAAAATGGATTTCGATTATTTTATTTCGTTTCGATTATTCCAATTAAAGAAAATTAAATAAAATATCAAAGGAAATGAAAAGATTTCGAAATTCATTTTCTAATAAAGAAATATTTAAAATTTTTATTTTTATATATTATAATTATATATTTTTGTTTTGCTTATTAATAAAAATAAATTTAAAATGATATATTAAAATTGTTTTAATTGTTTAATTTACTTAATTTAAAAATAATATTTATAAAATTTTATCTAATAGTTGTAAATTTTTTTTTTTAATTTTATTCGATGAATAATTGTTTGTAAGACAAAGAAGAAGTAAAGAAACTTTATTGCACTAATTTTCTTACGATCTTTTTTTTCGATTTCAGATTTTTACTTTTTTGTAATTAACAGTAATTATTAAATACAAGTTTAATATTAAAAAATTTAATATTGATTTCTATTAAAATATTTAAATAGATTAAATAAAATTAAAATAGAAATATGTTTATATTGATTTATTTCGAATCATTAAATTTATCTCGAAAAAAATTGTTATAAAGAGATGAATATTAACAATTTTTTATAAATCAATATATAATTTATTATATTTTTTATAGTCAATATTTTTTTAAATAAAATTTTTTTTATAATTTTTTTTGTCATTGATCAATAATTCGTTATTTCTTGGAAAAAATATTTATTAGAAAAAGTAGAGAAATTTTGAATATGAGAAATCTTATTGATTTCAATAATTTTTTATTATACTGTATAAATTAATATTTTGAGCTTTTTTCTTTGTGTTACCGTCATTCGGTCTTACTTTTCAAAATTTATAAAAATATAATTATTATTAAAATTTCTCCGTATATTTGTGATTGTGTATACATATATGAACATGGGATTGCTATTTATCTTCTGTTAATATAAATTAATGACAGATAACTATAATATATAACTAATAAAAAATCTATTTTCTGGATTATGACGGACTTAAAATATTTCGATCTAAAAATAAAATATAAAACAATTTTGTTTTTGCTATGATCAAAATTACATAATTATAATGACCAAAATTACAACAAATTACAATAAATATCAAGAATAATGCTAACATTCACACTATAATTTCGATCGTCTAAAATTATTTTATATTTTATTTTTATATGCGAATTCAAAAGAATGATCAAATTCGATTTGAGATATTTTAAGCTTATCATAATTTATAAAAAAATAATTTTTTCATTGACCGTTATACCTTTTGAACAGGCTCGTCACAATATGTTTATAGAAAGAATAGATAAATGTTGATCACATACTTAAGTACATGAAGTTCTATATATATATATATATAGAAAGAAAGAGAGAAAGAGAAATTCTATATAATAATAACTATGTTTTTTGCAAATATCTCGAAAATCAATGCAAAGAAAAAAATTTAAAATCTTATTTACAACATATATAAAAATAATCAAATTCTCTCTGGTGAAGATCAATTTCGAATAATTACCAAAATTATCAAAATTTATTTCGAAAAATTATTAGTTTAAAAGATATTTTAATTTACAATTTATAAAATTTATCACATGAAAAACAAGAAATATAAGAAATGATGAACTTTACTAATTATATTCCCTTTGTTTTTCACATAGTAAATTTTATGAACTTTAAATTTTAATATCTTTTTCTAATAAAATAAAAGATAAATAAAGATTTTTTGATATAAATAACTTTATTTTAATTAATACTTTTTTATAAATAACAAGCATCTATTATTGTAAAAAATTATAAGAATTATAAAAAATTTTATACGTAAAAAATTAAAATTAATCTTCATGTGATTTCTACGCGTCGATATATAGAAAAATTATTGATACTATTTAATGTATTTTTTTATAAATAACTTTTCTCTGAAATATTTTTTCATATTATTATATTTTATACTTTTCGATATATTTGAACAATTCAAAATAAATTGAATACATTATACATAATATCTATTTATTTATTTTCATTGTATTACATTAATTTATTTATTTTTATTTTTTTTTATTTTTACTGATAATATAATTGATTGTATCTTCAGTTTGCATATTCAGTTTAATTATTAATTATAAATATTAATTAAATAAAAAAAACTGTTGATTAAATTTGCTTATTAAAATAGATAATAAAATTTCTGATATTTAAATTAAAAAAATTACATTTTATGATTTTAGCAAATAAGTCTTCGTGTTTATTTTCATCAATATATATAGATTTATTTTATTATTCAGCAAGTTTTGATTGTAAATAAATACTTTCGAAATAATTTCATTTTATCAATATAAAATCTTTTTTGTTGTATATGAAGCGACGTAAATACTTTCTATAATTTATATTTTTATCATTTATCGGTATTAATAAAAATCATCGAATATCGATAATCGAAAAAAAATTTAAAATGTTAAAAACTTTATTTGGATTGTCAATATTTCTTAAAATTGAAGAGTTCCTTGGAATTACGTAAAGGCCATGCAAGAAGAGAAAGAGCAGTATCGACAAATAGTCGCGTTTCATTAATCCGACGCCGTCTCGGTGTAAGCGTAAATAATCGAGAGTAGGCAGAGCATGCAAATAATCCGTGACTTGATTCACAGTCTCGGAGACCGTGGACGTGGGAAAGTGAACGAGCGAGGAAAAAAGAACTATAGGAAGTGGGCCCGTCACTTGACAATAAACGGCCTCGACGTTCGATTCAGCTTAGAGGAAATTGCTTTCTTGTCTCTCGAAAAATACATCTTAAGCTTTTTTTATAATACATGTACATTCATACATTATATATGTACAACACATTATATATTCTGAAAAATAATAGAATTCATTCTGTAGTTATACTATTATATTATTCAAATTTTGGAAGCAGTAAAAAATTTCAAATAAAATCATATATTAAATTTATTTGTTACAAAGCTTACTAAATAATTATATATATATATATTAAATAGAAATATAATAATAAAAGAAATATATAATATAAATTAAAATTAAATTTTTTATTCATCAAAATGATTACTTTGTTTTTTATTATAAAGAAATTTAAATATTTTATTTATTAATTTTTTTTATCTATTAATTTTAAAGTAATTATCAAATATTTATTATAAGCGGTTTTCATAATTATTTATAAAAGATTCTTTATTTTGTACAAAAATAAGATTCCTTTCAAATTTTTAAATGTTTTAATATATATTCTTTCATTTATCTATTTTATCTGCTATATTGTTAATGTTTCAATTCAAGATTTTGTTTTATTTATTTATGTAAATTAATTTAAATTAAAATAAAAATTATATAATTATATATTTAATAGTAATAAAAAATATAAAAATTTATTAATTTATTATTCTTATCAATTTATTATATTTACATTTTGAAATATTACATTTTTACGATAGTTTTTAAAATAATTTCCTAAATGAAATTAAAATGTTTTTATATATAATATAGATATTTATGTTATATATTTAAATTGAAAATTAAAAAATTATGAATATACAGATATAAATTAAAAAAAACAAAATATAAATGTTTCTAATATATTTAAAAAAAATTTTTTTTCATTTTTAATTGTATCTTTTTAATTTTGAAAATGAATTGATTTCGAATTTCAAAATGAAAAATAAGTATACATAAAATATAATATATATGTATACAAAAATAAAATAAAATGTTCAATTATATCATGGTCAATTATTTATTTTTTGAAAAGTTAATCATTAATACATTTTAATGCTAAAATTAAGAATTTTTTTAAATTTAATCTGTTTAACTTTTGAATGAAGTGTTACTTCGATGAGCTTGAACTATTTAAAACTAATATGAAGTCTCGATATTTAAGCTGTTCAATTCTGAAAACTAGATTCAACAGTTTTCGAACTTCCAAGCCATGATGCGGTTTAACTATTCAGTAAATATTAGGATTGTACGTTGGGATGTTAATAATTCGACTCCTAAGTATTTCACACATCGCGGTTATATTGAATGTAATGTATTGAAAATTCATGAAGAAAAGGAATAAAAAAGTAATACAGAATTTTAAAAAGAAAATTTTGTACAATATTATTATATTTACACATTATTAAGTTAATTGAAATATATAAAATTATTTTTTTTTTAAAAAAGATAAAATAATTTTTAATCTATTTATATTGGGTTGGCAACTAAGTAATTGCGGATTTGTTTTAGAAAATCAAAGACAATTTTTTCATGGAACTAAATAACTTTATTCTGTAATGTATTGTCCATTTTGATCAATGAGCTTTTGCCATCTTTCAGGCAGCATCATAATCCCACGTTCATAAAACTTCTGGTTTCTATTAGCAAAAAACTGAATCAGAATACGATTTGATATCATCATTATTATTGAAATTTTTACTATTCAAGGAGTTTTATAAAGATCGAAACAAAAAGTAATCAGATGGTGCAAGGTCAGGACTATATGGTGGATATGGCAAAACATCCCAACCAAGCTCCAATAATTTTTGCCGAGTGACCAAAGATGTGTGTGACCTTGCATTGTCATGATGGAATACAACACCTTTTCGATTTGTCAATTCGGGCCGCTTTTCTTCAATTGCATTGTTTAATTTCGTTAGTTGTTCGATGTAGACAACAGAATTGATCGTTCGGTTGGGTGGTAAGAGTTCAAAATAGACAATTCCTTTGTAATCCCATCAAACTGATAACAAAACCTTCTTTTGATGAATACCAGCTTTTGATGTTGTTTGAGCTGGTTCACGTGGCCTGCTCCACGATCTTTTTCGCTTGATATTATTGTAAACAACCCATTTTTCATCGCCAGTTATCAGTCGTTTTAAAAATGGATCATTTTCATTACGTTTCTTTAGCAAATCGCAGTTGTTAATGCGTTGCGTTAAATGTTTTTCTTTCAGTTTGTGAGGAACCCATGTATCGAACGCCAAACGAAAACTACGTAACCGATCAAAAAACTTTTTTTACTGATTGACAGCTAAATTGCCAACTATCAAATAACAAAATGTGTTTTACATTTGGACTATGCCAGCAAACCTAAAAATTCAACTGAAGCCATCTATGAATGAAATCCGCAATTACTTAGTTGCCAACCCAATATATAGAAAAAAGTGATTTATTTGAAAAGAAAAAATATTTAAAAATAATTTTGTAAAATTTAATTTCAATAGATATCATAAGTATAATATAAAAGGTTAGATAGTTCCCAAATTTTTAATATTTTTATTACTACATAATATAGAAATATAAGCAATAGACGATAATATAATTATCTAGAAACTATTGCAAGCTAATAATAGCATGCATGCCAAATAAATTACATATCAATATAAATATAATCAATTTTTTCAAAATTATCAAATTTTATGAATATATTATGTATTAAATATATATATATACTATTAATGGAGATACACAAGAAGTAATCGAATCTATTTTATTGAAAAAAAAAAATGTAAAACGTCCCCAAGTCATTGGCTACTCTCAGATCATACCCTTAAGTAACCACTCAAAAAATCTGTGTGGCAGATGTAGCAAAAAAGTTATAGCAAGCAATTAGAAAGCGTTTCGAATTTGACAAACATACAATAAACTGGATCTTAAATTGGAAATGATTCTAAAGAAACAGATGTTAAGGGGAAAATGTTTATTAAAAAAAGAAGTTATGAGTATTTGCTACTAAGGATATTTGCGATCCTATAAATTATCTGATACGACCTAGATACGACCTAATAGATATGACCCAGATATTGATCTAAATAATAATAATTTAATAAAATAATTGAAAGTTAAGTAATTACTTTATATTAGACATAAAAACAATGAAATTGAAAATTATAAAATAAAAAAAGCATTGTAAGAAGATATATATTGCATATTATATTATTATATATTATATTATATTATTTATTATATTATTTAAAGATTGAAAGAAATAAAAAACTAAAGTTAATAATATTATTATTGCTTATTTCTTCAAAATATAATAAATAAGTAATGATAAGAATGCATATATTATAATATAAAATAGTTTAAAATTAATCTATAAATATCAATAGATTAAAGAATCTGTTAGATAATAAGCGTTCAATTGTATCCATACATGTCATGAATGGCTATAAATAAAATTAATTTTAATATAGTTTTGTTTTAATTTACAAAAAAGAAACAAAAAATTTATCGATTATTTATGATTTAAATTAAAATAGATATTTTAAGAGCCGTTATAAAATTGAAATTTAAATGCTTTTTAATAAATTTACAAAATATTTCTTAACTATTAAAATATGATCAGTTAGTTTAATTGGTTGTCTGCCTATATACGCGTATTTTGTTTAATTTTTAAACGTTTAAAAAGAGGATTTAAAATTTTAATATAGAATAATATAAGAATTTTAATAATGGTTATTGTACATTTCATTGAAATAATTATATTTTATACATGAAAATGAATATTTGAAAATGAATTTTATTTAGTTAATATACATTATTCGAATCACTGTGCGTCGTCGCCCTATATTCATGATCGCTTAGTTCGTCTTTAATGAGACCGCGCGTTAGCATCATTGCCAAGAATCTATTTAGATCTATTATGCGTAAGTCTCCATGTGGTTAGCCTTGATCCTCACGAATGAAAAAAGATATATGTAATGCCTTAATCATTGATCCATATCGAAAAATATTTCTCTTTTTATCAATTCGCATCTCGATATCTGGATGAGGTATAAGCAAAGTATTTGATCTTAAAAGCTGCCTTATTTCTGAAAAAATGAATGAATGAATAAATTTATAAAAATTTATAAATAAATCAAATATATTTAATAAATAATTTATTTTATTATGATATTCTTTTATTACAAAAACTTAAAATTATTTATCTATTAAGGAAATAGTATCGTCATTTATATGATATTAATTTAATATAATTAATAATTTAAAAAAAAGAAAAAAAATGATGGATTTTAACCTTATAAGCTTATATATATTATAATTCATATATTATAATTCAAAAAATAAACAAATAAATTTTTAAATTATATATATATAAAAATTATATTTTTATATTATTTATCTTATATTATATTATTCAATATTTATATTTAAAATTAAAAATTTCAACAAATATTTTGCTATTTCTATATATTTTTGAGAAAGAATTAGTTATGAATAGGTTCAAGAATAATAAAAATAATAAAATGTAAAATCTTTGTATTTCTTCAAAAAATTAATTTATCTAAAAAAAATTATTAATGTGATATTATTATAATTGTGTTATTAATGTGTTATTATTATAATTATTTGATATCATTTCTAAGATAATTTTAAATTTATGAATGAAATCTAGTTCATGTTTCATGTTTCATTTGTTTCATGTAGAAATTATTAATATTAGGAATCAACAAACAAATTGTTATAACATATTATCATTTAAATTATCATTTTGGCTAGAATCATTAATAGTAAGTTTCTTTCTAAAAGATTTTTATTTTTTGTTCCAAATACAACTTTTTTATTTTTAATCTGATTTCTTATTTTTGATCGGTAATTTGTAGGATAATAATTTGTAGGATAAATATAAAAAAACAAAAAATTTTATTTTTGTATAAAATATTGATAAATCGAATTTTAAAATCACATTTTTTTCTTACTTTATGTCAAAGTAAATTTTAAAATTAAAATTTGTTTTATTTTTCTCTTCATACATATGTATAACATTTTATGATTGAAAAAATAAATATATGTATTACAGATTTTTATCATAATTGTATTATGATTATACATATTAAATATAAATATCATTAAATGTTAACATTTTATTTTTTACCAATGTTTTTATTTGATTTTGCTTATATTTTCTCATATGTTATATTCTTATATATAAAATGAATTTGGATTGACTTACAGTATTTTTATTATGAAAATATTAATTTTATATCATTATTATTTTTTAATTTTAGAATAAAAAAATTTTAAAAAATATTTAAATTATAAGTATTTATCTCATTGTGAAATTAGGAATGATACCAATTCTATTTTGACAAAAATTTTCAAACAATACAATTATTAAAACATTAAATAAAGTATAAGGTTATATTGATATGAGGACAGTGTTGTTTTTGAGAAAAGTATTTAAATCATTTTTGAATTTGTATATTTTTTTAAAGATGTTCCGACGAACGAGATGATTGGCATATGAATATGATTTTGAGACTTCAGATATTTTTCAAATATTTCAATGACAATCATCATCATCTTATATTTTAAAAAATTTATTACAAATATTCACGGATCAGTTCCCTGAGAACTTTATAGATGCCATAACTTTTTCTAATTTTCCTAGATTAATTCTAGGAATTTTTTTTATATTTATGTTATGTATTAAAGGATTATTAAAGGATTAATATACAATGAAAGGATTAATCCGCGATTTTGTCACTAGTCATTCATCTGTCTCTTAATCCTCCAACATGAACACAATGAAAACTAATTTATAAAATTTGAAAAAAATCAGAAACGATGTTAACTTTGAACTATTAAATTATTCGAATTAAACAATCCGGATTAAAGGAATTATTAATTTTGAATTCCGAAACCTCGAATTAACAAAATTCTTAAAATTTTGTGAACTTATACATTCATTCATTCATTTCACAACGACATATATAAATTTTCATAAACTTTTTTCTCTGATTGTTTAAAGCAAAACTTTGTTTATACAAAACAATAAAATTTTATAATAAATTAATTGAATCTAACATTTTGAATCTTCAAACCGAAGAACTAAAATTTTAAAATAATGTATAAATGTTTCATGAAATCTATTATGCTATTCAGTACAATATAAAATTGAAAATGCTACTATAGTCAAATGCATCACTCTGCTCGATATTTTGTCAGGCAGGATCGATTCAAGGATAATTGTTTCCTGCCGAACTGCAAATCAATGAAATTTGAGACATGCAATAAACAAAAAACATTAACATCTGAATGACATCACCTTGGCTATTTAACATACTTTCCATAAACTTTTCTCATATTACGATAGATATCTTTCGTATAAATGTCGCGGATTTTCCTCTGCTGATGAATAGAAATGCTATAGTACTTATATCTACTAATCTAAAGATATATTTACATCTTTAAGATGTACTAGCATCAAACATTAATATCAATGAATATAGAATTAAATTACCAATAATAAAATTTTGATAGAAATTGTAATTAATGAGTTAAAGAGACATTTAACTCACTAATAGCAATGATGCACTGGCAAATATAAAAAAATTCTATACTTAAGGGCCATAAGCTATTAAACTTTCTGATATCTATGAATAATTACAATATTACACAGATGATGGGTGAACGGAATTAAAAAAATAGATTTAAAGATAGAAAATTATTGAAACATTCTATACTGGATTTATCTATATTGAACTATTTTTTGAGATAAAAAAGAATTCAGAAAAAATATTTTCTGAATTAAGATGGTTATTAAATTACACGAAAAATAATTTACTCCAGATCTTAATTCAGAAAAAATATTTTCTGAATTAAGATGGTTATTAAATTACACGAAAAATAATTTACTCCACATCTTAGAAAAATCTATAAATTACTAGAAATCAAACTTTATAAAAAAATTTAATTTATTTTTTACGAATTCGGATATAGGTATAAGAATTGATAATTTTGTTTATAGACAATATATAGGAAATGCATTAGAGAATGCATTATAAAAGAGATAGCATTAAAATATAATAAAACAATTTCATATTTCGTCTTACCTAAAATCATTGAAAATATACCTTCATTCCAATTAAATGAGAATCTGATCTATTTGGATTAAGATTGGCAGATCCGCATTTCAATAAATCTAATCGAATTGATATGATTATCGATGCAGAATTATTGAAGCATCAACAGACAATATATTGTTAGATTCCAATAATTAATTCCAATAATAACATATTCATATTATAACACTTTGATAATTAAAAATATTATAATTAATAATTAAAAAATAATTTCAAAGTCAACTCTGTAATTTGGACAATTGAAATTCAATGAACGCAATTAAGAAACATTTTGTAAAATATAATATTTATAACAAGCAATTCGAACATTTTATTGAAAAAGTTCCACTTAAGAAACTAATAAATAACTCAGAAAAACAAAGGAATATCATTTTCACGAAAACTATTATGTGAATGCGAAAAAAATTCTGAAAAGATAACGGACAAATAATAGAAGAAATCATCCAATTGAAACTTGAATGATGTAATTTCTGGAAGTCTTCCTTTATTAAAATTAGTCTGGCAACTATAGTAAAATGAACCAACACGACTATTACACAATTCTACGTAATAATCATAGACAAGAGAACTTTCTAAAAAAAAAAAAGACAATACACAGATTCTCAGTACTAAAATTAAAACATGGAATTTCTTTTGAATACTATATTTATTGTACGCTATTTTATATTATAATATATATTATAATATTATTATAATATATATTATTATTATATTATATTATATTCAATACGAGGAAACATTAATTACAACATATTGCATTCATTATATCAATTCTTAAATGTAAAAATCTCGATTTTTCAGGGTAAATTTTTGGCAATAATCTAAAAATATTGCATGCAGATTGTTAAATTGATAATTTTTTTCATATGAATAATTTTGGATTTATTACTTGGATTAATTACTTAAAAGTTATTTCAAATAAGGCTTAAAAAAAGATATAAATAAAAGATTGCCATCTATTTTGCATGATTCTTTATTATATTTATTTAAAAACAGAATGCAATTATTTTGAATTTTTTAAAAAAATTTATTGCAGGAGAATTATACTATAGTATTTATTCAGATAACAGGACTAACTTTATAGATATAAAATGAATTAATTAAATTTGAAAAACTTGTCTGAGAAAGAATAGAATTAAAAAATCATACAATTTTTTAGGAAAAAAGGAAATACATAGTGGAAATACATGTAGAAATACATATTATCCCTTCTCGTGCATTTTATTTTAGAAACTTGTTTTTTTTCATGGAGAAGTCGACGAAATCATAGTATATCATGGAAGATATTGCATTAACATAATATATACATTGCGAGGAATTATATTTTGGAACAGATAAAGAGAATCTTTAATTCCCGCTCCTTCAATCCTTTATCGTTCAATTTCAATAATTAATTTAACTTTTTTAATATTTGATTATTTTCTTATCAGTGATTCATTGCATGATCTTTAAATCTGTAGAGCGAATCTAATAGAACGAATCCAGTAGAGCAATATAGATAACATTTTTGGAAGTAATAGCAGAACGAATATCTGTATTAGCTATAGCAATGAAATAAATAGCAATAATAAATTTAAATCTGGTATGATTATCAGGAATCATAGCTTAACATTCTTATATTGCAATGGTAACTAATATTTTGGAAAGAAGAAACTCACCGGAATAATCAAAACAATTGATGGAATGAAAAGACTGATGCGGAAAGTCTGTATTTTATTGCTAGAAAAAGATATTGCAATTGCACATTCAACAAAAACATCGAGAGTTTAGCTTATTTAATATAATTATGTGTAGGATTTATATTTAATAATCATTATTTACTCATACTTTATCAATCTATACATTACTATAACTTTCTGTGACTTTATTATATGTAACTTAAGAAATTATTTTACATTTATTAATCAATTTTAATCAATATACGTTGAGTTATTTAACAAAAGATATAAATGCTGAGGATAATGTTGTTTTTGAGAAAAATGTTTAAAGAACTTTTGAAATTGTATATTTTTTAAAAACATTTCGATATGATTGGAATATGAATATGATCTTGAGACTTGAGACAATATTTTCTAGCTATATCAATCTCAATCAACATTACTCGATATTCAAGAAAATTTATTATAAACATTTGCTAATTGGTCAATTTTCCAAAACAGCAGATTCTGTGATTGGTATAATCCCTTAACCTAATTTTATGAATTTTTCTTAGATTGGAGATGTCACAATCAAAAGATTGGTTTGCAGTGTTATTGTAACCCATTCAGGATACGCGATTTTTTGAGATGTAAAGATCTTAGAGATTAAAAACGTGTATAAAATTAAAAAAAAATCAGAACAATTTTAATCTTTGAATTATTATGAAACGCTTTGAACTAATTGAACAATTCGGACTAAAAGAATGTTATCAACTTTGAACTTTTCAAATTCTAAATTAATAGAATTCTTAGAATAGCATATGGACTTGTTGATAATTTAAAATAAAACTTTATTAACAATAGAATTTTGTAATAAATCAATTATATCATATAATAGTTTTGAATGAATAAATTGGAATTAATATACATTTTTGCTATATTGATAATGTAACTAATATTTAATATTTAAATATTGACACAATCTGAGAAATG
The DNA here is from genome assembly GCF_003254395.2 of Apis mellifera. Lineage (NCBI taxonomy): Eukaryota > Metazoa > Arthropoda > Insecta > Hymenoptera > Apidae > Apis > Apis mellifera. The sequence continues at coordinate 4,608,541 of NC_037644.1, read as the reverse complement.
TATTATTAAGCATATTTTAACTTTGTTTGTATTTTATAGTGTATATGAATTCTAATTTTGGATAACATTCTTTCTTAACTTTTTTTAAAACAAAGTAACATGAATAAATTTAGTTAGTGACCTTTTGTATTATTTTTTGTATATATGTGATTTTGTATTATTTTTTGAACAAACTTGCTGATAAATATGATTAATTTCTGTAATGATATATTTTTGAATTGTAGTATTTGTTTTTGATCTTTCAAATGTTTTTATATATTTTACTTTTTTTAATGATTATTTGTTTATAGTAACGTCAATATTTTTTTCTCAATGGCTCATTTGACTTGTACATATCAATCTATGAACGAAAACATTTTTTTTATATATTATATATATTTTGTTTTTGTTTTTTTATTTAATTATAAATTTTTTATTGCACAAATTATATTTTCTTTTGCTTTGTTAACTCAATCTATTAAATCAATAAATCTATTAATCAATAAATCTATTAAATCAATAATTTATTAATTTTTTGAAATATGTTATAATCTCTAATGATTATTTATATTTAAATTTCAATTTAAAATAGAATTTGATTTCACGATTTCATGTATATTTATTTTATATTTTTGAGTAATTATAGCTTAGCAATAGATATTTTCATTAACTTTTTCATTGAAATTAATATCTGTATATTGTTGTATGATTTCATATAATTATTTTTATGTGATTAATTTGATTTCAAATATTTTTATTAATAAATAAATATAATATATTATATACTAAGTAATAATATATTTTATATTTTTTTATTATATATATATAAAACTCTATAATAATTATTTGTAATAATCATTATAATTTTTATTTCATTTTGAGTATTAATTTGCTTTAAGAACATATAATACACGAATAAACTTTCAAAACTTTAAAAGATGTATATACATATTGTAGGAAATTTCATAATGTACAATGATATAACTTCAATTTGGAAATTATAACTTGAATTTGTGAATTGCGTAATCTAGTTAATCTAGATAACTAACCTCTTAAAAATAACAATCAAACATTTAAATCACATGACATCAAATAAACCGTTTACATTAGAAGACGCAATATTTAATACAACTTCATATATTGCATAAAGAAAATGTTTAGAGATCTTAAAAATACAAATCATATTGATTTTAATAATATCAAAATTCGAGATATTTATATTCAAAACTCATTCGTATAATGAAATTATATATATCTTACTGAATTATTGATCATTTTTGAATATCAATACAAAAACAAAAACATAAATAATAAAGAAAATAATGATATTTTTTTAGAAAATACATATTTATCTGAAAAAATTTTGTAAACAAAATTTATATGATTTCCTTAAATCATACGAATGATATATAAAAATCATCAATGAATAAATGAAATTAATTAAGAAAAAAATATTATTATAAAAATTCTTTACTTTTAATAAAATGAAAAAAACAAAATTAATATTGATTATATTGTTTTCCATATATTCAATTATATTAAAAAACAATCAAGTTTTTTGATATTGAATTTGATTTCGGAAACCAATAATAATCATGAAAGTACTTAGGTAATTTGCTGAATTAAAATGCATTAAATGCATTATATAACAATTTTTGTAGATCATTACAATGTTTTGATATTTTTTAATCTTTTACATACAAAATAATAGTGGATTTAAAGCTTTTAAAGTGATATAAGAGATATATTCAATATTTCCTTTTCTCTTTTTCTAAAAGTGACTTTATAATTATAATTTTATAATATTATATATATATATATATATATAAATTTTATATAATATAATAATTATATAGTTTCTTCTATTCATATGTTTCTATCATAATGATGACTTTCCAAATTTTGAATCGACAAGTTAAATCAATTCATCGAATTTAGCCATATTGTCGATTAGTTGCTAATAAGTTCATTGATTTAAAAATTCTAAAATAATTTCAGTTATTTCATCACTTTAAATTGATTAAATATTATATGCATATGAAGTAGTAGTATTACGAAGAAATATAATTATTATAAGTTATTTCAAATAGATCGAATTATAAAAATAAAAACTAATAACTGAAAATCTCATATTTATCAATAAAACCAAATAATAATATCGTAATATTGCTTATTAATATAGTAACTGTATTCTCTTTACTAGCTTCATCAAAAATGTTACTTCTATATCTGACTTAAAAATGAATTATAAAATTTTTCATTTTCATTCATTTTTTAATAACATTTTTTTATAATTTTTTTATAATTCATATAATCAATAATAGATTTTTAATAGGTTGTAGATAAAATACTTTATAGATATTAATTCGATGTAGGTACATATCATAGTTAATGATGAATATATAGAATATATATTAGAATAGAATATATAGAATATTATAATTTTGCATTAATATTGCACTAATATTGCATTAATAACATTAGATAAATAATATTATATTATATAATGTTTATATATATTATTTTCAATATATTGAAAATAGTTTTTTTATCAATAATTTAAAAATTAATAAATATTCGAAATAAAATGTTAGATTTTAAGGATAGTTTTTTTATCCTTTATCATTTTTCCAAATTTCATGTTGATCGATGATTAGAGTCTCTCAGAACTACAGCCGAAGATATTAGATAATCTAATTTGAAATATAATCTAATATTTTAAATATTGTACTTCTAATTTTAGATTAAAATTTAAATTAAAGATTATCAATATCATGTAACATGAATTTTCATATGTATCACAATTTACAATATTTATTTGAAACGTATCGTTTTATCTTTATCATGATACAATTGAGAATATTTGGGAATTACTATTCTCTACCCTTATGATTTGATTAATTTAATCATCTCTCTTTGGTCTATTATTAAAATCCTCTCTCTTTCGGTTATATCTACAATATTCATTATCAGTATTTTCTTTTCTTTTGACTTTCTTGGAATGTCAGATACTTAGACAGAACAGCCTGGTCATATTCATGTTTGAAGTTATAGTAATAAGAGCTGCTTTTGTTCTTTGTTTCAAATGCCTCATTACTTTAAATCATGTTTATTATTGAATTTAGTCACGTTTCTTCTAGAAGCTCCCTTTCTCTCTGTTATTTATTCATTTTGTGTCATCGGTACATTAATTTCTTGTATTTCTCGATAAAACAAAGGAAAGTCATCACTTAATATAAGCAAATATTGTTATAAACCTTATTATGTAATGATGGAATTCTATCATTCAATATTTTCCAAATCTATTACAAATGAAGAATACATTATATTTTTGTAATTTCATAACAATGATATTATGTGATTAGTATTGTATAATATATTCTCAATAATGGAACTGCATGCTTTTGTGCATTCAGAAGATGTAAATCTATTAAATAGTGTTATTACTGATAAATGGCTTATCTATTTTAAAATGACTTGGAAGTGAAACTGTCGTAAGTTTTCGAAAATATAATTTTTGAACATTGCATTAAGAATAATAGTCATGTACAATATTCATTTTTGAAAGATTTTCAAGAGAACTATTCATAAAAATTTTATTTTCAAGTGAATTTTATTCTTGTATTTTTAAAAAAATTTGTATTGGATTTTATTAAAATTAAAAATATAAATAAAATTATATAGTGTGGTATGATACTGCAATGATATCACATTTTTCATTTATAATTTAATGTCAACTATTTGCTTTGTATTTTCTATGTATTTACTTTTACGATAAGTATGAAGTCTTATAACAGTAAAAATCGATTTTTATAATTTTTTTTGATTAACTATAAGATCGATAAATGATATTCTAACACGTTTTTTTATAACTAATTAATTATATATATAGTTTTTAACTTTTTTTTATTCACAATAATTTTTTGTATTATTTCGTTTGTTTATATAGACTAAAATATTTTAGCCTGTATTAACTATTGGGTTGGCAACTAAGTAATTGCGGATTTTTTTTAGAAAATCAAAGATAATTTTTTCATGGAACTAAATAATTTTTTCTGTAATGTATTGCCCATTTTGATCAATGACCTTTTGCCATCTTTCAGGCAGCATCATAATCCCACGTTCATAAAATTTCTGGTTTCTATTAGCAAAAAACTGAATCAGGTACGATTTGATATCATCATCATTATTGAAATTTTTACCATTCAAGGAGTTTTATAAAGATCGAAACAAAAAGTAATCAGATGATGCAAGGTCAGGACTATATGGTGGATATGGCAAAACATCCCAACCAAGCTCCAATAATTTTTGCCGAGTGACCAAAGATATGTGTGACCTTGCATTGTCATGATGGAATACAACACCTTTTCGATTTGTCAATTCGGGCCGCTTTTCTTCAATTGCATTGTTTAATTTCGTTAGTTGTTCGATGTAGACAACAGAATTGATCGTTCGGTTGGGTGGTAAGAGTTCAAAATAGACAATTCCTTTGTAATCCCATCAAACTGATAACAAAACCTTCTTTTGATGAATACCAGCTTTTGATGTTGTTTGAGCTGGTTCACGTGGCCTGCTCCACGATCTTTTTCGCTTGATATTATTGTAAACAACCCATTTTTCATCGCCAGTTATCAGTCGTTTTAAAAATGGATCATTTTCATTACGTTTCTTTAGCAAATCGCAGTTGTTAATGCGTTGCGTTAAATGCTTTTCTTTCAGTTTGTGAGGAACCCATGTATCGAACGCCAAACGAAAACTACGTAACCGATCAAAAAACTTTTTTTACTGATTGACAGCTAAATTGCCAACTATCAAATAACAAAATGTGTTTTACATTTGGACTATGCCAGCAAACCTAAAAATTCAACTGAAGCCATCTATGAGTGAAATCCGCAATTACTTAGTTGCCAACCCAATATATAGATTTATCATTCATTAAATACGAAGAGGTGTGGTTATGAAGAACACATATATTTTTTCAAAAAATGTGCTCATTTGCAATAATATGCAAATGAACGTAGTTTAAAAACATAAAATTATTACTTTTATCGTATCATTGAAATCTCAACGTCATTTCTTTTCTCTAAACTCTCTGCACAGAATATTATGGATCCTTAAATGGTAAGATATTGTAATATATTTTCACTAAAATATTAGATATACGATACTTCGAATCAGATTGAGAGTAACAAATATAAAATGAAGAAAATATAAATCAAAATTCAGTTTATGTTATATTTTTTGTGTCTGAAAACAAAATTTTGATAAGAAAATTTTTAGTTTTTAATACGTTGATTTTTCTACCTAAAATTCTAAACAAATTTAGTATTTAATTTGCTTTGTTTTTTTTCCCCCCCCTATCGTTTCGCAGGATCAAAAAGAAAGTCTTGGATTCTTACTAGACATCCCTTAACCATTTGCGACCACGTTCAATAACGTATAACGTTACATGTGGCTCAATTTCGTGCTCTGTTATGTTATCGCTATCGTGAAATGGTAACACGATATTTTTGATAGTACTAAATTGCACGTTACTACGAACAGTATCCAACGTTGTTTTCTTAGCAAACTGAGTTAACTACAGATACCTTGTATTGCTAAAATACTACTATAGAAATATAGACGAATTTATTGTATTTGTTCATAATTGCACAATGTTTCAAATGTTTTGAATCGAACAATTAATTGAATTAAATCTCGATTATTTAGTGGATTTTTTAATGCGAGAATATTTTATTTTTATTTTCTGAGTAATAATTATTTCATATACATGAATTTTAAATGTGTATAATTAATAGAAACTTTAATAAATTTTAAAATTTAGAAATTTACAATGTAAAATTTCGGTTGCAATTGTTAATCGGCAGTTGGTGAATTTTTTTAGATTTAGAAATCATTATTCTTTCAATTACTTCTTTTCTTATTTTTATATAAAACTGAAATTTCTGATATATCAGAAATTTATATATATATATATATATATATATATATATATATATATAATATAATTTTTTATAATATGGTTATTTTTCATATAATTTTTCTTATTAAAAATAAATAATATAGAATCCAATATATTTAATAATCCGGTTTATATAACCATACGAATGTTAAAATTTTTAATATAATAATTATTATATAAATATAATAATAATAATAAATATAATATAATAATATAATATATTTATTTATTCAAAATTTTATTTTATTAAATTTTCTATTTCGTTTTTATAATAATTTTTTAAGATTATATTTTTAAGATTATATTTCAATTTATAAAAAATTCAATTTTTAAAAAACTAAATTTTATTTTTTATAGTATAATATTTTTATAATAGTATAACATTTAATATAATAGTATAACATAGTATAATATAGTAGTAATTATTTCAAATCAAACAATAAAAAATCAATATGACATATAATATCTAAATAGAATGAAGATGAAATTATAAAAAAATTACAAATATTTCTAGATTTCTGAATCTCTCAAAATTACGTGCATAATATATTTAGCCCGTCATTATATTTAAATGCGTTAAATTTCAATTGTTATAAGTAACATTGATTAATTGGAAATCTCGTTGGTAGAAAATGAAAAAAAAAATAGGCAAATGATAAATATAAATCGAAAAGAAAAAAAAAACAATGAAACGCCTAGATTGATTTTGGTGTTTTCAATATATATAGTGCTATAGTGTTACTAATATATTTATGCAAATAATTTTTGGAGAATCGATTTTAAAAAAAAAATACAAAAATTGCTATAAAAATTAAGACTCATTTATTAAGTATTAAAATTTATATTAGATAAGTGAAATAGAAATAAAATGAAATCGCTTTATTTTTATTATATTTTATTTCCATTTTGTTTTGTATAAATTTCTAATGTGTATAAGTTTATTGAGCTAAAATTGAGCTATTTTAATCTATTTATTTTTGCCTCTAAAATCAAGTTTCTAAAATATTTTATGAATATATTAATATCCTTCATAGTTTGAATAATTATCTAATCTAACAACTTGAAGAAGAATATTTTAGCAGAGAAATTAAGAAATGGTTCGATAAAAGGATAAAAGGATACGAGAATGATGGAAAATTGATAACTATTTGAAAACGAACTTCTCTCCACTTTTCCATATATCATTGTCTTTTTCAAAACGATAAGAAATAAGAAAGGGAACGCGAAATTAGAGTCAAAGAACGCACAAGAGCTGTCTAGTTAGTGCAGTTTGATTTTGAATGAAAAAGTAACGTATATGAACGTGAATTATTGCATTCATAAGAAGATACATTGATATCTTTTCAGTGTGTAGTCAATGTGTGCAAGGAGAAAGTGGGGAAACTTGAATTTTAATCTTGTTACAAATTGCATATTTATGTATTAAATATTGTATTTATTTTCATAATATAAGTCTTTTTTTTTTTTTCTTTAATATAAGTCACAAAGAAATAGATTATCATAAAAAATTTAGTATCATTTTGGAAATAGAAATGGAAAAACTAATTGGAAAAGTAATAGTAAGACTATTATAATAGTAAGACTAATCAGTTCATTAAGAGTAATATATAAAGAATAAACTAACTGGAAGGATAAATTTGGTTAATAATTAATTTTTCTTCCTCTACTATTTCCAAATCAGAAAATTAGATTCTAAAAGATTCTAGAACAATGATTCTCAATCTGTGATTCGCGAATCTTCGAATCTTTTATGAAATTTTGACATGTATAAGTAAATACATAATATTTATCAATTTCTTTGTTTATAATAAATCTTTTTTTTCTAACAAAATTTTAAATATAAGTCTATTATATTTGATGCACATTAAAAATTTTAATTTTAAATTAACTAGACAAAATTTTGCGATGACAAAAAATTATTTAAAGAGGATTCATAATAAATAAAAGATTAAAAATCGCTGATCTAAAAATTTTTTTAACAATTTTGCTATTTTTATTTCCTATATAATGCAATATCATGTAGAAGTTATATTATATATATATATATTTTTTTAATTTTGTTCTATTTTTTATGTAATAAATATATTTTCACATAAATTTTCACATAATCTTTATTATTTATCGAATATCAACGAAGAAAAAAATTGTGATGCATTATAAGCTTTTTTTTTCATAGATAAAAAAATTGTGATTATAAAAATTAAGATATTATTAATTAGTTGGAGATATATTTAAGATATTTATTGAAATATATATCGATTATTTTATTTAAAAAAAAATCATTTATATTATATTAAATTAAATATATTAAATTGATTGTAATAATATAAATTTAATTTCAAATATTTTTTTAGAATAATTTTAGATTAGAGAGATAAGATAGTTAAAAAATTATTAGAATATTATATATATATATATATATATATATATTAAAAGGAAAATTGGAAGATATTTGTTAAATTTCTTGATTTGAATGTAATTTTTTTTTATAAGTAAGTATATATATAAATATAATAGTACAAATAAGATCCACAGAAATTATGTAATATTATATTTATTAAAAAAAAATTAAATTCATGAAAAAAATTAAGAATATTAGACTATTTTTTTTATTTTTATATAAATAATATATTATAAATTATCACTAAAAATCAACTATGTTAGTAAAATTAAAATATGTAAATTTTATATATATTACAATTAATAATAATCTTGATAGTATTAATTAAATAAATTTTTTCTTTTTATTTATTTTAATATATAATAAAATTATATAAAATGTTTTGAATTATTAACTTTCTATTATTTTATTTAGGATTCAACGAAGAATTTAAAAAAAATTGTTATTTATATATATATAAATTATTTAATAAATTCTTCAAATTTCAACATTTTTCATATTTCAAATAAATGCATTTTACTATGAGCAAAATTTTAACTAATTTTATAGAAATGCATCATCCAAGTGATGCAAGATTCATTATCATTATCAATAAATATCACATCGTTTTCGCAATATGTATATATTTGTCTTATATATATTTACTTATATATATTATTATATTCTATAAATACATGTATATAAATATTATAAATTTTTCTTTATCACAATATATATAAAACACAGACTCTACATAAAATAATCTTTTATAAAAATAAAAGAGAAATAAAAGAGAAAAAAGAGAAAAAAGAGTAAAAGAAGGAGGAAAATCATAAAAACATAATATTTATGCTATTCCACTTTTCTCTTTCTAATAGAGAAAAATTTATATTGGAAAGATTGAAAGTAAGAATGAAAAATCCGGAAATACCAAATTTTTAGATTAGATGAATGAATTTGTTAAGATTATTCAAAGATACATATTTTTAAAATATAGAATAATTCTTATTCATTAATTCCATTAACTCAAGTTTAGAATCGAGAGAATAGAGGAAAATTGATGAAACAGAATCAACTGATATAATTATAGATTATATTCGAAATGATGAAATATTCTTTTCTTCTATCATCTTCATATATAATGACGTATATTGAGGTATCATATATGTCTATTTCATTAATTAAATTGAAAAAGTAGAACGATGATTTCATTTATCTATACATTTATCATATATTAATAAGAAAATTATAGTTATAGATATAATTGCTTTTGCGATTTATTCTCCTTTTTCATGGTCCTTTTTTATTTTAAGATTTTATTTTTTATTATTTCTTCGTTATTTCTTATTCGAAATTAAATTTTCATGTCAATTTTTGAAAAAAGAGAAATTGTTTTTTTTCAGTCACATTATAAACTTATTGTAAAAGAATTGCTAGCGAATAAAATCATTTCAAAAGAAAGCGTTTATTTAATTTTTATTTATGAAAAATGCATATAAACTTTTTTATAAAGTTCAATTATAATTATAAAACAAAAAATTTATTTTATGAAACGAAATGTTTCATTTTATTAGTTAAATAAATATATCAAAATATTTGAATGTGAAAAGTATTATATCACACAAGTATTATAATTTTATCTAATTATCAAGATTAACAAGTTTCCTAATAAATTATTTTATTTTATTTTATCTTTTTCTCTTTTTTTTTCTATTTTCTATAATTCAATTACTCAACAATTCAACAATTTATCTATTCATCTCTTTAGTTTGAATATAAAATTATTATTTGAACATGGAACATAAAACATAATACATCTATAATTTCTTTATTAAATTTTAATTTTAATTTTTCTATTTCTTACTTATTATTATTTCAAAATACAGAATGCAATTTAAATTGTTCATAGTATTAAAAAAATAAAAATCTCTTTAAAATCCTCCCAACCACGTATTAAAATTGACTTTTCGCTCTAATTCATGCATCCAGTTCACTGCTTCTCGTTACACGCATTACATGATTTTCAGGGATCGAGCATCTTTGCATGGAAAACAAAAAAAATTGTTATATAATCTATAACTTAAATATCTATAATTAAATATGATTGTTAAAATGTTGAAGTCTGATAATTTGCATGCATTTTGCCTTGATTTTTTTCATATTTTCTTTATTTTAACAATTTTAATCTTCAAGAACAATTTGTTAATCGAATATTATATATAATATACATTATACAATAAATTACGAATTATATATTAGTCTCTTAAACTATTAAATAATTAGTAATGTAAATTTGATAAAAAATAAAATATTATATAAAATTAATGTGATATTAAAACAATATTATAATATTAATTGTAATTATTCCAAATATAATTTTTGGAGAATTAAGTAATAAAAAATGTTAAACATATATTTTTATTTTTTAAATTAATTCGATTTTGCAGTCTTTATTATGATATAATAATTATATAATATTTATTATTATATTATAATAATTATATACATACATTCCATAGTTCATAGTTTTTTTTGATTGCTTAAATATATTTATTTATGCAATTAGATAGACTAGTAATGCATCATTTCAAATTTTGCGTTTAAAGTCATTTTAATAAAAGATCTTTAAAATAATCAGTATTTTAGAATAAATTGAATGTTTTTAGAATAAATGAAAGTTTATGAAAAATTTCTTTCGCATATTTTTTTTTTATTTTTTCGTTAAATTTTAATAAAATAAAATTCATTAAAAATGTTTCTTGATTATGATAAGGGAATTTTCTTTTACTAGATTTATCTTTAGTGAATTTCCAAATATTTTGATTTTAATATAGTATATTAAATTTTTGTTATGATTATTATTTCAGTCTCGATATAGGTCGATTTTGAAAATCTGGAAATAATTAATAGAAAAAAATTAGGAATCGCAAAGTAAAATGAAAATAAAATTTTAATTAGTAATCTTTTAATAATGTTTATTGGTCAATATTATTAATTATAAAATTTATTAATTCAATGATGGATAAAAGACATTTTTTCATGTTTGAATTTACATTTAATAAATTTACATTTTAAATAAAAAAACTTATTCGATTTCTTTTTATGAAAATGGGAAATGCATAGAAATACTTAAGAAAATTATATAAGAAATCTTTACAAAACATCTTTATATATTTTAGATTTTAGATTTTGCATTTTATTTTATTAGATTTCTCTTTTCTAGAATATAATTTTTAATATAATTCTATTATATAAAAATCTTTCTCTAATATGGATTTAATATATGTTTTGGATATACATATATATATTTATGTAGATAGAAGCAAGGATAATTATGTGTATAAAATTATAGTGTAACTTAAAAACGAATGAAAAGAAAAAGAATAAGTTTTCTTTTTTTTAATAAAAAGAAGTATAAATTTGTTTCGTCATTATTTAGATTATCATTCTCTTTATTATAAAGAGTTTTTATAAAGCTTTTATAAATCTATTTTGCATCTATGAAATTGTCTTTTAATTTGTAAATATTAAAATATAATTTAGCATTCTTGTAAATATCATCCTTTTCATAATTATATTATTACTTTTTAAAACATGAAAGAAGTTTATTATTTAGAATAATTTATTTAATTAGAATAATTAATTTCATTTAAGTTTAATCATCAATCATGTTTCTTTTCTCAATTTGTATCGAATAGCTTTAAAAATTTGAAATTTCATTTAATGAAGAAGAAATTTAAGATCTTTTACTAGATATAATGTTTAATTTTTTATATGCATATCTTTAATTAAATGTCATTGAAAAAAAAATAAAATTTGATTTTAAAATTTGATTCCTAAAATTATTTATAGTGTGTAGAAAAATAATAATACAAAAATAATCTAATAAAACAATGATTAAAAAATTTAATTTTTATTATATTATTTTTATTGTACAATTTATGTACAATTATATAAAATTTTTATTTTATATATATGTATAAATTTTTACAACAATTGCAAATTTTTTTACAATAGAACAAAAATTTTTAAGATTTTTACAATTTTTAATAACTTTTCAAATTTTTTCTCTTCTATCTTAAATTTTAATATTTTAATTACGAAAAAATTTCTAATTATATATTAATTCATAAATTGTGAAAATATTAGAAATATAAATATTTTTCACAGTATTCTTCAGACACAAGTTTTGATAAAGTTTGACGTTGATGAATTTCCTCGTAGTTACCTATGTATTTCATAAACATGAAGCAACATAAATTTAAACAGAGATTAATGCGATGGCTTGTGAGTTTGTCAAGTATCTTAAGTGATAGAGCATCATCACGATTTTTCTTGAGTTAATTTATCTTAAAAATGATGTAATGTACATCTAACCGATCACGGATATATTTAACAAAGATATCATACTATGAAACAAATTTGACAATAAAATTATGTTACATTTTTTTCATATCGAAAGATTATTTTATTTTGTTAAATTAAACTTTATCATTGTCTTTTTTATATAATATAAAACTGATATTGAATTTTAAATATTAGATTATTACGAATGCCACTAGAAAATTTCTTGTTATCTCTACTTTTTAATCTCCTATAAATTTTTCTTTTTCTATTTAAGTATCTTTTCATACATTCATTCTTGTATTCTGTTTGATTCTTTTAATTTTTTTTTCTTTCCTACCACTCATTTTTTTTTTAATGTGATTGCGAGAGATGACAATCTTTTTTAAATTCAGGAAGAAATTCTCGTCGGCAGATTGCGATTTTATATAGAATAGAAAGAAATATTATATCTTGATTGTCATAAGTGTGTTTTATACCTTTGGAAATATATTGAAAAAAATTTCTACAAAATTGTAGTTGATTTTGAATTTCAAAGTTTTTTTATTATTGAATTGTATTTTATAAATTACGAGAATAAAAAATCTCAAAGAAACTATGGACCGTAAAAGAAACCATGTTTACTTAAATAATAGTAAGAAAATTTTGTTGATATCTTAGTTTAATTTATTTTCCTAATGTTTACATTTCAATTAAAATTAATAGTTTTAATTAATATTTTTTCATTTTAATATTGGATATATTGGATATAATATTGGAATTATAAATAATTCATTCTTAGCGAATAATATAATATAAAATCACATATAATTAATTCTTATTTTTATAATGATGAAAGATATTTATCTCCTATTTTTTGTTTTAATCTACAGAATCATTTTGATAAATATTGCATATTAATGGTCATTATTGTTTCCTAAACATTCAATCTTCTCAATTTAGCTTTTATATTCTATCTAATTCTTTATTGTGTGGTATGATATGTCTTTTTAAGTTTTTACGTTCACTCGTTATGAGCTTGTTACATGTATTTATATTATAGTGAGACGTAGTGCAACATGTATTTTATGTACGATGATGTATCGACATATTCTAACAGATGATTCTTGTTCGACAATTTCTAAATTTAGATCAAAGTTTTTAAAGGTTTGGATCGAATAAAAATCTATTATATATACTATTATATATACTGTATTTATGGTCTCCAAAATTATTTGATTTAAATTCTTTTTAAATTTTTTTATTGAGAGCAAAAAATTGTGTATATATGAATCGGGATTGATACGTATTTGAAAGACTAAAAATCACATAAATCAAGCTTTTCATGATTTAAAATATATATTATATATAAACCTAACAACAAAAGAAAGAAAATAAAAGAATTAGAAAAAAACATAGATGTTAGATTGAAAATTAGAGAATAATAGTAACCATATTGAAATAAGAACATAATTATACAATATTCATCAAGTTCTATTCTATAGATTAAAATAAGAAATAAAAGTTCAATATCTTTCATTATTATAAAGATAATATTAAATATGATATGATTTTTATATGTTTCGTTAATATTAGATTATTTATAATTTCAATATTACAGTATGTGAAAAAACAATTGATATTATAAATGAATATTAGCTTTATAATTTAAATTGTAAACATTATGCAAATAATAAGTAAATATTATTTTTTTTTATCGTTTTCTAAGAGAATGAAACGATTCATGGTTTGATATTTATATTCATAATGAGTAGAATATAACGTAATAATAAAAAATTTGATCTTAAAATTCAAGGTCAAGAATTTTTTCAGAAATTTTCAGAAATTTTTTTCAATATATTTTCTTCAATTTAAAAATACATTTATGATAGTTAAAGTACAATATTTCTTTCCGCTCTATGCAAATCTTGTTTTGCTTTTCTCCTCCTATGATCAACTATGATCGTAATTTATTTCTTCATATAATTTTCAAATGATAATAATTATTTTAATTTTGATATTTTTGATATTGATTTTAAATAAATATTGAAGATAAAGTTTTCAAGAATAATTCTACTTCTTTGATATAAAAATATTATATACTAAATTAATCTTTATCTGAAAATAAATTATCTGTAAATTAATCTTTATCTGAAGCACAAAAAATTTTTTTTAAAAAGTATACAAAATAGTTCTTATAAAAACATTTGAGTAACGAAATTTAAACTTTAGTGAAAAGGTTTTGTCAATGGATAATAAAAATTTTTTTATAAAAAATTAATTATGGCTTATAAAAATAATATTCTGCCAAAACAAACATTTGATTGAAAAGAAGTAGCTTAATAATAAAACTTAATTAAATAAATTTTAAATATTTATAATATCTCAAGATTTCGTAAATGATTGCACAAATATATTGCATTTAACATTAAAAATAGCAAAAATTTCGATTATTTTATGAAGTAAATTAATATTATTATATTAAATTAATAATATTAAAGTAATTTCTTTATAATTTTATTATATAGATAAATAAGTGATAAATATTTTGGATGCAAGAAATTAAAAATAGTTTTGAAAATAATGATCTCATATTTATTTAATATTTAATAAATTTAATTTAATTATTTTCTTCTATTCTTGTAAATTTTATATTTCGTGAATTGGAGTTTTCTTTAATATAAGGCAGATTTTCAGAAGCGTATATTCATGTATAAATAGAAATATGAATCGATTTATTATGATTGATTTCACTTCGGATTTTATCCTATTCGACAATTGGGCGATATGTTAAAGCACAGTTTAATTAAAAGTCGAATTAGCAGAGCAAGTGACCATTTCGACCATTTCGATTGACATGCGTCGATACAATTTGACTGGTTAATAATGCCATCGATTCACTGTTCGTTTCGTTCATTTTTTCGTTTCTGTTCTATGTTCAGCCTCTTGTCAGCTTTTCAATTGACCTCTAATTAAAAGTATTTACCAGAATGTGTTGACATTCTCCGCCACATGCATTTATTTTCGCAGGATCAAATGTAAAATCGCAATTTATTCGGGATCGAGCAGTCCAACGATGATTAGTCTTCTATTTGCACGCGTTCGAACAAAGAATCTCCGAAGCTTGATCTTTCTCAATGGATTGCATTGTAACCAGCCAAGCAAAATAAAGGACGTTTTTATCAAAGAAGAATGATATCTTTGCGTATGGTTCATCGCCTTTGTTTTAATGTTTCTTTCTTTTTATGTATGAACATAAAATATAAAATGGAATTAATTTTGTCATTTATTTCACATAAAAACAATTAAAAATTATAAAGAATTATAAAAGAATATTGTTTTGTTAGGAATTACTTTTAAAAGTATTTAAATGCATTTTATGAAACATTCAAAAGTCGTAAGTAAAATTTTAAGAATAAAATAAATATTTAAATTCATACATACATATTTATTCTATTTGCAAGGTATTTTATCTAAATACAATAAAATATTTTGTAAAAAAAGAATGTTATGAAAAAAATATAGTATTAAGTTTTTCTGTAGATGAATATGTATTATATGAAAGTGATTATTTTTTGGAATCATATAATTTTTAATGTATTAATCAATGCAATTCGTTATTTTTTATAAAAAATTATTAAACCATTTATATTAAAAAAAACATTAATTTAATAGATAATTGTAATTTGAAGTTTGTAAAATTTATATATATATAAATATTAATAAGAGAATTCTTGTTTGTTTTAAATAAACTTTCAAAATTAAAATATTTTAATTAAACTTTTTTTAAATTAATAATTTTTTATATCAATGGATTAATATTTTTATAGAAATATTCTGTTTACTAGCAGAATTGATTAATGTAATAAAAAGTATATAATAATATTTAAAAAATATTGATCATAATGTATCTCTGCGTTTAATTATGAAATGCATAAAAAAACTATGTTACATTACATATCTTTTAAAACTCTTCAATTTTTATTTCAAAAATATTTCATTAAAATTATTATTTGAAGAGAAATTGAAGTGATTTCAGTTATGATATACTCTATTCTGAATAATCCAATGAATAATAATTATTTAATTATTATAATTATAATGTGTATAATTGTGCAATATGTATAATGTATATCGAATGTTTTTATTTTACTTAATAAAAAAAAAAATTAATTCATACTATAGATTGGTGCTATATATTTCATAAAATATAAGATTACATTAAAATAAAATTCATTATTATATATTGGCAAAGTTAATAGAATAATTATCACATATATTATATATTTTATGAAATGAATTTAATTTGATTACTATAAAACAATTTTTCTTTTTATAAGAATTTTTGTGTGAGAGAGAATATATATATCTATATTTAATATATAGAGAGAATTAATGACATTTTAACTTAAAACTTTAAAACTTTCTTTAAATAAATAAAGAAATATAATATCTTTTTTGTTTTATTTATATATTAATGATATTAGATATTAAAATAAAATAATATCGTAATAGTTAATATAAATTAATTTTAATTTTAATGTATAATTTTAAGAAATTTTGATGGCATATTAAATTATATTATTAATATGTTTCGAAATAAGTTTTAATCTAATTTGGAGCAATAAATTATAGAAGAAGATTAGATTAACTCCAAAAAAACTTAATATTATATTTTTTTCATAACATAATGATTGAAACATTTTATCAAGCTTATATTGACAACTTAATATTGAATTCTTTTCATTGTTTTTCAAATAAACTATATAATTTTATAAGTAATTTTACTTATATAAGTAATTTTTTTATTTTTTTTATTTTTATTTATTATTATTATTATTTTTTTTTTTTTGCCTCTCAATCAAATTTTTTTGTCAAATTTTTTAATTCTTTTTTTCTCTCTTTCTCTCATATATATATATATATATATATATATATATATATATACACATAAATAGTGTAATAATATTTTTTCAGACCTTTTATCTTATCTTCTTAATTTTAAAGATAACAAGGATAATTTTAGAATATTTTTATAAACATTGATAGTAATTAATGACATATGTTATTATTTGTTTATTTATCTTTTTTAAGAATCTTAAATAGTTTAAGAGCTATTAAGATTTACGAAATCCATCAATTTAACGGATTTTTGATTTTATACTTAAAAATTGTGAATATTATAAATATTATTCTTTAAATATTACATATTGGTTTTTAATGATATAATGCAGCAAATATATATTTCTATTCGTTTTGTCTGGAATATTTATATTTTATTATTTCTAGATGTTGTATCTACTTTTATCAAAAACCATCAATTTAATGGGTTAATTTAAATCAATTATTGCGAAATAAAAATGAAATAATAATGAATAAGAAAAAACAATACTAAACAAATGACGAATTGTTAAGCAATAAATATATGATCAAATAAGTTGTTTACAATTGTGATATGATAACAAATAATCCCTTCAACGGTGAATTTTGCAGAGAAAAGAAATGATTTTTGTAAATGAATCTGTCTCATTATTTTATAAAACAAATAAATCCACGTGAGAGAGGTAATTTTAATAATACATTTTATAAAAAAGAAAAATATAAATGCTATTTGGAAGCTTAGCAAAAATTTATTTTCGTAAATGAAGATTTGAATTTTTCAAGATATTTTCAAAATCTATTAAATATATTTTTTTTATATTTATATTTTTCTAATTCTATTTAACTAAGGGTATTATGGGCAAGTCTTCAAAAGATATGAAATTGATAAAAAAAAATAATAAGAAGAATAAAAAAAATAATCAGCATAAATAAAGACTAATCTGAATCGAATTTTAATACAAACGAATTATGCGAAAGCGAGGAAGTATTTGACAATATAAACGAAGATTCGGACGACAGTGGGAATGAAAATTATCACAAATACATACCGTAAAAGAAAAAGAGTGCATATTATTTCAAATATTGAAAGCGAAAGTGAAATAAAAGATGCTGATAATGAAGAAAACTCCGTGAAAGCAGGATCTCGTAGATGACCCTTTTACATATTATATAATTTTATAATTTATTTATAAATATATAATATATAAATTAATATAATTAATTTTATAATTTTTTAATATAATTTTATAATTGTTTTTAGATTTAGTAATTATCAATATCTAGATTATCATACAAAGAGACTATTGGAATAAAATTCGAAAAAATTTTTTCTTTCAATTAGCTGAAGAATTGGGCACGATATATATATATATATATATATATATATATATATATATATATATATATGGACATGACGAACAAAATAATAGTTTCAATTCAGAATTTAACTATATTTGCATTGAATCTAACAAGTATGTATGCGGAAAATATACATCCAAGATAGAGTTTACATATAAAAAATGTATTGAAGAGTAAATAAAAATCTATAGATTTTAAATAAATAATTTACAAAAAATTACATTTTAATATGCCTATCAAAAAGACGAATTTTTAGTAAAAAAAGATATAAATCAATGTTCGTAAATCTAGATAAATCTTTTTTATTGATCCGTTTATTATTTTTATTTATTATTTCGAATAAAATAAATATTTAAAAAATGAAATGAATTATTTTGATGTATTATAACTTTAAAAATATGATGATATTGATCCGAATTTTAATACAAATAAGAACATAAGATTAAGATTTGTATTGTACATTAATAGGAAACTTATCCCACATCAGGAATAAACGAATCTAATAGAAAAGTTTATTTTATGAAAATCAATATATATAAAATATAAAATAATCTAAAATTTATATAATATTTACAATTAGTCAATGTAATAATTTATAATTTTTACACATTAATTTTTAAATACAATCACTCGATCTTTTTAATTGGGACATATAATAGGAACGTAACAAAAAAAGATTATATTTATTTTTCTATTTTATAAGTTATGCAAATTTAATATAGCTAATGTTCAATACAATCCAATATTAGAGAAATTCCTATTGAACTTCACTCTATTGATACACCATTGATATCATGATTTAAAAAAAAAACCTTTTCATTTATTATTCTTTCAATCGTGGATTAATCTATATACAATATATTAGATTTACAGAAATTTTTTCAATAAAAATTTAGAAATTTAAAAATTAAAAAAAATCATTATTTTTTGTTTTATAATAGTTATATACACATAGTAAGTTTCATAAAATGTTATTTGGTTATTCGCATTATATTGAATTTCTCACACAAAACATTTAAAGATGCATAACAATTAAATGATCGAAAAACTTAGAATAAAAATATGAACTAATTTTAATAATATTTTACTGAAATGAAATTTACCAAGATTAAAATGTAATAATCATTTGAATATAATAATCTTCGTTGAATGTAGTGTATTAATTTAATTTTTATTTTTCTTAAGATATCTTTTCATATCTTATTTTATAAACATATTTTACAGTTATCTTAAACTGTAAATAGAAATCATTTATGTTCAATATATTTTTTGATAAAAGTTTTTAAAAAAAAGAATGATCATTAGCATTCCTAAACATTTTAAATTGAAGTAAAATTATAATAAAAAATTTAAACAATAATTTAACAGCAATTTTAACAATGAATATATTATTATTTAAAATATATCAAAGAATTTTTATATTAAAGTACAAAAATTTATTTATTATTATATATGAATTTTATAAAATATTATATATATATCCAATAACTTTTCTTATATATTTATATACATTTTGAATATAAAATATACAGAATTTCTACTATTGCAGACCAATATTTTTTTTATAAATAATAACTATACAAAGAAAATGAAAAAGGAAAAACGTTTTACTGTTTTTTATAATGAACGTAATAATAGATATGTATCAATTTTTTATATTTGCATTTTTCATGAAATAAAAATTCTTCCGTGTTTTATAATGTTTCACTATTGCAGAAAAATATTACGAAAACAAAAATTTCTAATTATTTTTTATAACCGAAAATTTTATATTTATTCAAATCCTCTTTTATCTTCTCTTTAATTTATATTTATTTCAATTTTTTCTTTTACATTTAAATAAGTTTACATTTGGTTCAAAAAATACAAAAAAATATTTGCAAAAATCCAAAAAAAAAAAAAATAAAATAAAATAAAATATCATTTTTTTTATTTTGGTAGTTCTTTATCTGATTCCTGTGCTACAAATTTGTTCTCAGATAATTAATATTTATGACGAATAAATGCGACTGGCATGTTTCAATTTTTAGTATTGTTGAAATCGATAAATAATAATATAATTGCGCGAGTAATTATTCTATTCGCGTCATTTTTGTCTATTCGTTTCTTTTCGGAAAAAAGTTTATTCTTTCAATCAAATTTTTCGATGCCCTATGAAAGGAATACGTTTCTTATTGTCGATTTTATCCAGCTTGTACGGAATTTCGCATTTATACTTGAAACGCCACGCGCATTTCTATATCTACTTATATTATTTTGAATAAAGCACTCAGATTTTACGATCATCGATTTAATTTTTTTTTTCTTTCATTCATGACATTTAATAGAAATTTGAATTTTAGGCGATTTTGTGTATTTTATTATACAAATATATATAATATCTGTATTATAATATTTTAATTTGTATTATAATTTATATTATAATATAATGTATTATAATATTTTATATATTAGATATATTAAATAGTTCAATAAGTTACAACAAACAACAATATGTTTTTGATGAATCTTATTATTTTTTGTATTTTTTGTATATAATTCTTATATAAATATTATTCAGAGAAAAAAATATTTAAAATAATTTTATTATATTATAATATTATATATATTAATTTTATCACTAAATTAATAAAATAATAAAAATATACCTAATATTTTTTTTAATATCAAATTATTAATAAATCAGTATCAATGAATTTTCTAACTTCTGTAGAAATTAGCTGCAATTTCGATAAAATATGTTGGGAAACAATTCTTTTTAGTTTATGCTCGGAATAAAATACGGTATGGGTTTATAAATTGTTTCAAATTCAATGTTGAGCTTGAGCATTTTTGGATCAGCGGAATGGAAAAATGAAATATAAAACAATTTTTAGGCAATTAAATTAGAATTTTCCAATAAATAGATTTTTGACATATATTACATGTATATTTTGAACAATTCCTACTGCAATATGTTTATAAAAATAGTAGATAAATAATTGCACTGTAATAACGTATATATTATATTAGAATGTGTATAAGTAGAATTCATATATACCAATATATTTCAATTTTTATTAATATATTTCAAAAACTAATAAAAAAAAAGTTAAAGTTTTATATTATTGGGCTCCTTCTTTTTCTCTTCTTGCCCCATAAAATTTTAATTCGTTGAATTATAGAATGCACATTTAATTATACATTTAATTATATCATTATTTTAAAAAATAAATAAAAATTATAAAATTAAATTTAACACAAGAAATCAAATTATCAAATGAATTGTGTTAAAACCTATGTTATAAAAATATCAAATAAGATTTGTATTAAGATATTAAGATAAATAAGATATTTTAAAGATAGAGAATTATTCTAGAAATCACATAAAATAAGGATTTTTTAATTATGATTTAAGAATTTATTCAGTATTTAATTCAATATTATTAATATTTAATAATTTAGGGAAAAATAAAATTTTATTTATTAAATTATTTATTATTTATTTATTTATTAAATTATGGAAGACAAAAGTAACATTTATTCTATGTAACAGAATGAATAGATTCTTAAATGGATTTTTAATTATGATAGTAATTATGAAAATAAGTGTTATAAAATATTTAATTATAAGAAAAATATTAGAATAATATAGAACACTCACTTAAAATATAAATTTAAATGTTAAAAATATTAAATTATTAAATTTAATATTGAATTAAAAATTTTTTAATTTAAATTACAGAAAAAGACCATAATTACAATCAATCGCAAAATATTTTTATGAGCATCATTCATTTCAGATTCATCATTCATTTTTTTCATTTGTACGTTTAATTAAAAGAAATATTGATGTTATATTTTATTCTTTCTCTTATTGTTATTAATATCTTCATATAACAAATGTTAAATATATTATATTAAATATGAGAAGTACTAAATATATTATAATTTTTTCAGAGAGAGAGACAGAAACAGGCAGAAAGACAAACAGATAGAAACAGATAAACAAAAAAAATAATTATTAAGATAATTTATTATATTAATTATATTAATTATATTAATTAAAAATTTTTATTGAAAATAAGAATCATAAAATATATATTTTATAAATATATATATATTTTTTCAGTAAATATATTTTATTTTATTATTCTAGTATATCAAACATCAATATCCTATAAATTTTAGGCAAATTTTTTATTATATTTCATAATAACACACATTTTCTTCCATTAAATCTTTCGTTATAATTTCTAGAGAATATCCGGTGAGAATTTCCATTCGCTAATTGCATTTCTATCACATTGAAAGCTGTGTCTGCACGTTGAATTTGGCCATCGTTCGAACCATCATCCATCATCATCGGCGAACGAAACTGTTAAACCCACTTCGCGGAATCGCCGCTTTAAGAGGGCATACGAACGCGAGATATACACGAGTCAGTCTCATGCATGCCATCACAGATGAAAATCGATCGAGATTGGCATAGCAATTATCGTCTCGATTGCACTTCCATCCGCAATACCATTTATATGCATACAGTAAGTTTCTGTGCGCTTGAGAGTCATTCTTATATATATATATATATATATATATATATATATATATATATATATATATATATATATATAGTCTTGAATAAGTATAATCTAGTGTGACTATATCTAATGATCGGATAAAAACACGACGCGTATCCTATTGATAGTCGGCCTCTGTCGGTCTGGCAAAGGTTACCATATTCGTTAGAAGTTAAAAAAAAAAGTAACATCCGGAAGAGCACGAGCAAATGAGTCAATTGACCTAAAGACTAGAAGAATGCGAGCATAATCAGAGAGAACAAATGAATAGTAACTGATGAACGAATAGGACTGAAGAGAACAAGAAACAATTGAATTAATGTAAAAGTAAATGAAAAAACTGCGTGTGAATAAGTGATCGACGAAGAAAGAAAGAATGCGGGAGAACAATAATAGAGTCTAGAGAAGAAAGGAAATATGCGTGAGAGAATAAGGGAGATAAACCATATATATAATATAATATAAAACAAAGTGAAAGAGTAAAACGAATAGAGAATCGAGAAGAAAAACAAGGAAAGCAATATACGTAACTGAGTAAGATAAAATGTTCGAAAAAATGCGAGATATGAGTAGTGAATGTGGCAGAGAGTGAGATCAATATGTGTGTGTCATCGTGTGGGTTTGTGATTACGTGGGTGCGTACTCGTTCACCATCTTTCTCTTTAGTATAGAAGGGTTTGGATTCAAGCGCCTCCCATTATATATGTATACAACACGCTTATGACAAAACGAACGTTCATGGTATCTGCGAACGCATAGTTTTCTTATCTCATTTTTTATTTTTTTTCTATCTTTCTCCCAATCTCGCTTTTTCTTTTTGATTCCTCTTCTCATTTTTTTATCACAATGTCGCACGATTCTTCTTTCACTTTCCTTCGCTTTCGTTTACTTGGGAATTTTCTCTCATTCTTTTTTCCTGTTTTTTTTTATCCTCTTCTTTTTTTTTATTCTAGTATATCAGTATACAGACGTTTTTCCTGTTCCACTATATAGCGAATAAGCGTGTATATATATTTATATGTGTGCACATATCACAAGGATCTGATATCATGTATGGTATACAATATCTACTTTTGTTGTATGCTATTTTCCTTTTTTTTCTCTCTCTGGTCTGTTTTTTTTTTTTGCGCTTTCTATTCCTCCTTTACAGCGGTTTTCATTTCCCGTGTTGTTTCTCTTTCTTGCATTCGATAAACCTTCGTATTCGTTTTTTTCTTTGAAGATCAAGTAATTTCAATCCACGAAAGTGCGATAACAATTTATTGTTTTTTTCATTTATTTATTCTCAATTCTCTTTAGAATCGAGTGAAAATACTTATATGGAAATAATGGATGGAAATCGAAATGAATTAAATTGAAGTAATAGAAAAGAAAAGTAGGATGTTTTGCGATTATTAATAGTATTATTACATATAATAGTTAATAATAAGTAAAATTAGTTACTATTATAATTAATTACTTATTAATTATTAATAAGTATTATTAAACATTTTTAAAACATTTATTTTAGAAATTTAATTACTAACTAATTAAACTATTATTAACTAATTAGACTTAACTAATTAAAACTATTTCAAAGATTTAACATACAATTTTATTGTAATTTTTATTATATTAAGAAAATCTTTCTTTATTAGGAAAATATCTCAAAATAAATTATCATTTTTATTTTGATTTTTTTCTTATTTTTGAATTTTTAATTCAAAAAACATTTATTTTAAGCATTTTGTATTTTATAAATAATAATATTAAGAATTAATTCTAAATCTTTCTTTAATAGCTTACAATATTATTCTTAATTTATCAAAAAATAATGAAGAAATTATAATGAAAAAAATCGTTTCTTGAATTTCAAATCTCGTTTTGTATTATATTCGATTATATTATCATACTGATAAAATCCTCATATTTAGAATTTTTTTTACAAACTATATTTTAAGAAAACATATATAAAAGTAGAATTTTAAAAATAAGAATTTTTAATTTATATATTTTTAATATATAAAGATTTTTATATATAAATAAAATTTTAGGAGAATAAATTTTTATAAAAATAGAATATTTTCTTCTAAAAATATTTAATTTTAAATAATAATTGAATCAATTTATTTTTCATCGAAATTTGAAATTTTTAAATCAGAATCTTAAATATTTAAGTACAAACTTTATTATGAACCAAATAATTAATAAATAAATAAATATCTAATTCAATTTTCGTTGGATTAATTTCGTTCGATGTTCTTAAGATGAATATATTTTAATCAAAATTAATTTTGTGTATCTCCCTGGCAAGAATCGGATTATGAGAGAAACAAGTTTCCAAACTGAGCATTGGATTAGTGTAGGAAATATTATAAACAGTTTAATTTATATTTTCTGCTTTCCTTTTCACAATTTTTGTGCACCAGTAAGAGGATAGCGAATGATTTTGATGATGATACAATGGAATATCTTTGCTTCTATTCTTTAAAGAACATGATCTCAACATACAAACACGTCGAAAGAATTTGCCAATATTGCATGTCTTCTCTTTTCATCAATTGTTTTTGCTTGGCTTTCTAATTGCACTGAAGAATTTGCTTTTGAATACTTTATCATATAATTTTTTTCAATTTGCACTTTATTGATTCGCTTTGTGATATATTTAGTGTGATGATATTTTAATTTTATATTTTTGATTACATTAATTATGTGAATATTTTATTATTCATTATTCAAATAAAAATATTTAAAAAACTTCAGCAATATTAGTAATAAAATTACTAACTTAAGCAACGAAGCAATTGATTTAGTCAAAATTTTCTAATTTTTTTTTTGAATTAATGATTTTAAAACTAAACTTAATTAGTTCAATGAATCAAGCAAATATATTATAAATAGTAAAATGATAATGATTCCAGTTTTTCTTTATAATCTATATTGTCTATAATGTATCTAATATATCTAATATATCTATAAATATATCTAATATATTTAAAATTTGAAAAAAATTTTAATATTTGATGTGGAATATCTGATAAATCTGATGATTTCGCGAATTTTAAGAAAATGTCTCTATCTCTAAATATCAATATTTGGCAGCCACTATTGCATTTATCATATGAATGTCACGCAATTAATTTGTTTTTCTTCCCTGATTTAATTCATTAGTTTAAATAATGTTAGATTTTTTATAATACATCAAAATTTTAAAAATGAAAATTTTTATTTTGTTATTATATTTAATAACACATTTTGATATTTGTTATAACTTTGATATTCGTTATATTATAATATATAATTATATTATAATTATATTATATTATATTATAATCTATAAAAATATATTTTAAAAGATATATCATAAATATAAAAATACTTATAATATTAAAAAAAAATTCGTATTTTGATTTAATATTAATAGATCTTATATTAATATTAATAATATCTATTTTGTAATTACAATTTTTGATTTCGTAAACTGCGATTATAAGTATTTAATATTTTTATGGTTAATAAAATTTTCAAGATACCGAAAAATATTGATAACTGATAAGTTATCAAAAAATGAATACTTCTTGCTAAATATGAAAAATTTTTAATAAAAAATTTTTTATTATGTTTATTCGTATTTTAATATCAGCAATCAATTGTATAATATCAATTGCATAATAATGTTTTTAAACGTTTATATTAAATAATTTTTGATTAATCAATCTAATTTACAATTATTTATGTTCATATTAAATGAATGAAATAAATGATTTCAAACCAATTGATTTAATCAATTAAAAATTATCTAATCTAAAAAAATATTTATATTATATATAATATAATATAAATATATAATATATAATATATAATATATAAAAAATATATAAAAATATATATAAAAAATATATATAAATATATTTGAAATTTTTGAAAAGCATGATAAATTATTCGAGAATTAATTGAATAGAATCGAATCTCTGGGATAATGTTCTATTCCCGGAAGCGAGTCTTCCGCTTCCGTTGCCTATTCTGTTGCTTTTTAATTCTCTTATCTCGGCGTGTTCCTCTTTGAATTCACCGGTTTAATAGAGTAACCGTCGCTCCTTTTCAACAAGATTGTCGTAAAATGAAAATGTTACCATCATTTCACCTTTATTTTTTTTTTTCAAATTTTCTGACACATTGATGCAAATGACGCTAAAAATACAAAATATGATATTTATCAGATGACTGAATTTGTATTAATTTGTTTCTTTTGAGATTTTAATAAAGTATCGAATATTTATAAAGGTATATAAACTCGATAAATATTTATATTTATATTTATATTTATATTTATATTTATATTTATTTTTATATTTATATTTATATTTATATTTATATTTATATTTATATTTATATTTATATTTATATTTATATTTATATTTATATTTATATTTATATTTATATTTATATTTATATTTATATTTATATTTATATTTATATTTATATTTATATTTATATTTATATTTATATTTATATTTATATTTATATTTATATTTATATTTATATTTATATTTATATTTATATTTATATTTATATTTATATTTATATTTATATTTATATTTATATTTATATTTTATTAAAATATCTTCATTTAATTCAAACAAGAAATCAATCAGAGGAAATTAAAAAATAATATATTTTTTATCCTTTAAAAAAAAAGGCAAAATTATTATTATATAAATATCGATTAAAAAATTAGTTTTTCATAATTTGTGATAAAAATATTTTAAAATTAAAATATCTTAATTTTTCGATCTATGTCGAGTTTGGACATTTCAGAATTTATCTCACTGTTAATATTTATTCATAGAAAACTTCTAATAATAGGGGTATTAATTTTATTTTTATCTATTGTTATAACAGTGATTGTAATTTTGATTGTTTTATATTTTATTTTCCCATTCCACAGATATTTATACATATATTTTGGGATACTCGAACTCTCTATGGACAGATACTAAGATATATTATTTCATATTTATATATTTTATATATTTTATATATTTTATATAATCATTATGATATGTATATTATAGAAACAATAGATAAACAACAATTATAAATATTCTATAGTACATATACTACACATGTCATTGAAGTTTGTGTATGATAATATATGTAAGAATAACCATAATTTTAATATTATCTCGGTTAATATCTCGACTATAACTATGAATATGTAATAATTTAGATTACAATTATTGTAATCCTTGAAATAAATTTTCGACTAAGCTATATATTTTTCTTATATTTCTTATTCTTATAATTAAACTAAAGCTGCGATAAATTATTATAGTTATATTATAACTAAAATATAAATAATTGTATATAAAATTAAGTTACAGACTTGAATTAAGTATTTAAATAGATTTTGACTATAAAACAACTAGTGTTAGATTTGAATTATTAAAAATTGAAATTTTATAATTTTATGAAATTTAATATTGAATAATAGTGCACAGTATTTAAATTCATTAAATCAAATGAATTTAAATATTCATAAAGTGAAAGTTTAAAAATCTATATCATTTCATATAAATGCCAAAAATATACAACCTAATAAATATATATATAAATACAATCTAATATATATGGTAATTTATCAATGTACAAATGAAATATATTTTATATCAAAATATTTAATTGTTATAAATTGAAATCACGAAACGATTATAATATAATTATATCAATGAGTAATAATTAATTGTAATTTGAACAACATTGATCGTAAATAATTATCATATGCTACTAATATCCAATATACTTTTATAAAATGACTACTAAAAATGACTAAACTATAACTGATATTTTTTTTTCATTATTAGAATTTTTTGTAATTTTTCCGTTTTGATAATATATATCAAATGTTTATTAACACAAAATTATCGGTTTAATTCAGGTTGATATTGTTAAATGAAATATATAATGAAATATATAAATATTTTTAACATGAAAATATATTTTAAAAATTATTAATTATTTTTTATGTTGTATTTTTATGTTGTGTTTTTATTTTTTATTTTCATATTGTTTTTAAAAAATTTCTCAGATTTTCTAATAAGTGAAAGTTTCTAGTTCAGTAAGAAGAATTTGGAAGCAAAAGAAAAATTTTTTTTAAATAAAAATATATATTTTTTTAAGATAATATAAAAATATATAAGTAAATAATTGTAATGAAAAATACGAATCATTATGTTATATTTTATATAATACTGAATTTCTATTTTTTTCAAATGAAAAAATATATATTTTATTTTAAAATACATCTTTATTACAATATACATCTTTTTAATAATAGAATTTGTGAAAAATATATAATAAATATAAAGAATATTTTATTTGTATAATAGACAATTAAAAGTTCTGGATAATAAAAAAAAATAATTAATAATAAAATAAAACTTTAAAAACATAATAAGAATAATTATTGTGATAATAATATAATAATGCTTTGATGAAATAAAATAGATAAATGTATAGCATAAATATATTATCAGAAAAGTCATTTACTTATTAATTAGTTACTAAGAAATTTGAAGCCTATTTATTTCAATTAATATCTAATCTTTTATATATTTAGAATGTTTTAAAGAATTTAAATAATAGAAATAATTACATATATTATATTTAATTTACAAATACTTTCTTATTCACTATTTTTAATAAAATTTGATTAGGATTTCACTGAAATTATAAAGTATCAATTTTATTAATCATATCAATCAATTATAATACACAGTTATTAATTTTTTCAGAACATGGATAATTGTATATATGAAGTTTTTATTGTAATCGCAAAAATATTAAATTAAATAATAAATACTCATCTTTAAATATAAAGTATGTTTTTTGAAAAATTATAGAAATATTAGTAATTCCGAATAAATATATCTATAAAAGAAATTATATAAAAGAATAAAATAAAATACAATTAGTATATTTTTGAAAAAGAAAAATGCGAATGAATTTATTATTCGATTTAATAAAAATAATAAAGAGACAATTTTTATAATAAATTTCATTGCAGAAAAAGTTTTAATGAAAATGTGCTTGACTGAATGTAAAAGAAAAGAAAAAAAAATATAATGTCAAAGAATATTATCACAAAAAGAATTTCATATCACTTGCATAGCTTTATAATTTTATAGTATCTTATCAAAGTCTGACATGAATTCAGAATAAAATACCAGCTTCATACCGTTCATCAATTAACGAAGCTAACTATTCTCGTACGAGGTGTCATCGATCTCTTTTCAGAGACAAATTTTTTATCCCGTCTCGATAAATACTAGTTCGAGGACAAGCTTCGATCTTTCGAAGCGACACTAACGAACGTTTGTAAATTACTAATGAAAGTAGAAAGGAGTCTAATCGATGAGATCTTTACTAATCTCTATCTCTCTTTCGTTCTTTTTCGCTTTTTTCACATTAATTCTTACCGCCTCAAGTTGGAATCGTTTGAATCTTTACTGGTTTGTATGCGAGAGAATACAAACCATTGTTATCGAAAGATTGAATTTAGAATCACATATGTCTTGAAATGCAATAATTTTATAAATTTTGAATGAAAAAATATATATATATTTTGATTTTTTTATTTCAGTTTATATACTACGATGAAAAAAATGATGAAAATATACTTTTATTTAAAAATAAGATATCTAGGAAATTAAGTACTTATGATATGAAGAATTAATAAATTGATTGGAAAATTTTGTTTCTTCTTTTTTTTATAAAAAGTCATGGAATCTAATTTTAACAAAATTTAAAAAAATAGTTGTACTAATCTGAAAATACAATTAAATTTATCAATTTTATAAAGTAAATCATAAATGTTTATAAAAATTAATCATAATTTTTATGATCGTTGAAAATATGAGAAATGGGAGGAGGGGGAAGGGGAAGGGAGAGAAAAATGAAAAGAAGAAAGTAATCGGACGACCTATTTGGATGGTCAGAAGCAAATTGATTTTCTCGTGACACACGTATATCGTTGTGGTATTCAGAATGTGGTTGGTAAATATTTCATGCGCGTTTACTATTAGCTTCTGCGGCAGATGTACGAGTTACACGAGCACTATTTTTTACGTGTCATGTACAGTTTTGTGCGGTATATAATCATGAATTTCAATGGGATCATTTGTTCTCGCGATGCTCAATTCCCAAGAACCAATTGTTTCTTTCGTAATATTCCTGGAAAAATTGAGAAGAAATACTAGTTTGATCAATAGTTCATCATATAAATTTATTATTTTTTTATATTTTGTCAATGTTTTGATGTTTCATTATTTAAAATTTGGTAAAATAATTTATTTTATCAAATAGAAAAATGAAAAAATATTAATTTTTAAATTCCTTTTAGAATAAACTTTGTTATTCTTATTTTGAAAAATAATTATATTAAATATTATATTAATATTATATTATATTAAATATTATATTAAATATTATATTATATAATATATATTATGGTAAAAATAATTTTTTTCATATAGAAATTCTAATTCACTTATAAATTTTATTTAAAATATTTTTGTAAAT
Organism: Apis mellifera; assembly: GCF_003254395.2. Lineage (NCBI taxonomy): Eukaryota > Metazoa > Arthropoda > Insecta > Hymenoptera > Apidae > Apis > Apis mellifera. The sequence goes on along the minus strand of NC_037644.1, from coordinate 4,576,539 downwards.
TTTTTTTCTATAAAAAAATCATAGATGATTTAAGAATAAATAACAACATTTGTGATTATTGTTGTGAATATTATTCTTCCTTCTGTGTAGAATATTTTATTTATTTATGTATAAATGTAATTTTATTTTCATTAATATTATAATAATGAATATTATATTCTATTATTTAATCAATATTAATAATCATTTTTTAATTTTTTAATTATTAAAAAAGAATTTATAATAATGTTGTTATTTATAATATAAATCATATGATTGATTTCAATAATTTTATAGATTAACATTTTAAATTTTTAATAAATAACTGTTGCCTAAGTTTTAGTTTTTAAAATATCAGCATATTTATAATTAAAAATATTTTTAATATTACATATTATACTTTTAAAGTTTTATATATATTTGATATAGATAATAAATAAATTTTGGAAGTCTAATATTGAATCTAAATTTTAATTGTAGAAAAGTTAATACATTGATGTACATGAGAAAAAAAGGTTGAATTTAAGAAAATTATGTTTTGAACAATTTTTCATCTATGATTATTTGTTTAAATATTCATTTTAATTTATCTTTTTAAATTTTAGAATTCAAATTAAATCTTTGAGAATTTTTTAAACAAATAATTCATCATAAATATAGAAATTAAAAAATGTAATTGTTTATTATCATTTATTAATTTAATAATTAATAATAACTTTTCATAGTTTTTTGAATCTTCTAAATAATTTTGTACGGAAAATTATATTCCTTATGATCTTATTCATCTTATCATTATTCATTATTCTGCGAAAAATCAATCGTTCATTTATTTATTAATATTATTGAATAATGATTGAGAAATGACAACAACAATAATGTATGGAATCGTGACTATTTCACAATCCATGTATATCGACGAATGCTAACATTGACATCCATAATCTGCTTATCATTAAACGAATATTCAAAGTTATGAGCATCTGTATCAGTGAATAGCGTACATATCTCAATAACAGAGGCGGCAACTCGATATCGTGTCGAATAATTTGCGCATATTACAGATATTCCTATCGTTGGTTCAATGCGCAGATATCATATAATTTGTTAAATTGCATTTTCAACAGCATATTCTTTTCAAATTGGTTTATAATACGCTAATTATAATTATACGTTATTTTTAAAAAAATATTGTATAAATATATATATATATATTTCTTTCGTAAAATTCAGAATTCATAAATACCTATTATATATATATATATATATATATATATATATATATATATATATATATATATTATATATTTATATATTATATATATTATATATATTATATATATATATATATAAATGTTCAAAATATTATATATAATATATTATATATATAATATTATATATATAATGAAAATAATTTTCTCAAATTATAAAATTATAAAAATGATTTTAGATTATAAAAATTTTTATTATTAAAAGAATAAATATTTGTGAATTAGATAAACAAAAAAAATATGGCAAAATATGGTTTTAATCTTTGTCCAAGTTTGTCTCATTGTTTTCAATGCACGAAGTTCTGCTTTATTATGTAAGACATTTTTTGATTTTTCTATTTCATTTTTAAAATTTTTTTTTCTTCTTTAATAAAATTGATAATGTTTTTTTATAAAATAAAATAAATGAATTGCAAAATGAAGTTTAATAGTCAATATAAAACATATATATTCATAAAATCTAAAATTCAAATTTTGAAGAAACTTATATTTTATATACATACTTAATAATTTTTTTTCATTATTTTAAAAAAATAATTATAGTAATAAAATAACAATAAAATATTATTCTAATAAAATAAATAAATAAATAAAATAATTTAATTTTAATTCTTTTATTTAAAAAAATAAAATAATTGTATAATAACTTTAAAGATACTTTTCATACTTTTAATTGAATATTAAAAATTTCGTATTATATAGATATGTATACATTCAATAAAAAAAATATAATTAATATATGTATATATATATATAAATAATAAATATGATATAATAAATATATTAATATAGAAGAAATATGTTATATAGAATAAAATGATTTTTTAAAAAACAAACTAATTGTAAATAAAATTATTTTGTAAATTTTTTCATAAAAATTTTATATTAAAATAAAATAAAATAATCAATAATATATAATTAAATGAAAAGTAATAGTAGTAGTAAATTAATAAATAATAATTTAATAATAAAACAAAATAAAAGCTATTAATTTTTTATAAAATATTTTTTATAATTTCCAAAAATATCATGAATTTGCTTATCTAATTCAAATTCATTTTTTATTCCACATTTAATTTAGTTTTAATTTTTATTTTTTAATTATATTTTTTATAAAATTTAAAAATAACAATAATTATTTGAACTTATATTATAATTAAATATAATAATAATTACTTGAACTTATATTATAATTAAAAAATAAAAAAAATCTATACTATTTTTATCCTTCCACGTTATAATTTTTAATAATTTGAAGATTATATAATTAATATTTTTATACAATATTAATTGTGTATATTAAATATAAATTATCAAAACAACATTCATCGATTTTTTAACTACTTTGAATAATTATATATCGTTGTTATTTTAATAAATAAAACGAAGTAATTGCATTTTTTTTGCGATTAATTCTTGAACTAATAGGAATACGTGGAATAGGAATAACTAATTACTTGAATACCTATAGTTGTCTTTCGTTTTCCATAATTAAAACATTCTTTCTTTGTTTAAACATTTAAAGTTTTCTATTCCATAAAATATTCCATTAGCTATTATAATTTATTCTATAAATTAATGATTAGAATAATAAATTATAAGTAAATTAATTATAAATAAAATAAGTAAATCATTCTATTATTTTGATTTTTCTAATTATATAATTGAAAAAATTTTTCCGAATCTTTTTTAAACAAATCATCAATTTCTATGTTTTTAACAAACATATCACAATTTTTTATAATTTAATTAATTACGCTTAATTAATTATTATCTGTTCATTTTTTCTTATAATAATTTCAAAAAATTTATCTATTAAATGAAATCAGAAAATTATGAGTATAACAACTTACTTTAAAAGCTCAAAAAACTCTAATGAATATAAAAATGAATTCAATTAACAATAATTAATGAATTGAATTTAATGAATAATTGTTTTTATTGTTAATTAATAGTTAATTATTTATATTTAACTTGAGAACTATAGAATTTCGATTTATTTTTTAGGATTTTATGGTTTTTATTTTACACAAATTATTTTAGTTATTAGAATTTAATTAATATTTTATTAATAATTTAATATTTTTCTTTTAAGTTTAAGTTTAATGAATTTAATTAATTTTATTTATAATTATTTTATTATTTATTATTTTATTTTTATTTGAATAAGTAAATTTAATTTGGAAATTTATAAAGATTATCAAAAAAGATTATTAATTTGAATGAATTAAAATGAACTAATTGATTTTTATTAATTATTAAATTATGAATCCTTAAAAGAATAGAAAATTTAAAAGTGCAAAAATGTAATAAATGTAATATATATAAATATATTTATACAAACTAATTTATTTTTAAGAAATTTCTTTAGATATTGATATATAGATATTCTATAGATATTGATAGATAGATTCTTTAGATATCTTTAGATATTATTTTTAATATAAATATGAATTTGCATAAATATTTGATAAATTATTATATTTAATTATATTTATTAATAAATTATTGAATTTATTGTTAGATTAGAGATGTTTATATGAATTCATATTATGAACACCTGTGTTTGTATATCGATCTATAAGAAAATTTTTGTATTAATTTTATATGTAATAAAAAAGTCAGAAATTTCCAATATCGAGTAAAAATATTATAGAATTTGCTTAACTTAGAGATTATTATCAATTTTACATTAATGATCTCAAAAAATAAACTAATGTATAATAATTTCAAATTCATATGATTTGATATATGTATTATTTTATAAAAATTTTTAAATGATTTGGAAAAGAAACAAAAAGTGAGAATAGTTTTAGAATAACATATATCAAATAATGTAAAATAAATAAAAAGATATATAAAAGTTGATGTAAATTAAAGATGGTTTTATGCATTGCTTTTGCTAATGTGCTAATAGTGCGAAGAACATAATTTTATCCTTTCAAAAGGCTTTCATAAAGCCGAAACTGGATTTGTAGGTTTTTATCTTGTAAAAGAAATAAAAAAAAAAGAGTCTTACTTCATGGATTTTAAATTTTAATATTAAATTCATAAAAATTAGTCTGATAAGATTTTATAAACACTAATCTTTTGTTATAAAAATACATAATTTTTATCTTATCCAAGACATTGATGTAGAATATAGAAAACAAAGTTTCATAGTTATTCTATTAATCTCTTGTTTTTTTTAATTAAATTTTGAATGCTATACAAATAAAATTTTTCAATTTAAGTTTATAAATAAGTTTTGATTGAATATTTTTTATTTTTAATTATAAAATTCTTGTCTCAATTCCATTTTTAACATCAAATAGAAAAAATTATTTTCTTTTAAACTTAACCAAAACAAAAAATATATTTAGTACAATGTTCAAATATTTGATAAAATATCATCACTATAATAATAATAATTCATAATCAGATTATGAAAAGTGAAAATTATCATATTAATTTATAATCAATAATTATTATTTATAATTGATCACATTTTTAATTAAACCAATTAAAAAAAATATATATTTTTTTAATTTTTAATATGATATTTGCATATCACTGTTTATATTATCTAATTGCATATACATATGTATATAGCATGATACAATGCAATTTGCTTCACTCGTATTTATTATTATTGAATATCTATTAAATTAAAACTACAAAGATAAACTATACTATCAATTGGATAATATATATATATATATATCTTTACTGTACTTCTATCAGAAGAGAAAATATGTCATAACAATATGTAAAAAAGATATTAGTTTCCTTGATAATTAATTGGGAAACATTGCTTTTGATTTCAACGATATTTAAAATATTTTAATTATTTAAAATATTCAAATAATTAATATTTTCAATTTTTTACCATATACGTTGATTAGTTTTAATTTTTGAAATATTTGCAAAAAATAGTTGCTATTATTACATTGAATCTGTTACATTAATTAATACATTATAAATTGATACAATATTATCGTAAATTTAAATTAAAATTTGGCAATTTATGGTATCCATAGGCAAAATTTAATAGCAGTAACAATCATTTTTTGTAAAAATTTAAAAAATTAAAATTAAATAGTATTTATATATATATAAAAAAAAGTTGTGTAAAATGTTTATTTTTATGATATATTTAAGAATCGAAATCGAAAATGATAATCATTCTCTAAATATAAAATATAATTTTTTTTAATATATATATGAACAAACAATGAAACAAATATCATATTTTTCAAAAAAAAAAAAGAAAAAAAAAGAAATAATGAATGAATTTCATTATGTATTTTTTATCATATTTTGATAAATAATTTATCACGATACAATTGTTTCACTCAATATGATACGAAAGTGTATAAAATATATATTTTTAAATTTAGCCATATATCTTGCCATATATCGAGTCATATCTTTGATGTAAAAATATATATAACAACAAATATAATAATTGATTTACAAAATACAAAAGTAAAATATAAAAACGAACTAAACAAGTATAATAATTGATTACTTTGTTTTTATATTTTTGTCATATTTTGATAATGTTTGTCCGTTTAAGTAACATAATTCAATTGTGCAAAAGAAAATTATATAGATACTCATCTTAAATCATAAATTTCACAAATGAGCAGAAAAAAGCTCTATTTCTTCTCTAAAAATTTATAATGGGTATCATTTTGGTTATTATATTATATTAAAATTGTAGATTCTTTTCTTAATTTTGGTTTTCGTTTTTTTCATAAGATTTACGGAACTGCTTTGGTAGGAAGTCAGGTCTGCGATTTCATTAATTATATGTTTTTATAATTAACTAAGTTACGGCAATATATCCATGGCAAGTGTACTTTTTTCCTGATCAACCAATTAAGAATGGTACAACGATGTGGCGTGGCATGGAGTAACCTAGTTGCATCTTATCTCAGATCGGTTCATCACTAATATGGCGTGCGAAACATATGTATCTCATTGACGCCATCTTTTCTTATTCCCTAACTGTGCTATATTGTAATCTATTTCATTTGTTATCTCTTCTCACTTTTCATTCTTTTGATTGCTTTTTTTTTATATTTTGTATTCTGATGTGTTATTATTTATTTTTTTTGTATAAATATTATTTCAGTTTATGTTCTTATTTTTATTGTTGAAAGCGTTTACAATAGAATTGTAAAATTTATTTCACGAATGTAAAAAATATTTATTATAATACACTCAAGCAAAATTTTTATTTCAAATTTGTTGGTTTGGAAGTTTTTTTAAGTTGCTGAATTCGAAAATCATTTCACGAAAATGAATGGTTTTTAAAGAGACTGAAACATTATCAATAGATTCTAAAAATCGAAGGAATTATGCTATTTATTATTACTTTCTAATAGCAATTTAAAAAATGAATTTTATTTTACTAATTAATAATTAAAGTCACAACATTTAAAATTTATAAATATCAAAAATTAATGAATTAGCCAGATGCATCTAGACATCAACGATTCATGAAGGATTTAAGCAAGGATCATATATTTTCACGGAAAATCGAAATAAAATATTTATTATGAAAATTCTTGAATTATTTTTTGAGCTTTATTTTAAAAATCATTTGTAAAAATAATATTAAAAAAATTATAATTTTTTTCTTTGGCAATTTAAAAATTCTGAATGAATTTGCTTATTAAAAATATTGCTTGTACGATATTATAATACAATCTTATTTCATTATTTACATTTATAATATTAATTTTTAAAGTATGTGTAAGAGTCATATTTATTTATAATATATTTATAAGATAATATTATAATATTATAATATTATTAATCTAATAGATAATATTATCTATATTAATTTGTATGAAAGATTTAAAATTTGAATATATTTAGAATTTAAGAGGCTTAAAATCTTCTTAAAATTAAGAAAGGAAAGAATATATAATCAATTTTATTTAATCTTATTTAATTATCTTAATCCAAATATTTGATGAAATAATAGAAAAAAATTTATAATATCTATATGTATTTCATTTATATTTTTTATTGAAAAAATTAGATATTTTTAAAAAATCTGTTCAAAATCTTTATATTTTATATTTAGAAGAAATAATGTAAAATGTAATAAATTGAGTTAAGTTTTTCTTATAATAAGTAATATTGAATTTAATATTTTTATGATATTAGAATGTTGTACACGTTGTACACATATACGTTGTACACTATTATATGTATTTATCTAAATATGAGTCATTGATATTTAAACTTTCTTAATATTAAATAACTTTATTAATATTAAGTAGAATAAACTTCTTAAATTGAATAAAGTTAAATACGATATAAAGTTAAATACAAATTAAATCAAATATAGAATAATTTTAATCTTGAAAATAATTATTATATCTATTTCATGAAAAGTGTCTTTTGTATTTTTACAAAACATTTTTACAAAATTTTAATATGCTTTAATTTTATTTCTAAAACAAAAACTCTAAAGTAAAATAAGTTAAAATTTAAAAATTGTTTTAGTTTAATATTCAATTTAAAAATTAAAAAAAAATTTTTCTTTAATTTGAGTATTATTTTAATTTTATTTTATCTCTTATTTAAGATAAAAACTATAAATGGAAAATAATAATCTAAACAAAAATTTTGTTAATGAATTTTACAAATAGTAATTTTTTTAAATGTTTTTAAAGATTATGTATTATGTATGTATTAAATTATAAGTGTAAATATTTTTAAAATATCTGTTTCCTATGTTTTATATATATTTAACATAAATTTAATATAAAATAATGCAATAGTAAGTATTTTATTATTTTATTTATCCATGATCAATTTTTTACATTAATATATATATATATATATATATATATATATATATATATATATATATATATATTATGTATATGAAGTTATATTTTGAGAATCATTTATGCTTTTTCATAAATTTTTGTTTTTTATTTTTATCCATGATCAATTTTTTACATTAATATATATATATATATATATATATATATATATATATATATATATATATATATATATTATGTATATGAAGTTATATTTTGAGAATCATTTATGCTTTTTCATAAATTTTTGTTTTTTATTTTTATAACTTATGTAATTTGTATCTATTATATAATTCATAATTCAAATTTTTTATTTATATAAATTTTTATTTGTTTCTTTTTTTAAATGAAACTCGTATCTTGCCAATGTTATATTTACGCTTTATGTGAGATATCTCGTATTCTGATGAAAAATTCAGGTGAGATATCTTGCCTAAAGCATATGAATGATACTGAGATGCGAGATATCTCGTCTGCGAATGCATTCGTTAAAATTTTATCTATTTTTTTTTTTCGAAAAATTTATAAACATCCAGTATTATTTGTTTTGATTTTTTCACAAATATGAATGAGATTATATATAATATTTTGCGTGTTTAATTTTTGATACATGTAACTGATATGGATATATCTTAATGAGATATATATTTAGTTTTCAATATAATTTCTATTTTGACAATAGAATTATCAATTTATAATATACAAGTATTTATAAATAACTATAATATGTATCTATAAATATATTATAATATTAATGTATTTGTGAAATATTTTTAAAGAATGATTCTAAAAATGTGTTTAAATAAAGATAAATAAAAGAAAAATAAAAATAAGTATTGATTACATAAATATAAGTTATTTAAAAATTCATTAAAAAATTATAATAAAAATCAAATAAATATCAAATACTAAGAGAATAATAATGAATTTGAAGTTATTATATAATTAATATTTATATGTAATATTCATATGTAAATCAATTTATAAAAACTATTCATTATTTGAAATTTTCAAACGTAATGTACTATATTCTATAATATATATATATATATATATATATATATATATATATATATATATATAATATATAATATATATATAAATATATATAAAACTATTCATTATTTGAAATTTTCAAACGTAATAATACTTTCAGCACTTTTATTAATACATTTCAAAATATATATTATATTCTTGATAATATAAGATTGACAGTTAAAAAAATCAATTCTATCGATTCTATCATATTCTATCAATTTATTATTTTTTTTTTATTTCATTGAATTTTACTAAATTAAATATAAATGCTGATTTACAACGATGATAAATATCAATTTATAATAAAATATCAAAAAAGAAAAGTTACTATATTGAATAAATATATTTTTTTTATAAGTGTAATGAGGAATATAAAACTAATAATTGCATTATTTTTTTTAATAAAAAATGCATATCTTTTCCTTACTATTTTATGAAAACAAAACTTTGAAATATTTAAATTTGAACATAAATATAATAATATGAAAAAAAATATGAACAAATATAAACAGCATCATTTTGCATGTTTATCTTTTGTAGAATAATTTTTAGAAAATTCGAATCAATGTATTCTCTAACTTTAAATTAATTATTTTTGATTATATTATTCTAATATTTTTTAAGATGCAATAACGTGATGTATGCAAAGTTTAAACAATTTATATTTATATAACATTATTTTCTTATTTAAATTTATTGAATATATTGACAAATTTTTCTTTCATTTCAAAATTTACATCAATATACATATATATTTTTTTCTGTAAATATTTTGATTTTGATTTATTATATATATATAATAAAACAATCTATACAATTATATATTATATTCTATCTGAATAGAAATTAATATTAATTTTATTAAAAGCACCATATTTTTAATAATTACAAATCAAATCTAAAATCAATTAATTTGACTTGGTTTGATAATTTTAATATGAAATAAAAAATGTGAATGTACCTGATGTAAGTATTAAGATAAGCTTTAAATGAAACATAAATTTTTTTATTAAATTAATATGTATTAATTTTTTATTTTACATTGAAATAAGTTTTTGATAAAAAAAATGATTTTATTAATATTTTAATATTTTAAAACACTTTGAGAGATTTATTCTCATTCATAACTTCATATATTTCCATAAATAAATTACATTTGCGCATTAAGTTATAAAAATTAATTTTTATCTATAGCATTTATACTTATATTTATAGCATCTATAGTTATATTTATAGTATTTTTCATTTTTTATTTCACAATATTTCACAATAAAATGATTTTGTATAAATTTCTTACAAATTATATAAAAAAATGTTATCAAAAATTTTTTTGAAATTATCGATTCAAATTTTTCCATTTTAATTTTTTTATTATATTTTTTTTTTATTTTTTTATTATTAATTTTTTGTAAATATTGAAATATTTTCGATATATTATTTGGTAATTTCACGCTTAAATTTTTCACAATGAAATTCTTCACAATGATCGGTGAAAATTGACCTATAAATTTCACGATAGCATTATCGATCGTTAAAGAATGGCATTCAATTTCTTTTAAGTAGTATCTTCTGTTCGTTGAACGTATACTCATTATTCAAGTAGAATGATTCCAAGATGATTCAAGATGAATCCTGTAACTTAGAAAAAAAATTATGAGCAAAATTTTTGAAATATTTGTTAATTGTCAGAATATATTATTTATTTTAATTTTTTATTTATAAGTAGGAATATATTTACTATTTACATCATATTTACATAATATATGAGTATTTTGTTATTTTAATTATTTAATTATAATAATTATTTTATATCTATAAAACTTTTGTTAATTTTTTTTATATTATATCAATTTATTAATATGTATTGATTTTACATACTAATTAAGTATAATGTTATATTATTTATTCGTAAAATATATTATATACATATGTTATGTATTAAATATTTTTCAAATTATATGAAATTATATATTATATAAATTAATTAAATTAATTAAATTTTTAGGCATATTATATAAATTTAAGAATTATATGAATAATTATATGAATTTTTAATTTATTTGAAATTCATATTATTTGAATTTATTGAATTTATTTAAAATAAAATTGGAATGGATATTATTAAAAATGGAAAAATGGAAAAAATATGATAACGAAATAAAAATAAAATAAAAATTAATATTTTGAATATAGAAAGAAATATAATAAAAGAAATAAATAGACAGTGGATACAATGTATAAATTGTTTTTGATGATTTTTATTTGATATATATACATATATATATATATACATATCTGATTGAAAAATATATATTTACTATTCAATACTGATATGTATTATGACATTTGTAATAATTATCAAAATATTAATTATCATAATTAATATAATCAAAATAATAATTATCATTATATTAATAAACAAATGTACATAATTATATTTCTTATATTCTAATATCTCAATAAAATAAAATATTAATTTTGCTGAAAACATCTTCATATTTTCAGAAATTTTTCTTAAAATTTTTTTTTATTTTTGAGAAGAAATGCATTTGTATTCATTTATATATATATATATATATATATATATATATATATATATATATATATAGAATATATAAATGATTACATTTCACTCTATGATCATTTTGTTAAAAAAATAATAATAATCGAAAAAAGATTTATTTTATGACTAATTGAAAATTTTAATAACAACAATTAATCTCGTAAGCTATTTATGTCGATCAGTGAAAAATACCATGATATCTCTAATTGTTTTCTCGAAAAACTCAATAATTACTAGTAGCCATTTTCTACTTGTACTTGTATCGTTTCTAATACACATAGATAAGCGTATATACGAACATTTCTAGCACCTGCGCTTAACTTACGATCTGATAAAGGATAATCATCTTGTGTCAGATAGGATAGTAATGTGCGTGATTGGATGCTTCTTTCGAATCAACTCTAAAAGCGCTTTTCCGTTTCGTCGACAGGATACACGAAAATTAGTTCCAATGTTATATATTTAATTTTTATATATAAAAAAATATTATAATTCAAGTTATTTCTCGTATGATTAATATGTAATAATAAAAATATTGTGATAATTAGAAAAACATAAGCTATTTTGTTTTCGTCTTTTTGAATGTTTTTTAGATCGAGAATAATTTCTTGTTTGTTGCAATTAATAGAAGACTTTCATATTGCTATATATTGAAAACTCAGAATTTTATTTATATGTATATAAGTTTATCAAATTTAGCATTATTGATTTAGAAAGAATTAAGAATGAAATAATAAAATTTTTAAGTTCTTTAGAACTTAAACATTTCAAATTTTTGAAAGTAAAAAATTTGTTTATGAAGTAAAAATATAATTATTATTATTATAATTATTATTATTATTGTTGTTGTTGTTGTTGTTGTTATTGTTATTGTTACTGTTATTGTTACTGTTATTGTTGTTGTTGTTGTTGTTGTTTTTTTGTTATTATTGTTATTGTTATTATTGTTATTATTATTGTTGTTGTTGTTATTGTTGTTATTATTATTGTTATTATTATTGTTATTATTGTTATTGTTATTATTGTTATTATTATTGTTATTATTATTGTTATTGTTGTTGTTGTTGTTGTTGTTATTATTAGGCTGATTATGAAGTCGAATTTGAAGAATTCTAGAAATTGAAATTTATTAAAATTTTACTTTTTAATAAAATAAATATTTTTATTTTTAAGAAAAAAGAAGAAAAAAAAATATTTTAGATTTTAAGACTTTCAATGTTATATAAATGTTATATATGTTATTTTAGATTTGAATTTCACAAATCTGAAAATTAGATTTTGATCTATCTATAGTATTAATTTTTTTATATATTTCTTCTATATAAATAACAATGATTTATATGGCATTTTAACTTTAAAAACATGACAATGAATCAAATAATTTATGACATAATTTAATTTACGAAAATTGAATAGTAATTTAACTTGTCATAATAAAAAATATTTAATTTTATTATTATAGAAAAACGTAATCAATAAATAATATCAATAATAATAAATATACAATAAGTGTTGTATGGTAAGCGATGTTCTTTATTAGCGAAATGTTAATTGATTAATTGATTTTTGACATTAATTGATTAATGCTTAGTGGACTTAATTAATCTTAAAACTAAACATTACATATAGAATATGATTACATCTTTATGTAATTAAAATGACTTGCTTCTTGAAATGATTTATTTTTTTTTTTTGATTAATTTTTTATTTATGATTAATTATTTATTTTTATTTCCCAAACTATATATGTTTTTAAAAGATTTTTTATTTATATTTTTTATTATAATTTACATAGTTTTGAAAGGCATATCTTATGATACGAACATTTTCTAAATAAACATACTTTCGAAATTTTAAGATAATGTTTTTTAAATGGAATCATATTTAATATATTTGTGAATGCATTTCGACATTTTTCATAATAAAATATTAATTACGTTTGTTTATGAAGATATTTTAATTTGAATTTTGTAAAATTTAATATATAAAGGACAAAAAACATATAAAGTATAATCATCTATTTTTTTTTATTTTTTATACATTGATTGATTAATAAATGTATTAATAAATGATAACATGCATTAATAAGTTATTATTAATTTTATTATTTTTTAATTATTGATATAATTATATAAATGTTATTTTGAAATCTTGAAAGTACGTCCAAATAAAAAAAAATGTTTAATCTCCTAAAACTATTTTTTTCGAAACAATATAAATTTCTTTATGATATACAAAATTAATCTAAAAATTTTTATTTTTTTTTAATTTTCATATTTTTATAAAAACTTTAAAATTATATATTGCATTAAAAAAAGAAAGATAACTATACAAAAAAATTAAGTTTTAATTTTGCTAAACTATTTTTAATGTTTAGAAAATGCTGATTATAATTAAATATATCTATAGATGGAATTGGAAGATCTATTTAAATACAATCTGATATTGAAGAACTTAAAAAGATAAATATTTAAAGTATCAAGAGTGGAAATGATGTTATATTTTTTTAAAAAGAGGTCATCGTCGGAAATAATTACTAAACCTTATTCAGATTATGTGATAAAATTAATTTCCACATTGAATTTTTAATAGATTTTTTATGTGAAGACCAATAAAGACATATATAAAGATATATATATGAAAATATAAGAAGGAACGAGTATATAAGATCTCGATTAACTGTGATTATATGAGATCTCGATTATTCGATATCTCTTATTTTCTAAAGATATAAAATTTTAAAATAAAACTCTCGAAAATTGTTATCGGAAATTAAAAAACTCTCGAAAATTATTATTAGAAATTAAAAAACTTTCGAAAATTATTTTTTATTAAAAGATCGACGATAATTATTCAATAGTAATTCGATGCAATATCCACTAATAAAAATAATTTTCATTAATTAACTTTCATTAATAATTCTAAAATAAACACTAAAAGAATATTACTTTCAAATATATTTATACTTTTACATCAATCTTATCTTGAACGAAAAAAAATATTTATATGTATAAATAGTGTTTTGAAACTATTTCTATGAGAATATGTAATAAAAATTATAAGATTTCTGACACTTAGAAAAATAATTACATATATAATGAATATATTCATTATATATAATGAATATAATGAATATATTTTTATATAAATATATAGGGATGTACAGAACAAAAACTAGTTTTTAATAATAAAATCAAAGTGCTATAATAGATGAAATAAAATTTATAGTATATTTTTATTTATGCTTTAAAATGTTTGTGAAGTAGGATTATTTTGAATTAATTTTAGTTTGACTTAAGTTTGTTTAAATCCAATTTTTTAATAAATAATAAACATAATTACAATTGCATAATATAAAAATTCACTTTATATTATTATTAATGTAATAGATTCAAGTCATTAATGTAGTAGATAATATAGTAAATAATTTCTAATATTATTGGTGTGGATAATATGCTAAAACATAATTATGACATAACCTAACTTAAATCCAATATTTATAAAATGTATTAAAAATTATTTATAAAATGTATTAAAAAGTTGTAGAATATTATTGAAATTTTTATTTATTTGTTTAATGATTTGGTTAATGAATAAATAATAAGTGATGCTGAAATTTTCTGAAAGCCATAACAGAAATAAAAGAATGATTTTTATTTCTTATATAATATATGACAAGGATATTTATATACATATAATTGAAACTGAATCTTTAAACTATATAATCTAAAACTATATAATTAAATATAATAATATTATAACTATATAACTATATAATCATAAATATAATAATTATATAATGCTAAACATATTTTTACAAATATATTCTAAAAACTAAAACCAATGATTATATATATATATATATATATATATATATATATATAATCCTAACAATAAAGTTCCTAATAATATATTTCATAATCATTAAAATTAGTAATCGTTTTTTTATAAAAAAATTATTTTCTGGTTTTGATTACAAAAAGTAATAATATATTCGAATATTTTTATATTCACTTATTATTTATTTTTATTCTGCATACGATTAAATAAATTTCACATGCTTAAAGAGTATTTAAAACATTAATCACTGGTATTCTATATATAATATAAATTTTTCCTCAAGTGTAATACAAGTGTAATACAAATACTATAAAATTCGATTCTCCACTAAATTTCACTTCTATTGCTTTCTTCGCGTTGTTCGATTTACGGATCTATATTTTCTCGGTTATAAACTCGGTTAAGCGACATTAAAATGATTCTAACAATTTTTTCAACGCTCTGTGTTTCGACTGACGCATTATTATAATGTTGGCTCATTACAGTGATATACGATACAGTACGGTTCGTTATTCAAACTGATGCGAATAAATTGACGCTTCCTTTTTGTAATAACGTATATGTTATACTGCTGTATTTTATCACTCTCACGACGCTTTAATTCTTTAAAGGCGCGCGCCATATTTTTACGGTGGGATGTGGCTACAAAACTGCATATTTTCAGATCATTCTTAATTGTTCTTCATTGTGCCAGCATCATTGAGAGTTTTTGAGAGTTTAAGAAATTTAAGAAAACGTCTGATCTTTATATTTTCTAAACTTTATATTTAAATGTAGTATTTTTATATACAATGAAATTTACTAGATTTCGAGTCGATGCCAATGTTTTATAATCGAATACAATAGTATTGTCGGCTATCTAAGCTTTTTATTTTGTTTAAAAAATAGGAAAGGAAGTAAGGAAATTAATGATTGAATTTATAAATGGAATTTAAAAATTTTGAATTTGTTAAGTTTTATGAATTAATCAAAGCAATGATATTACAAATTAAAATAATATTAGAATATAAATTTCTTGAAAAAAATAATAATAATCAAATAATAAAAATCAAATTATTGTATTTTATTTTTTTTTAATTAAATCTTCGTAAATTTCGAAAGAAATTAATTTCTTTAACAATTAAATATTACAACTTTCTTTTCTAAATAGATACTAATATATAAAATATTCTGATATTTAGAATATTAAATAATAGAAATATCCTTAAAAAATTAATAACTTTCCTTGTATTTTTGTAGATTTAAATAACATTAAATATTTAAAGATGAAAATTCAGATTTTCTACCATAAATTTAGAATCTTAGATTTTACAACTTTTTCTAGATGTCTCATCGTATTTTAAAATTAAATGTCTC
Source organism: Apis mellifera (assembly GCF_003254395.2). NCBI lineage: Eukaryota > Metazoa > Arthropoda > Insecta > Hymenoptera > Apidae > Apis > Apis mellifera. Next base: position 4,559,665 of record NC_037644.1, on the reverse strand, counting down.
ATTTAATTTTAAAACTGACATGAAATAATTTTATATAAACTTTATATATTTTCATGCATTTGAAAAATGTTTGTCTGTAATCCATGTGTCATGTAAATAACTGTTAAAATGAAATAATATTGTGGTTAAAACAGAAATATTTGAAATATATCAAATGAGAATTATTTTTAAGAAAAATTCATAATTCATCACTACGAAATAAAAAGATAGCACAAATACAGAAATTTATCAAAATAATCTGTAAACAAGAGTATATCTGAAATTGATAGAATTTCTTATTCAAAGTAATGATAAATTAATTGAAAATAAGAAAGATTTTACATCTTAGTAATCTTTTGATATATGATTTAATGGAGATTATATGAATATAATTTAATTTTTTTTGGTATATTTTTATTTTTTATCGTAGATTTTATAAATATTTCACAGTCTTATTCTTAATAAGATAATAATTTTTAATTAGATTGAACTTTTAATTAAAGTTGCATCAAAAGTTTAATTTTTAATTCTTTATTGAGATATCTAGTTCAAAATTAGTTAAATTTCTATTATTTTTCTATTTATTATAAAGGGAAAAAAAGCTCAAATAAACTTTATTTATTGATTAATCAATTACGTCTAAATCTTAATTATTATTTCAATAATTATTATTTTTACAATAAGTTTAAATTGTTGTTGTTATGATATATATTTTGATATTAAATTTAAAGCTAAAAAGTTACATATATTTTTTTTGATTTTTATTTTTTATTAATTGAATATGAATACAAATTAAATGTTCTAAAAGCAAGATTGGCATGAATTAAATAAAAATAATTAAATCAATTATAAAGAAACTTTCATGATAGATATAAACAACCATATAAAAACAAAATCTGAAAAAAATAAAAATACTAGAATTCTCGGTATTTGAAAAAAAAAATTTCCAAAATTTATTACTATATATTTATATTTATTATTATTATTATAATTTAATACTATGTTTTTCAATTTTTTAGTGACATATTTCAAAATCTAATTAGATTTTTATACTTTTTAACACATATAATTAATTTATAGTTTATTTTAAAATATTTCTTTTATTTATTAAAAAAGAAAAAATATTTTAAATATATTATTAATATTAGATTACTATTTTGATCTAGCTAAAAATAATAGAAAGAACTTGTAATTAATTTTTATTGCTGCATTGATTAATTTATATAGTATATATAGATATAATATTTTAATAATTATTAATAATTTATTATCTATTAATATTAATAAATATTAAATATTTAAAAAACTTTAACGAAATATTATTTGGAAAATATTGATCTAGTATACCAATCTATATATATTGCATTTTAATTTTTTTTAATAGAATTTAAATAAATTTAAATAAATATTTTAATTTTTATATTTTTAGAACTTATATTTCTTTCTTTTGATGTTTCAAACAATAGAAATAGATTTGATTTCATCGCATCTCAAAAACATTATTTATTTCCAATAATCGAAGATTTCTTATGATATAATAAATGAATTATTATGAAAGCAAAAACGAAGTATTATGGATATATAGAATAGATAACAATTGCGAAAATAAATAATTGTCCGTTTTTTTAAACTTATGTTGATCGAGTGCTTTTACGAAAGCTAACATTACTTAACCAAATCCGAGATAGAAAAACTGAATACGAATACTAACTAGTCTGCATGAAAATTGTTGAAATAAATTGTCGTTTTTCTTCTAGTACATGTCACAAGTACCGCTTATAAATGGAAGAGAAACTTATCTATTCTACAGTTGCCAAGGAAGTCTTTTGTTTGTCTTCGAATGTATACCTGCTCTGAACGAAAAGATCAAAAGCTTTGCCTTTTCCTTAGAAAATTTGCTATTCAATTCCTATAATAGAAATTTTGATTTATAGAAATTTAGATTGGAATTTTTGCATTTTTATTTAAAAAAAAATTTATTCTGTTCAAAATTATTTTTTTCTGAATACTTTGAATTTTATTTCTTTATTTGATAATATGTTGAAGTTAAATCCTATGAATGTTTTAGAAATGTTTGATTTTAAAATTGGCAATTTTATGCAATTTTATATTCAAATATTATGTAATATTATGTAATAAATAATTAAATAATAATTGTATTTGCATAAAATGAATCTTAAATTTTAGTTATATTTTTTTTATGAAAATATTGTAGAATATAAGTTTTTATCATAAATAATTCATAAAAAAAAAATTTTTTTCAGATTTCTCCAAAAAATTCCAAGAAAATTTCAGAAATTCAAAAAGTTAATTTTTTTAAAATTATTTTTTTTAAATTACAATAAGAATAATTTAAATCATAATTTATATCTTAATACATGAATAAATACTATTTTTCTGTTTCAGGTAGGACATGTTTATCTTTGGAATCTTTGTGGAAGGTAATATAATTATTGATTAATAAAATGAATTCAAAACTGATTTTAAATATTTATTTTTTTTAAATATTATATTTAATTCAATATTTTTTCATCTGTTAATCTATTCTTTAATTGCAAAAAATATTTTTTATTCAAAAGCAATATATTTATAAATTAATTACTTTAATAATTAAAATTATAGTTTTTATTTATTTCTTATCTATATTTCCTTGCAAAAATTAAGAAATAAATTAATCGTTTCGAATTTATTTATATTTCTCATTTTTTGAACAATTAATTAGAATATTAGAATTAAGAATAGGTAGATTACAGTTTATATGTATATCAATAAGCAATAAGTTTTTTTTTTGAATAAAAATTTATAATAACAACTAACTAGAAATAAAAAATATTTTGTAAATTAATTTATTTATTTTAATTTATTTCTTAATTTTTTCATATATCTATTTTTTAAATACTTTAAATTTTTGTTTATCTATTGCATGAAAAATATTATCATTATTATTCATATATTATATATCAAATATTATCTATTTGAAGAAATTTATTTTGAACATGTGCTCATGTTATTGTATATTGTTTTTAATTGCGATCAATGTTCAATTACTGAACATGAGAAAAATTTTGAACAATAATGGACATAATCATAAAAAATAATCATTGAATGAATAAAAAATATTAGAAAAAAATATTAAGAAACAAAATTGTTTTATTAAGAAAAAAACTACACATTTCCAAATCTAAAACATATATTTATATATAACTCTATATTATTTTTGTTCAATCGAATCAAAATTCTGAAGTGAATACTTGTTTGCATATCAGATCAAACTATTGTCACGTGGAAAATGGCAAAGGCGAGTTTCGAAGGGTTCTGCTACGAGAAAGGCGTGTGGGATAGATAAAATTTTGAGTAGTAAGAATAGCTAAGAGAGACGTTTGACAAGCGGTCGGCCTTCATATATTCTTTCTCTCTTTCTCTTCTCGGTTTCTTTTTCTTCTTTTTTTTATTTGATACAAGTTTCTATATAAGGTATAACTATCATCACTATTTTCGTACATTTCTTATATACATTTCCTAATCAAAATGTTTTAAAATTAAATAATTATTCTATATATAAAAAAAATTGTATAATATTATAAAAAATATCAAAAAAATGTTTTTTTCCTATAATAAAAAAATCAGATAACTTTTTTTAAATGATACATTTTATATTATTTATAATATCATATATTTTTGATTTCATACTATTATAAATAATGCCATAACAAATGTAATAATATATTATTTCATAATATTGAAATAATTTTGAATAAAAAAAAATATCGAGTCAATTAAGGAAAACATTACCATTTTAATAAAATTAATCTTTAACATAGAAAATGCTAATTATTCATACATATTAAAAAATGACATACATATTAAATAAATGAATTCTTTAATATCGCGATATTTTTATATTTTGAATTATAATAAATGTTTTAATTCATTTTTTAATAAACAGACTTCTAAGTAATGAAATAAACTTATATTTATTATCATTATAATATTGTTGCAGTGAATTTTTTCACCTGTATAAATTCGCTATTATGAATGAATGTTAGAAAAACATAAAGTGATTTTATTTTATTATTAAAAAAATTTGATATTCGAAATAGTTTGGTATTCGGAATCCCCAGGGATTTTGATTATTTTTGTATATATTATAGCAATTAATATTTTGAATAACTTTTTTTTTCATGTTATCATATTATCATTTTTCTTTATATATATTATCATTTGACTTAAGTTTTGAAAATTTTACAAAAAGAGATTGCTATTGCTTCAATAGAATTTTTTTTAAATATAAATATTCGCAGTGTGTGCGACTGCCACTAATGTATTGTTTTTATAAACATTGCAATAGACAATGAGTGGCATTCAGAATATATAATTCAAAAAGCTAGAGAAGAAGTGATATCAAAGAGTCATTTTTGTTTCGTACAAAAAATAAAAAAAAAAGCTAAAAGATTATTTTATTTCCTATTGATAATATTGGAAATGTCAAATATTAACCATAAATATAAGTACGTAATATTTACGTGTCTTCTTTTTTATTATTTAAAAAAGTATATTTTGTTTCTTTTATAAATTGTATTAAAACATTGATAAAAGGTAATAAAGAAAAAATTTTAATATCATTTCATTAATTATTATTTTTTTAATTATCAAAATCATATTATCGATTTATTTCATGATCAACATAAATACCATGTAATTATTAATAATATTCTTTCATTTTAATAAGCTCTTAAACTTAATTTACATAGTTTTTTTTATATTTTTACTATTTTTTTTTAAATATCAAGATATATAGTATATTAATATGCTAGTTCTCTCAAAAATTTGTTTTATATTTTATTTTTGCACGCAGATCTGAAGTAATGGCCAAATTCGGAATTAGATTTAAATTTTAAGTTTATCATAATAAAAAAATAGTTTTTTCAATGATCATCCATTATATATTTGATTGATCATCTATCATATTTTGGGCACTATCTACTGTAATGTATTTGTACAAATAGTACATCGTATGCTTACATATATGTAATCGCGAACATATATATAATAATATATAAAAAAAATTCTATAATTTGTAACAATCTTTTTTATAAATACTTTGAAAATCAGATTGAATGATAGTAATATATAAAGGAAAAAGTTATTCAAAATGTTAATTTTTACAATATATATCAAAAATCATCAAAATCGGGTTCTCTTATAGTTATCAAATTTTTTTTTTTTTAATTTTTTTTATTGCAATTTATAATCGACTGAAAACTGATTAATTCTTATTCAGAACATTTTTTTTTGTTAAATTATTATAAATACTTCGAAGCGACAGTTACGTAATATATTCTAAATATATATGCGCATAATCTTCCATCATCCCTCGCTTTCTCTCGCCTTTTTCGCTTCTCCTACTGATGATGAATAGCGCATCTTTTTTCTCTGTCTTTTTTCTTCTTATTTGTAATGCATATATACCGTTTTTCTCTTTCGCTTTATATTTAATCGTTTCTGCGCTTTTTTTTTCATATAGAATATAGAATATGTCTTTAGTTATCAATCTTTATGTTTTGTTTTTTTCGTCTTTTTGCGATTTTATTCTTCTATATTCATTTATCAATTTTACATTTGTTCATTTATTTATTTATATTTTATTTTGATATATAAAAATATTAAATTGATATATGAAGATTTTTTTAAAGTTTAAACATATATAAATATTTTTTATAAAAATATTATATATGTTTATATAATATATATATTTTATATAAATTATTTAATAATATGCATTTTAATGTGTATATATATATATATATATATATATAGTATACATTATTTACAACAATAGATATCTTACATACGATGCTGATATTATTATCATTGTAACTTTAATCATTATAATTTCGAACCAATGATGATTTAATAATTGTTTTATATTTCATTTTCCCATTTCGTAGATGTAGAAAGGATATCAATGATATATATATCTATCTTGAAGTTACAATAATTAAATTCAATAGTAATATACAAGAAAAATGTATATTTTTTCTTTTTTAATTATTATAATAACTTTTTATTATATATATAATTTAAAAAATATTTATATATATTTATTATAATACATATTATTAAATAATGTAACTTAACTAACAATTGTAATTTTTTTTTAGTTATTATAATTTCGCAATCCATTTCATTGTCTTATATTTTATTTTTATTTAATCCGCGGATTTAAAGGATTTTTGACCAAATTCTTCAGATAGATATTAATTATAAGTGTGATAATATTAATCATTTATACATTTATACATTTTTGGTGTCAGTCATTATTTTTATAAATAATTGATAAGTAATGATTGCATGATATTGATATTAATTAATATGTTATCAAAAACATGTTTAGAACGAATTCAAGATAATAGTACCAACTATTTTTTGTAAATATTTCAAAAATTAAGATGGAATAGTAAAAAAAATTTAAAATGTTGATTTCTACAATATATTAAAATTTATCGAAATTTAAACATTATGTTCGGTTTTTAAATGATTATCTGATGATTAATGATACATAATAATTATTCTAATTTATAGCAAAAATTACAATCTAGTTTAAAAAATATTTTAATTTTATATAGTTCATTTCATAAAATTTAGTTTATGAAAAACAAAGAAGATGTAACGCACTAATTTTATATTTGTATTTTTTTATCTTTCTATATTCTCTATGGATTTTTTATTAAATTTAATTTAGATATTTTATTAAATTTAAAGATTGAATAATTAAATAAAATCTATGTGTATTGTAATAATTATTAAAAAAATTAAAGTATATAATATCTATACAAATGAGTAAGTAGATAATTAATCTGAGAGGAATATAATTAAAATTAAATTAATTAATATAATTATATAAAAAATTAAATTAATATAATTATAATTAAAATTATATAGGAATATAAGTTATATTCTTTATTAGTTAGTTATTATAAGTTATTTTCTATATCTTTCATATACTATCTCTTTAATTTTTTTATACATATATATATATATATATATATATATATATGATCACGAATGATAAAACTTCATTTTCAACAAAATTTCTAAAAATATTTCTATATACATTAAAGTATATAGATATCGTAAAAATAAATTTCTTCTATATTACGAATCTAGATTCTTATTATAATATTTACAATATCATTTACAATAAACAATGCCTCTATTCTTTTTTTTTAAATAAAAGTATTCATTTTTTCTTTTCCATTTTGTTCCTTGTCAGATATCTTCTTTTACATTTTTCGTAAAATAGATTGATTCTAAAATGTCATTATTCTTTGAGTCCTAATTTTATATTTTTCTTCTTACATTAATCTTATTCTGATATTGATTAATCATCTTATTCTATCATCCTTTAAAGTAAAATTTTTCAACTTCCCTTTTTATTTATAATTTGACTCTCTTTCTGGCTTTACTTCTTTCTTTATTTAAAATTTCTTCTATTATTTAAATACTTTTTATCTAAGTCATTATCAGTTTTGTTCTTATTATCTAAGCCTATCTTCTTCTTACATTATCCTATGTTTTTGTCATTTTCTCATTCAAATTTTCAAACTTATTTCAAACTTATATTAATTAAATTTCATTAAAAAATTTATTAAGATTCTTTAAAATTCTTTCACTATTAATGATGTTTTTGATTTTTAATATTAATAATATTTATCTATTATGATTACATTTAACAATGCTTACATTTTGAGGCATACATTGTGAATATATATATATATAAATCATTTATTTTTTTATTAGAATAATGAATTTTTTTATTAGATGTTCTTTTATGTTCTTAATGAATGTTTATAATTTGAAAATTATTTATTTTTAAATAATTTAAAAGCAATCGTAACAAATATAATATCATAATTATATAAAATGATATCATAAAATAATAAAGAAAATAAAACAATATTTCTATTTTGTGATTATTTGAAAAATCATTTATTCAAATAAATTTGTTTTCCAATTAATTTAGATAATTTAGATAAATAATTTTAATAATTATTATAATCAAGATATCACTATATCGATATCAATTTGTTAATTATATTGTTAAAACTAATTTGATTTTACTCGTATTTATTTTAATCAAACTTATTTTAATCAGAAAAATTTCAATCTATTAATTATTTCTTTAAAAAAAAAAAAAAAAAAAATTACAAAAAGTGAAATTTTATTACATGATATTTATAAGTTTCGGAAGTGTCGGATTTTAATCATTTGTTGTTCAATATACTGCGTATATTCTATTTTTATTCTGATATTGAAATTATATTTGATTCACTTCTTCAATTATTAGAATTATTTTAATTTAATTGTAAATCTAGAATATGATTAAATTTAACCATTACATTATTGTTTTTTGTTTTTCTTGCTTTGTTTTTTATTGCTATCTCTTTTATCTTTTTCCTTATCCATGAACTCATTTTCTTTGATCTTTCCTCATCTATCTATCTATTCACTATGTTCTAACTATCTTTCCTTTTTTTTCTTGTGAGTCACACGTAATAATAGATTACAAACGACAGGTTGCGCGTAAAAAGTTCCTGAGGAACTGGAATTCCGTTAGTTTCTTCGGTCCGATGCCTCTTTCATCCAATTATTTACTGTGTTTAGATGCCGTTCGATGCCTTAAGGGAGAATAGAAATCAGCAAACAATAATATGTCTGATCGAAACTGAATAATCATCATAGTCTAGATAGATTTTTGTGCTCCTCGAATCGGTAGTCCCTAAGTAAGTTACGTGAGATATTACTGTAATTCAATCGTTGTCTTTTGTTGAGTTCGAATAAAAAATCATTCAATCATCACAAATATATTCGATCAATTCAGAAGAAATTAGCTTTGGTTATTCCTTTATGTGAGATTATTCAAATATGTTCAATTTTGTTAAAATAGTTATGTTGTATTATAACGAAATAGTATTATGATATAATGTAATTATAGAATTTTTGTAATTCGTTGTTATTATTTAGATATGTTTTATTAAACATGGAATTTAATAGTGATTTGATAATGATACTTAAATAGAAAAATTTTTTAGCATGAGTAAAATATTGAATATATTATTCAATTAAAATAAATAATTAATATTTTAAATCTAACTTTATTTGTTTCTAACTCCGCTAACATAACTTTACTAGTAAATATTTTTCTTTTGTCAATGTTTCAAAATTTTATATAAATAGATAATAATAATAAAATTATATGTTACTTGTATATGTTTTTTAATAAATGTAATTTAATATTTATAATAGAATTAGATCTATTTATAATAGATTATTAATTGTCATTGAATTATTTCAGAAGAATAATGAAAAATCGTTAGATATTAAATATGAAACAAAATGCAATGGTTTTTAGAAATTACGGGACAGTCATTTGCTGCTTTTGTGGTATAATTTAAAAAGTTGTTGTGGTCATCACGTGACCTATATTTTACTTGCATGCTATTCCATTTATTGAAATTACTTGCGTGCATCGTATTGGATCGCATAATGAAATTATTGCATTAATATATATATGTATACATTAATATAATATTTCGTTTCATCTTCTTCGAAAATAATCACGAGTAAATTAAAGAAAATAAAAATTTTTCTTTCATTAAAATTTTTTATTAAATTATAGTTATAAAGAATTGAAATAAAATAAATATTTTATTATTTAAAAATTTGATTGTAAAATGTTAATTAAAACATAAGTTAATAAAAATGAATTGTATTCAAACTTTAATATTAATCTAATTTTAGAATATTAATAATAGAATATTAATATTAATTTAATATTAGAATAATTAGTTTATACATAATAAATAATATATAAATGATTTAATTTTTAAATATATAAAAATCATTAGAAATATTAATAAACAAATATTAAAATAAAAATATTAATAATGAAAAATATATATAGGTGTATATGTATAGCTGCTCTAAATGAAACATTTTTTTATTTGTTTGTTTTATTTTTAATCTCTTATCTCGAACAAATTTCTATTCAATTATGAAATGGCACAATTTTTCTGATTCTTTTAATTTTTCAAATATTATTCATAATTTGACTTTAATTATATAAGCATATCATTTCTTTTTTGTTTATAGAGTTTTTATACTTAACAAAACTAAAAAGTTTTTCGAATCAAAAACTTCTTCAAAAATTCCTTAGATTTTTGAGTATATAAATATGAGAAAACATGTGGTAAAATGAAAGAGAAAAACAGCTTAAACGAGGAAGAGATAATGCAATTGGAAGAGTAAAAGAAGGAAGACAAAATATAAAAAAAAAAAATCAGAGTCAAAAAAAATCAAACCAAAAGGAGGAAGGGGAGATGAATGGACCATGGTGTAAAAGGAATAATAAGAAGACGAAAAAAAAAAAGAAAATAAGAAAAATAAAGATATCTGCTCCATGAGCGGAACGCCACTCTAAAGCTCTTGGAGTAGTGAGACGCATAAAAACTCTGTCCTTTTTCTTTTCGTGTTCATCCTCCTCTCTCTTTTTCTCTTTCTTACTCTTTCACTCACTCATTCTTAGATTCTTCCTTAGATATTCTCTCGCTCACTCAGTCATTTAGTCAGTCTTGTTCCTCTACTCCCTCTTAGACCTGCTTGTTTTCTTCTTTTTTCTTTTTGTGCTTGGTCTTTTTTTTTTCTCTTGGTTCTCGATAGCGGTATAGAAAAAACTTAAGCGCAAATCGTCGACAGATGATCGCGACGCCAGTAAAAACAATGCTTATTGTGAAGGAAACATCGCGACAGTTTCAAGAAAATTTCCATTTCTGGTTCCGCTATTCTTCGATCATAATTGAATTATAATTGACATTAACCTTATAAGAAAGTAATATTTTCTTTTTTCTTTCTTCTTTTTTTATTTAATTTTTTTATCGTTTTTCTTATAAATAAATTTATTATAAATCTTTTTATTATGCGATATTAAAATATATTTTTTTGTAAGTGAATTATGAATTTTCATAAATATTAAATATTTTCATAAATATAATTTCCATAAATGGAATACAACTATATGATTATGGATTATGATTTTATGGAAAATCAATAATTTTTTCTTTTTTTTTATTTTGAATAAATTTTCTATAATGATCGATTCTTTAAAAATTATGTTTCATGTGTTTCATTCTTTGTATTGCATATGTTATACTTTTCTTTTTATGAATGATTAAATGATTATGTTATTATTTAAACAAAAAAAATTTTTAAAAATATCATGTATATATATATATATATATATATATATATATATATATATATACGAAATGAGATCAATAAAGAAATTCATTATATTTATAAATTATGATGATAATAGATAATAAATATAAAATATTAGAATAAGACAAATAGCAATAATTTTATTATGCTGTATAATTTATTTATAAATCATTATAAATATATTTATTCAAAGTACACTTATTTTAAGCTTTGCTTTTTAAATAATTTATTTTTTAAAAAGTATTTATCAGTTATAAATTATTAATAAGCTTTTATACGTATCTATATCAAAAGTAAAATTGCAATTTCTTTTTTCTTTATTTATATTTTATAATTTTTTTTAGAATCATAATTTAAACCAAATAATCTTCTTTTCATATTTATGTTGCACATTTAATAAATTTAATAAATAAAGATTGAAAATTTTATTAAGAAGATTTTTCTTAATAGAATTGAATTTGCTAGTTGAAGTTATTTTCTCCATCAATTTTAATTTTTTTAATTTTATATATTTCAAATTCATTAAAATCGATAAATAGGAAATTCCATCAATATATTAAACGAAATTTTTTATAAAAATAATGTTAAATAATATTAAATAATTTTTCGATTTGCATATGTATAAAATAATAATATAATAATATAATAAATGAAATAAACAATTATTATACATTTATAATTTAATAATTATTTACATTTTATTTACAAAATTTACATTTTATTTATAAAATCTGTGTATTAACATATGAAAAAAAATAAAACTTTTTTAGTTATCCGATAATGCAAAATTATAATATTTGAATTTCTTACAATTAAAATTTTTCTTATATTTAACAGGTTAGTATATATCAAACATACTGCAATTATTTTAAACTATTTGAAAATTTCTTAAGGAAATGCATGTTTATTTTAAAAAATTACGAAATTAATTATATAATAAAATTTTTTTGTAACAAAAAACCATGAACAAAAACAAAAACGAAAAAAAAAAGATATGCATCTATTCGTTATGAGTGTCTTGAGTGTCGTGCTACAAACACTCCTATTTTCTTTCACGGTATTAAGAGCCATAAGTTTCTAAGCCGTTGTTTCTCAAGAAATAGAAATAATTACTATTATTATTTATATGACAGATAGGATCTGCATTACAAGTTGTTTTTATAACATTCCTTTTACATACGATGAATATGTAGAACAAGGGAACTGACCTATCATACGATATCAGATCTAGTGATCTGCTGGGAAATTTTGTTTACCACTCAGATAACATACAGATAAGAAATCGCTGTTGAATCAGTTTAAGAATAAGCGCGGGAAATGAATATGAAAAATATTTTTTATATTGCATCATCATTTTATCAATTGTATTAATTAAAATTAATATTTTTTTGAATGTAATTGAAAAAAAAGGCAACAAATGTAAAAATGTAAAAAAGGAATTAGAAAATATAGGAAAATTAGCGAAAAATATAATAGATTAGATTAGAATTTATTAAGAAAATAAAAAATAAAAAAGTAAAAATATTATATTATGTAATAATTGTAAAAAAAACATTATTTAAAGGGCAACTTTATAAAAAGATTAAATATAATACGAATTTTTTTGCATTATTTTGCAAAATGAATTCTTTTATCTGAAATAATATTCATGAAATATTTAGAACGTATAAAGAACCTGTAAATACTGTAAAACATTATTTTTATATAAATATTTATAGTTAAATATAAAGAAATATAAAGAAATCGTAAAATTATATATCTATTTTTAGATATATAAAATTTATAAAGAGTTAATTCTTGAAAATTTTAATATCTTTTATTTTTTAAAATATTTAGTGTTTTTATAACTTATTATTTTGTAAGAATTAATATTTTTAATGAAAAAATTATAAATATTACCTTTAAAATATTTATATTTATACAATATATTATATTGTATATATAATTTATACAATTAACATATATATAATTAATTATATATATATATAATTATAATTTATTATAGTATAACTATTTATTGTATAACTATAACTTAAGAATTAAAAATTATATATTATATTTTATACAAAAAAAAATTCTATATATATATTCATACATACATATATATATATATATATATATATATATATATATATATATATATATATAGAAAGAATGCAAAGAATATAATTTTTAAATAGCGATACAACAATATTTTTTTTCAACAATATAAATAAAAATATAAGTAAAATTTCTTTTAAAAAATTATTTAAAAAATTGAATATAATGTAACAGATATAATTAACAATAAAATATTAAAATTGGCTGAGTCAGAATTGATTTCATAATTACTTCAGCTCACTTTTAAAATTTAGAAAATTCTTATAAAAATAATCTTATAAAATAAAAATTTAAATAATATTTAAATAATTTTATTCTAAGAAATATAAGAAAAGCAAAAAAATTTAAGAGAAAGAATATTTTTTAAAGAAATTAATATTATTAAAATTTATTTTTTGAATATTTAAATATAATATACAAAAAAAGATAAAAAAATAAACAAAAATGTCACGATAATATATAAACATTTTTTAATAACAAGATAATTCTATAAAAAATCTTATTTTAATATTATTTTCGTTAACAACGTTCATAAAGTTAGTCTTTTGACTATATGTATATATATAAAACATTAAATGTGATATATCACAAACATATGTTAATGAAAATTAAAAGTAAATCGTGCTACAGCTCGATGATGATGAGGACTGTATGTCGGTCTGTAAGTGGAAGTACGTCTAGACAGAAAATGCAATGCAGAAAAAAGACGGTTTTTGATGCATATCTTTATGCAGCAAAACTTTCACGAATGAGTTAGCTATATTTATGAAATATTTGCGAATATTCACGAAGATTTTCAACTATTGTAAATTTGCTGCTTGTGTAAATTTGATCAAAATAACGTTGTTGTCAAAATTTAAAGTACGTAAATTTTTATAACTTACAATGAATTATATTAACATTGTGGATTTTTTGTAATAATGTTTATGATTATTGTAATTACGATTATTGTAATTGAAATAAAAAAAATATGATCTTATTTACTTTTTCTCTACTTATATATATAATATAATATAAAATATATAGAGAGAGAGAGAAAAAGAAAGAAACTAAAGAAATAAAGAAAATATCTTTTTATAATAATAATAATAATAATAATAATAATAATAATAATAATAATGATTACTATAATAATATATTATAATTATTATTATATATAATAAAAGAAATGACTTATGACAAAAGAAAGTCGAGGATAAAATAAAATATATTTCTTTGATGTTTTTAAAAACATAAAGTTGAAATCGAAAATAAACCGAAAACATCTATTTATTTTTATTTATTTTATATTTATTTATTTTTGACCAAATTTTATATTAATAATATATCATAAAAATAACAAATTATTATATTTCTTATTTTTTAAAATCTTGAATTTTCACTTTTATTTTATTCAAATTTAGAAAAAAATTAAGTTCATGAGACAATAGTAATAATACTTACATGTTCTTATCTTTGATATTATGTCGCGAATAGAATTACAAATTAATAATAATAAGCTAGCTTAATAGAATTACAAATTAATAATAATAGATTAAATTTTTAATTTTTTTAAAATTTTATTTAATAATAATGAATCTTATAATCTTATAATAATCTTTACTATTCATTTCACTTAATTATTTGATTTATTATTTGATTTGGTTTATTGAATGTCGTTTCAATTATTCTTTCTTTTAATTTTTTTTATTATTTTTAACTCAACTTCTGACAATTCCATGAAAATCGAATAATCATAAAAGAATTTCAAAGAATTAGTTGTAATATTTCAAAAAGTTTTTCATCATTCGAAAAACATTGAATAACACATAAATACATTTATATATCAACATATTCTATCTAAGCACTTACATTTTCAATCAATAAGAAATAAACAGCATTAACAATGGAGCGTGAGAATTGTATTGGGCAGAGAGGCACATCCTATTAGGCCAGCAATGATGAAAATTGCTTATTGACAGGTGACAATCAATCATGCTTATTGAAAATTATTTCTAATATTGACAATTCAGTTGTTCTCTCAACAAGATTGTTGCAACTGCTCCATTAATATTCAACATATCATATTAACAAGACTAGTTTGAATTTGGAAAATTTCATGAATGAAAGAAAAATGCACAGAAAATCATGCGAAATATGCTAATGTATATTATCGTAATTTTTATGATAATGAATGGAAATTGGATAATAATTCGAATTATGAGGGACAACAAGACATTAGGCACTATGGTAATCACTGATCTCTCTTACAGTACTTCTACTTACGTGTAATGACATGCACAATTCAGACATTCCATAGGCATGGAATCATTGGAACAAAGTTTGACTTCAGAGAAAAATTATAATTATAGTTGAATTGTAGTTTTATATTATAATATAATTAGTAACACTATGTTTTTTTGTAAAATGTAAAAAAAATTATATATTATATATATTCTTATATATAATAGTATAATATATTTGAAAATTTATAAAAAGTTGTACGTATTATATTTAATTATTTACCGATTATTGAAAATTATTTAAATAATTGAATATAATTGTAATATTATTTACATAGGCACAGTAGCATTTATAAATTATGTAGAAAGAGAAGAAAAATTTAAAAGTTTTAATGATTATTAGAAAAAAAAAAAAAAAAATAATTAAAGTTGTTAAAAAGAAAATAAATAAAAAATGATTGATGTAGATTGTAAAATAGGTAGTTTAAATTGTGATAATTATATATTTTTTTATTTTCATCCTTATAATATAAATATATCATTTAAATTTTTAATTTGATGATTTTATTCGCATGTGTATGTGTGTGTGTGTGTGTGTGTGTGTGTGTGTGTGAATTTTTTTGCTAATAGATTTATGAATTATTCTCAAGTTATTATCAAATATAAGAGAAAGTTTTTAAATTCAAAAATTAATATTTCTAATAATATAAAATATTATGTAAAATTAAAACATTATTCAAATGTTATTTCTTTTAAGACTAAATATTTCATATTTTATTTACGCATTAAATCTCGAATCGATTAATTTTGAAATCAACGAAAGTGCAAAGTCAACAATGTTAAGAAAAACTTGGAAGAAAATCAAAGAAAAAAACTAAAGCAAGAGGAAAAAGAAACAAACTTGTAGCGTTAAAAAATCTTTATAAGAAAAATATGTTTTATTTATGTAAAAATAATTTTCTAATCATTTTTTTACATAATTTATATTTTATATATAATACTTAATATATATGAAAGAAATATTTTAAAAATAATTAATTTATGGAAATTAGAATTTTTATAATAATTTGCTTTAAATTAAATATTTTGAAATTTAAAAATTATACATATAATACATATATATACAATATATGTACATATTGTATATATATTTATTATACATATATTATATTATATTATTATATTTCATTTTTTTGAATCTTACTTTATTTGCTTTATCATATTATATCTTATTACTATATTTATTATTATATTAATACCAGATTATATTATGTTTATTATAATTCTTATCTTTCAAATAAAATTAAAAATTCTAATCAACTACTTAAATAAATTCTATTTAAAAAAAAATTGAAACTCTACATTTCAACGAACATTTTTGTTCAAAGATATTGCAAGATATCTATTGTTGTGAAATAATTTAAGGAAATAGTAATATTCGAATTTTGATAGTTTATATGTCATTGTGTATTTATGAAAAAGATTTTCACAAAAATTAAACGACTTATGAAAAAATGGTTTTGTTATATTTATTATAAATACTTCATCGATAGAATATTTAATTTATAGAAAACTTTTTATTTATAGAAAATATATGAACAAAGAACTGCAAAAAAAGAGAAGCATGGAATGCCTAAATCTTATGTGGGATGATATTGATTCCGAAATTGTGAACAAGATTGTGAAAAATAAAAATAAATTAGTGAAAAAAGAAGTGTGAAATATTGAAAAGAATTAAAGAGTAAAAGAGGAGACAAAAGATTAGAGAGAGATTATGTTAAAATGAGAATAATTACATAAGAGATATAGAATAGAAAAAGATATTGTGAGATAGATACTACTCACTTGATGCTACGAAGAAGGAAGAAAACGAATTATACTAGAATTCTAGTCTGATAAAACGTAGAGATAAAAGAAAAAACTGAAAAATTCAGAAAAACAGCGAGAAGATACGAAAGAAGGAGATGGCAGCAAAGGCAAAGTCAAAGATGAGGCAGAAAGGCTAGAGATGGGAAAGAAGATGATGGAAAAGGTAGAGCGAGCAGAAAGCGCCTCGTGCTTTGGAACTCGTTGTTAAAGCCGATAGAACATTGCCATCACCACAGCGAGCTCCAGCTGCAGAATCCATATTCTTGCTTCTATCCTCTTTACGTTCATCGGAAAGACCACTTTCTTTTTCTATATAGTACATATCTGAATAAATCACACAGAAATATTCCACGCATCATGCTGGAATGTAATAGTAAATATATATAAATAGTGAATAGTATATAAGTATGTATTATAGTGCTATGGTATATTTGTCATAACTTCAACCATCCTTTTTAACACCTAAGAATGGTAATTTTAGCAATATATGATTGTTTTCATGTTTTATTGGAACATTATAACTATTGATACGAAGATTTATAAGATATTATTGAAAATTAACAGCATTGATTGAAATTTATAAATGTAATTGTAATATTTTTATGCACGAAGGAATATAATTGAAATTGATGAATTGAAAAGGATAATTTTTTCGTAAAATATATATTTGTATTGTATTATATTGTATCATTATATTGTATTTCATAGTTTTTTTTATTGTTAGGAAAATGAATTGTTTTCAAAAATATATGTACGAATATATTTAAATATATATTATTTTCGTTTTTGTTTTATATAGATTTTTTATTAATATTTTATATTGTTTTATATTTTTATTAATCTTTTAGCGAAATATTTTAACGAAGAATATTTTTGTACATGTTCTGTTATTATATTATTATATTATGTAAATCTTAGAAATTTAATATGAATTTATTGTATTTTGAAAAATGAAAAATAATTGATGAAAAATTCATCAATGTTGTGTTTAAAAATATTAATTATTGTCAATGATTATCTACTGATATTATTTATTCATTAGTTACATATTATTCATATTTCATTTTATCTTTTGATTTATAAGTTATCAAAATGTGTTGTATAAGTTTTTAAAAAATTAATATGAATTTTTGATATTTCGAATAGTTTCTGATTTTTATTTCTCTGAAATTCTTTATAATTTATTTTTCAATTTATCTGCACTGAAACAATAACGAAGAATTTGTTATCACCTCTTGCATACCAAAATATTTTCAATGAACAATAAAATATTATATAAACATTTTATTTATACTAAAGTAACATGATCATTTGATAAATGATTTTATGAAACATTTAGCTTCTGTTTTGGTTTCAAGATTATATTTATTGTTAGCATTAATCTATATATAAATCATTATTTATTTTAAAATGTTAATGAAGAAAATTTATTCTTTACAATTATAATTTATTAATTATTAGTTAGTTTCTTATTAATGGTAAAAGAAAGAAAAAACAAAAATTAGTTTTCATCAAATTTAGTTTACTTGATTAAAAAATTCAAAAATATGTAATTGATGAATGAATTTTGATTAATAGATGATACTTTTAGAATATACTTATCAATATTTATTTTAAGACATTGATTTTATTATATGATTAAATATTTTTATATTCTTTAATTAACTTAATAAATTAAGTTATTATTATTTCATTATTAAGAACATTTTCATAAAGATTGCATTGATGTTGATGATATTAATAGACAACATATGTTTTCAAGATATGTTTAATGTCAATAAAAAGTTGTTTGTTATTATTTCAATGAAGATGCATCTTAACGAAATTGAAACAAAACATAAATGTTCCTCAGATTATATTATTTTTATGTGACAAATTTTCTAAAATATAAAATATTTATTTTTGAAATATATAATAATAAGAAATGACAGAATGTTTTTTATAATTGCTTCAAAATATAATAATTGAAATACACATATTCTAATTGTTTATTCTCAATATAATATAAAAGATTTTTATATATTTTTATACATTATACATTTTTATACATTTTTATATATTAAAAATGCAGAATTTTCAGATTGAAAAAAATATATTTTTCTAAATACATATTATATAATATATATATAATATATAATACATATATATATGTATTATATATATAATACATATTATTTATATAAATTAAAATATTTATTTATTGCTATTATTAAAATAAAAATAATATTTATGAATAATTATAATAAAAAAAATTCTAATCAAGATACTTTAATGAAAAATCTTCACATAATGAAACTTTTACTCTAAGAAACATATTTCATATTATAATATATTGTAATTTAATATTTCTTTTTTTTTTTTATGAATCATCAACCTAAAATAGTTGTAAAATCAGTTTGTAATTTATTGATTTGATAATTTTTTGATCAAATCGATCAAATTTATATCTATTTCATGAGTTTTTTTTTGCATATTATTTTAAATTCTTTCTTGATTTATATTATTCAGTTATTAGATTCTATCGATCTATATCACGAAAAAAATATCGAAATTGATTGCTAGTTCTAAGATATTATACATTATAGTTCGTCATCTATATGCAAATGCAAGACTAGTCGGTTAAGAAGGTAGAATTTTTGATGGTTACGTGAACAATTGAAAAAACTTGACAATCGATCATTCGTTAGTTAACGAATAAATAGATAAATTTATTTTTTTTCTTTTTATGATCCAATTATTTTGAATACTGTGATTGGATATTATTTTTTTCTTTTTTTTACCTTAATTTTAAATTTATATTGTTTTTTAAATATTGTTTCAATGTCAAAATTAATTAGAATTATTGTTAGTTGAAATAAAATAAAATCTCTATTATAAATGTGAAAAAGATTATATTTAACTTAATTTAAAATTCACTTTAATTTTTTTTGAAATATTGAATAAAAATTTCTGTATGAATAAAAATTAAAAAAATTATTTATTATCTAATTGTGAATAATTTAATATAAAATTTCTTATTATTAAAATCGACAAAAAAACGATAAAAAATCAATGCCAAATTTTTTTATTATTAATGTTTAGAAAAATCAATTTATATTAGTATTAACAATTGCATATCTTATTAAAGATCATTTTGAATAATTTTTCTTTTGTATATAATTGGCTGTTGGTTTTAATTTTCAAATTATTTCCGAAAAATTTTTGATGTTATATAATATTATATGTTATATAATTAAATTCTATTAAATTCTATCTAACTAAAATATATTGTTAGTATGCATTAATATTGCAAATTTATTAAATATTTTATCAAATTTATTCATTTATACATTTAGTATATCCGGTTTAATTGAATATGTTCAAATATCTAAAAAATTATTTCAGATAAAAGTTGTTTGATATAAACAAATATATTATTATATATAAGAATTACATATATAATACATATATAATACATATATTATGTAGTATTAATAATTTTTTCTGAAATAAGGCGCAGAAGTTACATGAAGATCAATTTTAATTTTTTAAATAGAATTATATATTATTAAATACATACAATATTTGGTACAAATCGTTATTTTTTATAAAAATATTATATTTAAAAAATCTTTAATTTAGAAGATATAATTTGAAGTTCAGAGAACTTATCATATAAAAATCGAAAAACATGCGAAATGATACTCTCTATTACTTATATTCTCCTTATCTAATATATAGTGAATTTTATAATTATCAAATTATATCTCTTGAATTAAAGATTTTTTGACATAAATAGCTAATACTTTCTTGTAGGAAATAACAAATTATACTGATTGATGCAAAAAAATTATATCGTTCTATCATTTTGTAAAAAATTAAAGTTGTTGAAAATATTCATATAATTTCTACAATAAAAAATCTATAATAAAAAAATTTGACAATTCTATTATGTAAATGTCACTTTATAATGCTATTGATCTCGAAAGAATTAAATTATTGAGAAAATCTAATCAACTGATATTTGATAAGTTAGATTAATTTATAAAAGATATTTTACTACTTAATGAGACATAATTGAAATTCCGTATAGTATTTATATATTAAAAAGAGATAATTAATGCCAAGTTTATATTAGATAAATTATAATATATAATGTATAAATAAACTATAACTAAACTTGTGATTATTAAACTTATATTATTAGCAAGAAATTCGATTTGATAAATAATGTAATTTTTAATTTAAGTAAATTTTAAGTTTAAAGAAATTTTTTTATTTGAAAATAACAAGCTCAACTGATTATTGTAATAAAAATTATGGAATTTCATTTAAAAAATTAAAATTGATTATATGATTTTTTTGCATTATCTTTAAGAAAATTATTAATACTGTTTAATAAATTTCTTTATACCAAATGACTTTTTTACGAAATATTTTTTCGTATCATTCGTATTTTTCTAGATATTTAAACATTTATAAATATATATCATAAATATATAAATATTTTATAAATATATGAACAGTTATAAATATATATAATAGTCATCAATTAATACTATATATAAAACGAATGAATTTTGAAGTCAAGTTCTTGATAGATTCCAATGGAATCTTTTTTAAGTTTTGTTTTATATACAATATTAAAAATAGATAATAAATATAATAATATTAGCATTATAATTTCGGTTGTTTAAAAATTATTTTCCTATTTTACCGATTCAAAGAATATGCATTGATAGATAGAATTCAGTATAATAGTATTAAAAGTTTTCTGCTCGAATAATTCGAAAATTAAAATAAAGATGCTTAAAATAATATAATATATTTTAAGATTATTGAAAGCAATAAGAAAAAAACTAATTGATAGATTCATATTAAAAAAAATTATCATACTGTATTATAATAAAGCTATGTAAAATCAATATTAAATTTTTCATTATTATATCATTATGCACTATGAAAAATACAATATTTGTCCATTATTAAATAAATTGAAAATTGAAAATTCAAATTTAAATAAAATTACTATTATATATTTAAATTATATATAATTTTCCGTAACCATATTTACTGATTTCTTCTAGTATATTATACATCCCGGAATCGGAACATTTCACGAATCGATTATTTCGACGAGCCCGATCCAAAAGGTTGTTGGTGATAAGGTAATGGTGGATTACGGTTATTATGGAAGACAGCAGATTCGTCGTGGTGAACGTTGATGAATGGACCTGTTGCGGTCTAGCGAAGGTTGCCAGCATAGAGAGAATCGTCCAAACTGGCTTTAATTCCTGTGTATACACTACCATGGCCTCTACGGATGCTCGAAAAGTGGTCGTAAGAATCTATGGGGGGCTGGCTTTATGGGGTAGCCGGAATTAACTATTAAAGTATGATTGTACTGGCAAAGGCCGGCAGCTTGCCGAAACTTGACACCATGATCCTTCGTTGCGCCATACCCGTGTTCTCCGAGCATAAAGCATAGTCGAACCTATTAGGACTGGTTCTACAAAGCGACTCTTGACCGGGCTGAAGAGCCTCGCGTAATTTCTTCGTCATCGGGAATCGTTATACCTGCTTCATTCCTTGTTTCGTTCTTTTGTTGTTTCATGCTGTGCCATGTTAAAAGTAAGTAATAGAAGGGCTTGAAAAGGCTTTTTTCCATTTTAAATTCAGCATTTTCTTTTACTTTGAAAATTGTCCAGAAGAAGAGATAGAGAAAAAAGTCTATTAGATAGTAATAATATAAAAGTATAAAAAAAAATTTTAATATATAATATAATATAAGTAATATAATATAATCAAACATGTAATTTTTGTTAGAAATTTTGTGGTTGAAAAAATTTTTTGAAAATGAAAAAAACTTGAATAATATTATATTAAGATATTTAAGAAGAAATATCATTGTTGCTTAATAATAGTATAATAAAACCGAATACAAAAATGAAATTTTGTTTAAAAATATTTAAATATTTTCCACTTTTAATAGAAATATTGAGGTATAATTATAATTTCTTTATTTACTTAATGTGAATAGTTTTATAAAATAATAATAAAATTTTTCAAAGAATTTGAAGTCAGATATAGAAGACAAAGAAATTTAATATTTTGATTGGCTAATTACAATATATAATATGTAATTTTATTAATTATTTCAACAAAAGGAATATTTTATATATATATATATATATATATATATATATATATATATTAATTATTTCAACAAAAGGAATATTTTATATATATATATATATGTATATCTATTATATCTATTATATCTAATTAATTATATTTATATTATTAAAGTGAATTTTTAAGATATCAAATTTCGAAAATCTCATTAAAAATTCAAATGAAATAATTAGAATTTTTCTATATTAAAATTAATATTAAACAATTTTATTAAAAAATGTTAAATATTAAAATAATATTTAAACTAATAATTTTAATTTCAAAATAAATCGATTTCTTAAAATTACTTACCATTAAAACGATTAATGTAAATACATAAGTGAGTTGTTTTAATACGAATTGTCGACTGAGCATAATTGTGAATAAGCAGTATTGCCACGAATGTGGTCATTGCTCCAGTGGTTAAAATGATGGTTTAGTTGATGACGTCAACGATATCCCATGAAAACGATCAACATTTGACTCGAAATCGCACGTGACTTGAGTACAATGCCTGTTTGGAAACACATTCACATTAAAATATTTGATTCATATAAATTATTATTTTTTGATCTTAAAAAAATTTTTTCATTTCTTCTTTAAAGAATGCCTTCTTTTTTGAAATTTTTTTTTTTTTTTTCTCTAATGTTTCATAAGATTTACTTTATGAAATTATCAATTTGTGATTACTAGTGAATTTGAAATATATTGCTAAGAGCATTATTTTGAGCGATTTTTTCTTTACACACCAATCGATGGTTGGTTTTAGTTTTCGAATTATTCATTAAAAATTTTTGATTTGATTATTGAATTCTAATATTTGAACATTTGTAACAGCATATGCATTATTTATGATGATATGATAATATCAATATATTATATATTTTGTATCGTGATATATTTGTATAAAGAGATAACAATTATATATCGTATACATAAATAAAATTCAATATAATAAACAAATTTTTGTTTATTATAAATATTTTGAAAATGAAATCGAATAAATTATATGTAGAAAATATATTATATGTAGAAAAATTGCTCAAAGAAATACTCTTTACAACATATTTCATTAATTAAAATTAATATGAATTGGCAAGTTTAATTGACAAGTTCATTTTAAGTTCGATTTTTTCTAAATTGAAACTTGAAAATATTATATTATAGTTTTGATTATATTACGTAAAATTATCTTTTTTTTATTCGTATTATTCCATTTTTTAAAAAATACTCAAATGTGAATTTGCCAATTAGCTGTTTTCTCATCAATTGTAATGAATTTGAAATATATTGTAAACATTATTTTGAATATCTTTTCTTTATATATATATTTAATGATCGATCTTAATTTTTTTTCAAGTTTATTTGCGAAAAACTTTCAATATTATTAATTGAATTATTTTATAGATATATATTATATCTATAAATATAATATACATAAGAATATATGCGACTATCATTTCTCAACTGTTTATATAAACAAGATATAATGAGTAAATATCACTATAGTCATCCACTATAGTATCCACGTATATTTTATACCGAACTTGGACATTCCATGGATCCTTCAGATACATATATTGCAACATAAATGCTAAAATATAAATATAATTATCAGATTGATTGGCTCAAATTTAAACTTCGATATAAACAATCGAAACTATTTCTGAATTTCTTACACGATGAAAATAATCAAAATAAATAATATAGTAATTATTAATTTAATAATTTAATAATTAATAATAATTTCATCATTATTAAATTTATTAAAATAAAACAATATGATTGATAATGAATTATATATTTTTATAATATTTATATAATATATATAAAATATATATAATACATAATATATTTATAATATAAAAGCAAATTTTCGTAGCTTATAATATTATCATACTCTTCCATAGAAGATTTATTTATTATACGAAAGATAAAGATTTATCGCCATATTTCCATGTATATTATTTTTTATTTTTTTCATAAATCTATAGTGAAATTGCAGCATTAATTTTAGTTTAACCTGTTTAATTACAACAGTTTTCATTTCGTTGAAAAAATAAATCTCACAAATGGTGAGAAAAAGATATTAAGATAAAGAAGAAATAATATAAAAAAAAACGTGCACTTTCGTTAAACATGCGTCGAGTTACGAACGATCTTTTAGTCGCGTCTATTTTTCCCCTTCTCTTTCCTTAGTTGTTTCACGATAAAATGCGAAGGTTCCCTGCGTGGAGAATTGCCACGTGGTGGCCTACGTAGACTAAACATGAACATGCGGTAAGAAAACTGAAGAGAAAATTGGGGTGAAGAAAAGGAAGAACTGGTTAAAAATTGGTGGTAACGCTTGTTTCCAACTAACAGAGGAAATAATTTTTTTTTATTTTTCTCAGATTACTATCCGCTTTTGTTGTTTATTGGTTTAATCTTATGATAACTTATTTGTGATAAGAAAAAAATATTTGTGATTAGAAAAAGTTTGGCAATTCTCTTATTGCTAGTGTTTTTTTGACAATTCTGTATGATGAGTTTTATTTAAGTATAACCAGAATATTTTTCTATATTTTGTTTTTTCGATGTTATTTCATATGTTATTTAAGTGCTAAAGTAATATATAATAATATAATGATAAAATTATATAATTTATAGTATTATATATACTATTAAAAGAAGTGATATAGAAATCTGAATTAGATTTTTCGAAAGTTATAAAATTATAATTTAATAGGTTTTTAATACTAATTATAAATTTTTGTTTTTAGTATTAATTCTTTCAATTTTTATTTATATTTTTGAAAGATTTAATAATTTTATCTTTTTTGTGAAATTTTAAAAAGATCTTCTAAAATCTTTTTCACACAGCAATTTATCTATTGCGATTTATAAATCCGTCCTTTCACACAACAATTCGTAAATAATCATATATAACAGATATCGATCGTATATATACATTTATAGGAGCATTTGAGATGACGATTTTCATGAAATTCGAAATTGTCATTCTGATTTCGTATAATAACCTTGGTCAACATTCATATAATAATTATACGAATTGCTTATTCGTTGAACAAGATAATATTACGAAATTAGATATGTATTGCATCCGATGAATACTTTATAATTGAATACATATCGTGATAAAAGCCTACGAGTTTATATGAAATCGAATCTTTTATTAATTTTTTTCAATATTTAAAATTAATAATAACATATATATATTACAAATATTAATTTCATTATTATAAATTTTAATATTGAAAATTTTGCTTAATTCAAATTAAATTCGCAATATTTAAATAATTTAAAAAAAATAAATTTATGCAATATATTTTGACATAAAATTTTTTTCAAATAATCTAAATTTAATAATTCTCGAAAATATGAAATATCTCTTAAGACATACAAAAATTTCCATTATAATGCACATTAAACGTAAATAATTTGTGAATATATGTAGTATTTAATATCTACTTTTGAAATTCAACATTTTTTCACATTTAAATTATTTGCATGATAAATTACATTATTTCTCACATATAAAAATTTTTATTTTTACAAACAGAATTTTTTTTCTTTGATAAACGATTTAACTTTTTTGATTCGACCAAGAAAGGATCTCGAAACAGTGTGCAACAAACTTGCGAACATGTTTATTGTACGAATCAAATACTCAGCGGTGGTTGATGTTTCTTTTTTCCTATATGTTTCTTCACCGCAAAGAGTTTAGTAGGTAAAAGATAGTACTTTTAAGCGCAGTTTCCAGAAAAGTGTCCCGGAGGCTGGTTTTTCCAATTTGTGAACTTGCAAGTTCGATGCTTCGTTTTTCTCTCTATTTTTACTTCTCTTCCTGTTTGCGGATAAAATAAAATATAATTTGATAAATGCATGAATATTTTTATAATTCTTATTTAAACTTTTGAATCCATCGTTGGATTTAATCGATATCATCCAATAATAAATAGGAAATCTTGCATTGAAAAACAGTATTCAAGATCAAAGATTTTTGGTTTATTTTTTGATTAATTTGTATTATATGTAATATTACTATTATCATTCTGCATAAAATTAAAAAATAATATGAGTAATATAAAAATACTAACAAAGAAAATGAAATATTCTTTCATGATATAAATTAAAATATTATTAATTCTAATTCGATATTTATCTGCTAACTAACTGAATATGTTTTTTGAAACATATTGAGAAATAATATAATTCCCAATATTTTTTTAAATTTCTGATTTTTAATTTCAATTTTTTAATTTATTTAATTTAATTCTTTTAATTTCTCTCTATTTGTAAATAACAAAAGTTAAATAATTTTTAATTTTGAAATATTTAAAATATTCTAATAAAAATTTATTATATTATTAAAAAATATTTATTTTTTTTATATAATTTTTTAATTTCTAAAATATACTCATTGTTTTATATATATATATTGCAATTTCATGATAGTCTATATCTACTAAAATTGATATTATAAAATTGATTTCAAATTTGATAAATTCTATATTTATATCAATTAAATATGATTGATAATATATAAAATTGATAAATTTGAAATATTTTTTATTCTCTTTTTGTTGTTATGTTTTATATTTAGTTTAACTAATGATGGATATTCGATTTCTTGCTTTGCAAATTTTCAAATAATTGCATCGTGTAAAGGCTCTATTTATTTTGCTTCAAATTATATATAATTTTAAAAAATTTAAATTGAAATTAAATATGAAGTTAAATGTATGTATATGAAATAACTTTGTTTTTATTATTATTTAACTTTATAATAAATTTTTAATATAAATCTTTAATAAATATTATTCCATATTATATGCTTAATCTTATCTAATCTAATTTATTTATATTTTTTTTATAATTTTTATATAAATATTAAATAGAAATATTTAACAAATCATTTGCTAATAATTTATAATAATATAAGTATGACTTATCTCAATAAAAATTGACTTATTTAAATAAAATATTAGATAACTTTATTTATATTATACATATACATATTTTATATATATTATAATCTTTAATATCAAATTATTTGTTTATTTATTTGAATAAATAATAATTATGAATAAAATATTTGGAAGTAATTTGTACTTTGCATGAAATAAAGTAATTTTTCTTACATTATTTGTAATAATAAATGCATGTATAAATAATTATAAACAAATAATAAATATTTGTAATAATAATGCAATATTTGAATTAATTTTTTTATTATGAAAAGTAATTTGATATTTTATTTTAAATAAAGTATATTTATTTTTATTATCATAATATTTCAATATTATTACATCTAATTTGTTATTACTTTGTACAATTTATTAAAATTCATTTAAATTATTATAAATTGATTATATTTTATTTAAATATTTATGATTAAATATAATGCTTATATTTTAAGTAAAAAATATTGAAATAATTTTGTTAAAATGAAATATTTTGTTGAAATAATTGAATTTATTTCATAGTTATAGTGATAAATACATCAATGAAAAATATTTATTAAAATATAATGTATGAAAATATTAATTAAAATAATAATAAGTTTCTAAATGTACATCAAAAATGATTATTTGAAAATAAGAAATAAATAATATTTTTTAAATTTATATTGATTATTTTATATATTATTTTTTATAATTATTATTTATAGAAAAAAAATAAATATAGAAAAATATACATTTGTTTAACAAATAAACTTCTTTATATTTTTTGATTAATTATTTTTTATTATATTTATTATATTATATTTTGAATGAATTTATGTAAAGTTTTTCTTAATTTTTCATTTATCCTGTAATATATGTATATAAATGCGAATAATAAAATACAATAAAAATTGTCTGAATAATATATCATAAAATTAATATTTAAATAATTCATTACATATAAAAAATTTTTTCGATCAATTTTTTCAAATCTATATTGAAACATGTTTAATTAAAATAATTTTTACGTATTTGTAAAATAAAATTTCAAATATACTTATATAATATATAGCATATCATTCATTATGTATTATATATTATATTTTTTTATATTTGCATTTGTATATTTGCAATTTTTTCATGTATAAAAGTTACTTATTTATATATTTATAGTCGATAAATATTCTTGATTTAAATATAATTGATTCAAAGCGACTTAAATATAACTCAAAGTTTTAAAAATAAAAACTTTTTTTAATTATTAAATATTCTTAATATTTTAATATTCTTTAAATATTTTTAATTATTTAATAAAAATAAAAAATAAAATAAAATAAATATTAATTTTACTTTAAATTACTTTTAGGAAAAATTTGAATTGACTTTTGAATCATATTTATATTATTCATATTTAACAATCTAATTTATCTAAGTTGATTTTGTGAAAAGATTTTTATTTCTTATTTTAAAAATTATTATTTATATTTATGATCTGCAATATACACATGAGAGAAGCGTTTTTATTAAAGAGAGTCTCATATTGCAATTGGCTGTTCGAAAATCAATAATTTTGCACGAATCAGTAGAGAAGAGCATTTAGAGAGCTAGTCTGTAACCTGCATTTCCGATAGAATGATTTGCTAGCAAACGATGCATTACACGCTGATACAGAGGTCCCGAATGTTCACTTTGATATGCTGTCGTGTGCGCACGCTGGTTCACAGATAATAGAAAAATGTATTATGAATTTATTATTATCTTACGTGAAGCCTATAAGAAAGGTTAACAATAACAAATTCTGAGGTGAAATGTTAATAAATTATATTGATATTGCATAGTTGATTGATAATTACAAAATTGAATCACAATAATAAATAGATAAACTGAAAAAAAAATACAAAACTACTGTTGGGATCATTTCTCGAATTACTGTTATTATTATCATTGTTATTCTTATATGATTGTTTTTATTATTGTTATCTCTACATTTGATGAATCAATAATTATCATTGTTATTCTTATATGATTGTTTTTATTATTGTTATCTCTACATTTGATGAATCAAAGTTTTTGCAGAAACTTTTTTCGTTTCAAAGATATTCAATATGAAAAAAATAATAAGTTTTAAGCTAATGAAATTTCTTTTTCTTCTTTTGTTTTGGAATAATATATTAAGATGAAATATAAATTGATCTTTCATAATTGAATAAGTAAATGAAGTTTTGTTTATTCGCAAGAAAATTGAAGAAAGAATTGTAAATGAGTTATTATATATTTTTTTCTTTAATTTGCATTATAGGAAATAATGATTATTATTAGATTTTTATTAAATTTTTATTAGATTGTTCGAGATCAATTTAATGATGTATCAATGAGACGAAAAAAACAAACATACTTAAGAAATACAGATATTTATGATGTATGTAATTTCTTCTCTCTCAATTAATTTGAATATTGTGAATTTGATTAAGTAGGATTTATTAAACTATATATATTTATATAAAATAATTTTATGAATACAACTGAATAAAAATTTGTTTTATGTAAAAATATAATATCAAATATTTTAATTACTTATATATTTTGTATATTTTTATATATTTAAATTTTTTAAATTATATATAAATATCTATTTCCATATATATTATATTAATCTTTTCAATAATTACATAAGAAAGGATATATCACACTTCGATTTCAATAATCTTGAAATATATTAAAGATATGATTTTTAAACAATTTTCTATATAATAGTATATAAATCTTATCAAGTAATCTAATTTTAGAAATATATGTAAAAATATTTTTAACACTAATATTGTAATTTTACATAATTTTCTTAAGCATTTGATTTACATTGGAATTTTTTTTTAGCTTAGGATTAATTTAGATTTATAAGATTCGAAAGATATTTTAGTTTTATAAAATATCATTTGGTAAAACTTATCACCATCGTATTTATAATATTTTCAAAATTATGATTACATCATATTTTATTAAATATATTTTTATAAAATAAAATACAAACATAAACGTATAAAAAATATTATAGTATATTACAACAATATAATTTGATAACACACGTTTAAATTTTAATATTTAAAAGATTATAAGATTTTATAGCGATTGAATTTTAATCTAACAACCAACAATAATTTAAAGATTTGAAAAATGTATGAAAAATATAATCTAAGATGAAAGTTCCATTTTATCTTTCTATGAATTATGTATATTGGTTATGCTAGATAAAAGTAAAAGTTTTATACCAGGATTGAATTGTAACGACATTCAAACTTAATATTTTAATAGCAGTTTTACTAAGCTTATATTAGATAGTGAGGTAGAGTATATAATATTAATGTGATGAAAATAGATGGTCTCATTTTATTACCATCTTGCTTTGTCTAACGTAAATTTCAATTGTTTATAATATATTTTTTATGATATTACATATTATTATAATTATAAATTTTCAAAAGTATTATGAATATATTAACATTTTATATATAATTATATAGAAAATTACATAGAAAGTTATGTAGAAAGTGAAAAAAGTGATAATATGGAATTCCAATTAATTTTTTTCAAAAATTAATGCATTAAATGATTTAAATTTAAATTTAATTTCTCATACTTTAATTCTCATACTTTTCTCTTTTCCATTTAACAGCTTTAAATAAAAAATATTTAAATAAGAAATTTTATTTTTATTTAAAAATGTATATTTTTTTCATTTGTACGTATATATACATATATATATATATATATATATATATATATATATATGTACATATGTTTGTATATGTTTTGATTGAATACAAGAAATGCAATTTAATCTGTTTTCATTATTAAGAAAACATTTTCAAGGATAGCTATTAAGTAAAATACAATGTTTATATTTTAAATTACATAATATATTATAAATATGACTATAATGTTTAAACTACATTACATTACGATCGTAAATACAATATTTGTATATATTTTAAATTTCAGATGAATATATTTGAACTATGTTCTGTCTCATTTGACATCTAGAGAACTTTTGGGAACTGAATGACAACCTTAATAATATAAAAGATGTGTATATATATATTTATCACTTGGTATTGCATACTGCTATTGTCATTTACTCAGAAACATAAAAAATATCAACATTACTTCTGAAGCGACGAATCGATAACACCAACGATAATGTTTCTTTTGATTTACTCATTTCTTCATTCAGAGTCATTTAAAATATATATATAATACATTGTTATGAATATATAGTATAACATTGAATTCATTTTGATATTAGCTACAATTTTAAAAAAATTAAAAATATATAATATATATAACCATTTGAAAAAATTGATGTGAATTTGATTTAATATTGAAAAAAAGTTTTTTTTTATTGCAATTTATAAGCGATTCAAAATTGAATATAATACATATATATGAAAAATATGAGAAGATCTTGAGGAATATATAATATGATATTCTATAAAAAATAAAAAAAAAAATTATTAAAATAATATGAATTGGGAATTGGATTTAGATTTTCCATATTATCTTGACATATAAAAATCTATAAGAATATAATCAAGATAATTAGCAGGCACATTTCCATTTAGCTAATGTTACAAATATTTTCATGAAAAAATTCAATCAAAAAATTTCATAATTTTTTATTATTACGATAAATAAATATATTATTTTTAATTATATTATTTTAAAAATAATAATAACTGTTTACAATTAAAGAAATACAGAAATTAATATATAAAAAATTAAAAAAAAACTTCCTTATTGTTCATTCAATTATTATTATATTGATTCGAACATCGTTAAAATATTAAATAATCATTTTTATAATAAGAATATCAAATAAGAATAATCATCTTTTTAAATAGAAATTAATTTTTTTAACTAATATTCATCTGATTATTATCCGTTTAATGTTGAATACTGAAAAAAAATATAATGAAAGAAACTTCATTAATTTCTATCCGAAAAGCATCATATTTTTGCAAAATTTCAATCATATTTTATTATATATTGTAAAAAATACGGTTGAACTTGTAATTTTTCTCATGGAACTTTTCTTTCTGAAAGAAGAATTTTTCTGACACATAATTTCGTAAAGTCATTGAAATATAGAAAAATTTAAAAATTAGGAACAAATTTAACAAATCAATGTAAAGATTGAAAGAAAAGACAAGTTATTTGTAAGAATGAAAAAGTGAAAAGAAAGATAAAATGAAGAAAAAAGAAGAAAAAAAGAGAACAAAAAATTGCGGCTTGTGATTAGTTTTTCCATCAATTATTTTATCAAAAAATCATCGATAAATAAATAAATTATAATATCAAGAATGATGAAGAAAAACAACTTGTTATAAATATAAAATCATGATATTACATAAATGGATTGATAAAAGATTATTTGAAAAAATGTTTACTTTCGTTATATGAGAATATTGTGATTAATACTGAAAAAATCCATTTACGAAATCCATAAACGAAATTTTAATAGAATCTGAATATTTATTAATTGATATTTTAGTGAATGATAGTTTTCGTAAATCATTCTATTACAAGTATTAAATATATATATATATATATGTATAAAATATAATATTTCTAAATAAAATAATTTAATTTAAAATAATTTTTAATTTAAAATAAATTTAATTATTATATTATTGTATTACTTATTGTATTAATAGTTATTGTATTTGCTAATATATATAAATATTGCAATAATATCGCAAAGGAAATAGCCTTGACAAATATTCGCAAACGAAATGTAAACATGTCTGTTCGCTATAAGTAATTGCGAAAATTACATAGCTTATTAGTTTACTCGCGTGACACGAATTAGTTGGAATTATTTTCAGTTAATAATTGAGTTCACGAAAATGGAACAATCTGTTTAAAAATTCATGAAAAATTTCCGTTTACATGTATGTTCTCCTCCGTTCAATCAACTCCCTGTGACGTCAATCACGACCTTTACTTAACCTGATTCGTTCATCTAGATTATTTGCATGATATTTTCAAATCGGGAAGTCTTACATTGATGTAAAATTAATTCTTATGAAATAATAAATCTTATACAGTCAATTATTCCAAGTGTTTACGTTTCTTTTTTCGAATATTGGATAACCGAAAGAATGTTAAGAATGTTGTAACCATTGTTATAGTTATATAGTTACAGAAATATTTTAAAAAAACAAAGAAAACTTGTATTTATTATTGATATTATTTTGTTATATCATTATCTTTAATTATTTAAATATATTTTCATATATTTGCAACAGAATATTATTTGCAACAGAATTCAATAAATATCATTACATCCTAAAACTTATTTTCTTATATCAAAATAATGATATATTTAATGATATTATATATAATTTAATAATGATATATTTAGGTGACTCCATTTTTATTATAACAGAAAAGGAAATTAAGAAATTGAAGAACTTATACAATAATATGAACTTACTTTTTTTCTTAAATATATAATAATATTTCAATTTTAATATGAAGCTGTCTTGCATTCAATTTTTGCATTCAATACTATTAATTATTCAATATTTTACTATATTAGCAAAAATTTATATATGTAAAAAAATTTAATGTAGATATATGAAAAAAGATATTAAGATATATAACAAACCCATCTTTTTAAAAAATATATATTTGTAGAAATGTAGAAATTTTGGTGAATTTTTATTTTGTATTTTTTTCATTCAATAATAAATTGTAGCTTAATTCACATTATACATATATTTTAAAATTATATTCTTAACATTTAATATCAAATAAAAACTATCATGATATTTTCAATATATTTTTTCCATTGAGAAATTGTTTTTAATATCTTAATATTATATTTTAATATAATGATTCATTTTGTGTTTTTTAAAGAAATTATAATTTTTGTAAAAAAAAAAATTATATATTATTTTATTTTTATTAGATATATTAGTATGTCCCATAAGTTTTTTTCTTTTTTTTAATACGAAATGAATACGTGATATTTATTGTTTAAGGTTAATTTATTGTGTTATATATGAATCGTTCTGCTCTATGACTTTCTTCCATCTTTCCATCAGAAGGCTTCATTATTTCCTTTTTCCAACATTGTTGGGGTTTATTTGCAAAATATTTTTTAAAGTGCGTTTTTATTTCATTTATGGATTGGAAACATTTATGGAAAGAATTTTTTAATAACAGGAAAAAGTAATAGACAAATGGAAGATTTAGGATACAAAATATTCGATAAAACGTCTCAATCAAATTAACAACTTTTCTCTTAGTCAATGCAATATGCGGTTTTCATTGTCATGATAGCCTCATCGATTCGCCAATTTTGGTCATTTTTCTGCTATAGTGTCTTTCAATTTATCAAGTTAATTGCAACATTTTCTAAAATTGATGGTTTCACCTTGAGAAAGGAGCTCATAAACTACACCTTTCCAATCCTATCAAATGGAGAAAAGAACTTTCTTCGGATGAAATCCAGGATTCGCGACAATTGAAAGTCTATTGTCCTTAAATCAATTGCATTTTCGATGCACATTTTAATACAAAATCCAAATCTCATCTCCAGTGACAACCCTCTTTAAAAAAAGATCTTTTTCATGTCACTGAAGAAGGAAATCGCACATAGAGATGAAGTTCATAAAGTCGATCTCTATCAATAGCTGTAGCTTCATAAACTCAAACTTTACATCGATTGATATAATCCCATTCTGATCAGATGATTATGTTGTTTTGGGAATATTAGTGATATCTACTATCTCGCATACACTATTATATCACGGATTTTCAACGTACATGACCTTGATCCATCGTTGCTGGATGGGCGCTGCAGCCTTCATTTTTCGAATCAATTGTAATGTGGTAGTCGTAATACCATTCCCGTAAACAGGACAAATCTTCTTTGTATCATTTGCATTATCTTTTTTAAAGCAATAAAGCATAACATGCCGCAAATGTTTCCTTTGGGTATTCATTGAACGGTATAGAAAGTTTTAAAAGAGACTGTGTCATCAATGAAACGTATTTTAAAAAAGCTCTGGGATGATTGAAACCGATGCCACAGCTAATAGATAAACCTGTATGTTCATATAAATATAATCAATCAAAGTCATTCCTAATTAATTATATGAATTAATAATATTTTTCATTTAATTTACAAGTATTATAAATCGATATAACTTATATATATCGATAATAACTTATATATATAATATAATTGAATCAACAAACAATCTGTAAAATTAAAATTTTATTCATTTTCTTTTACTCCATTATTAAAGTTTTACAAATTATATATAAATATAAACTTTAATTTAAATTATTTATTATATAATGAATTGCATTATTGTATTTCAATAACTTGAATTCAAAATAGCTTAACTTGTTTAAAGTGAAACATTTATCATTGATATCTTTATATTTATATGTCATATCAATTATTAATAATTATTTTAGTATTATATCCTTTCTTTTGAGTATAAGATTTATCTGAAAATAAAAAACGACAGTTTAATATTCATTAATTTTTCTTCTTTATTTTTCGATTAGAAAAATATTAATCAATATTAATAGAATATTTATATATCAACTATAATATATAAATTTTTCTTAAATCTCTTTTATTCAAAATTTTAATAAGATAAATCATAATACCATAATTTAAAAATTTTTCTTTTTCTTCAAAATTCGAATTATGTATTAAAATTTAATGTAAAATATCCAATAATTTTTCAAAAAAAAAATATTTTTCTTAATATTTGATTTATAACAAATATTTTATTTAGAACATTTTTATAATCATTTATTTCATTATTAGAAATTGTTCGATGTAATGATTATCTTTTTAAATTATTATATTCAAAATTTGATATATAATTAAAATGGCATGTGTAATAATATTTATTTTTCTATTTACATAATATACATATAATTTATACATAATATATTATAATTTTCACGATGTATGTGCATTCAAAATGGATATATTGAAAATTATTATTTAAAAAAATGTGTATAATTTGTTCATCGTGAATTTATTGCATTCTAAAAATATTGTAGAAAAAGGCTATTTGAAAATGTAATTAGTAAAGAAGTAATTTTATTGCGTTATATATAGATACATATGAAAATTATTTATAATTATACAAAGTATATATAATTATGCAAAATAATGAGAAGTCGCAAATTTAAAAAAAATTGTTTTGAAGTAAAATATAAGTATTATTTATTAAATTTTATAAAATATCTTTTTATTTTGAGCAATTAATAAATATAAGTAATATTTCATTATACAAAAATTGTAAAATACAATTAACATTTTATCGATGTTGTTTTTATGTTATGTTTTTACTTATATTATGTTTTTATGTTATGTTTTTACTTATATTTTATCATATCAAAATATAATATGGTACTTCAAAAGTTTATTTTATTGTGAAATAATATTATTGAATAGAAGAAAATAAAAATATGAATATTATATTAAAATAAAAAAATATTTTTTTTTATGTAAATTTTTATATTTAATTTTTACATAATTATTACGTAAATAATTTTTGTTTCAATATAAATAGCTACTGGACATTCAATAAATAGGACCAGTAGCAAATTAAAAATTTAAAAATTTAGATATTTTTCGTTTATATTTTCGTTTAAGAAAATGTAACCTGAATCATTATAAGTTCTTTTTATATGATAAAATGAAGTTGCGAACAAAGTTAGAAACAATAGGCATTTATTGCATTTATATCAACTTAGATTGTCGAGTTTTATATTGATTTATTATTTTATTCGGGCATTGATAATTAATAATATAAATAAAAAATAATGATTGTATTATATTTATTATTGATTAAAACATTTATATCAAAACAATTTTTGTGGATTTAATATAATTAATTTTGCTATCGAATATAACAAGATTAATTTTAATACTGTTTTCAATTGACTTATACAAATTTTAGTTTAGTGATTTTATTTAGAAAAAAATAAATAAATTTTTTGTGAAATATTTATAGATATTTAGAAATAATAAATAAAAAATATTATAAAAATTAATTTTAAGTAATGTATGAAACATATATTATAAATAATATATATAAATTATAAACTGTAAAATTATTCTAATTTATACTTTAATATTGAATTTTAATATATATTATGTTCTTATGAAATATATAATTTTTCTAATTATGATTTGGATTGTAATCTATATCATCATAATCGATATCTCATAAATAAATGTTGAGTAAAAAAAATTTATATAAAATATAAATAATAAAAGCATCTAATATCATTACTTTTTATTAAAAAATAAACGAAGTAATAATAAAATTAATATCACAAAAAATACATTGTACTTTTTATTTATTCGTAACAATGTAAACTTTATTTATAATATATTTTAATAATCACAAACATTTGATTATTAAAATAATATAGGATATTTGGAAATTCATAAATTATTCTTCGAAATAATCAATTACATTACAATATTAATTATTATTACTTAAATATTTTATTTCTAATTTTATATCCAATTTTCTTCCTTTTCATCAAGCCTATCTAATTACCAAATCAGAAAAAAAGAAACATTTTTTTTATTTCAAATTTAAATTTCTTTTTGCAAATACGAACAACATAACAAACAAATCATAAACTCATAATTTTGCAAACTTTGTAATCCGTGTCAATTTTTTGATGAGAAAACGGATCCTCACATTTTCGCAACACCAAATTTGAATTATTCGCATATATTTTTTAACTCTTGATAATTTTTAATGTTTCAAAATAGTATTTGATAAGTATATAGAAATAATGTAATTATTAATCCATAATATAAATCAATTTTTTTTTCGGATTCGCGTTAATAGTATAAGTGAATGCGAGAATCAAGAATATTTCATTAATATTAAGAATCTTAAAAGTAAAAATATAAATAGTGAAAATGTAAGGTGAAAAGGAGTAGGAAATTGATTTGTTTTTTAACAAGAATCTTCATAATTATTTTTTCGATGAAGATATATATTTATTTAAGAACGAAAATTTGTAAGTAAAAAAATATTATTCTTTTGGACAGTTAATCTGGAAAATTATTCTGAATTATTATTTATTATTATTAATTATGTAACTAGTATATGTACGAAAAATCAATAAATAACGAATTAATTTTGTTATGTATCTTAAAATTAAATATATATTTTGGAACGATTTAGCATCAAATTCAATCGTAATCTAATTCCAATGACAATTTAAAATTTTCATATATTATAATTTTATATTAATAATAATTATGTAATAATTAATATAATTTTCATAATAGAATTATATAATCATGTACATTTTATCAATAAAAATATATATTCTAGAAATTAATCCGAGTTTTTTAAAATAAATATTACTTAAAAAAAATATATAAATACGACTTTTATTCTTTAAAATATTTGCTATTATTTTTGATGACTTTGTTCCATCTTTCATTTTTAATTAACATATCTTTTCCTTATATTTGGAAATATGCACTAGATAAATAACGTTTAAACATTTAAATATATTTGGTTATAAAAATAATATAATATATATGAAAGGCTTGTCGTATTCGATTAGTAAACGATTTTTTCGAATTTATTATTATCGCAAATTGATTGGTATTAATAGTAATTTGTATTGATAATTGAAGATTGGAACAAATTGTAATAATTTTCTAATCTTATGAAATGAAATGTTGTAAATATTAAAAAAATTATAAATTATTTAATATAAAGATATTAAATTTAATATAAAGATAATAAATTTATAATAAATTTTTAGATTACATATCTATCCATTTATAGAAACAAGTACAATGCAATAATGCATCATTTATGTGCATTTAATCTAAAATTATATTTTAATAAAGTATAAATGATGTAATTTTTCATTTATACTAATTCTTAATAGCAGTATGATATAGAAAATATATAGTATATCGTTATGATATCGTATTCACATCAAAGCATCTGATATCTAACTAATATAAACTACTTGAAGTAGATTAATCGCTTATTTTTTTTACGACAAAAATTATCCTTTGCATATTGCCTATTCTTTTTTGATATAAATAGTAAAGATGTGAGATATATATATATATATAATTAATATTTCTTATAGTAGTATGGTAATAGAGTATAGTAATATCTATATATCATATGAAAAGAAAATATCATATCAAAAGATTAAAAGCTTATTTTAATAGAAGTAAGTAAACAAAATATTTATGATTGTTATTAAGATTAAAAAAGTTGTTGAATATTGTTTTATTAGTAATTGAAAGAAATTGAAGGATTAAAATGTTTTGCTGAGTATATTAATATTATTATTACTAATAAATATCTATAATTGAGAGAAATAATTGTGAATTTTATAAAAAAAAAGAACTTATTTAATTTATTTAATTCTTAATTTTCAATGTTTTTTTTATCTCAATTTTTTATTATATTTTATATATTTATTATTGTATTCATATTTATTATTCATATTCTAAACTAATTACAAATATAACAAATAGTAACAAATTATTTAGATTTATAAATCTATTTTAGAATATTTTAAAAAAATATAAAAATTAATAAATAATAAAAAGATATTTTATATAAGAAAATAATTATTTTTTAAATTCTGTATTAAATTGAAAAATCCATTTATAGCAAAATATTTCAATATTATTTTTATAAATTTTAAAAAAAATTGTAATGAAACGAAATTATATCATAAATTTTTTGTTATTTTTTTTTGTTATTACAACAAAATATAATATATATAATAAAATTATTTATAAATATATATAATAATAAAGTTTATTTATAATCTTTTTTGTTATCTTGCATAGAATTTATAAATTTGATAAATTTGCATATGAGACTATTTACTTTTCATTTTATACAATTTTTGGTTATTTGATATTATATTCACAATATTCATCGATTGTATTAATTAATTGTAGATATTTTGATTGAAATAAATAAATCTTAAATAAATAATATTGTACGTATACAAATCGAAATATTAGTTTTTAGAAACTTCAATGTGAAAAATATTTAAAAGAGTTAAAAAAGAAAAACAATTATTTTATAATATAATTTATGAATTCATTATTAATATTATCGGATTATTAAATATAGTGAAAATATATTGAAAAGCTAATTTTCAAATTATAAATACTTTTGATAATTGCTTTAATTTTTCAACAATATATTTTTATCTTATTCTTATTCATGACTACATAGATCACTATTTTCAATTTCTGGAATAAATTAAATAATAAATATTTAATAAATTTAAACAGATGTAAAAATAATCAATATTTTTATTACTATATAGAACTAAAATGCAAAGCATAATATTCTTTGATCTAAATAAAAGATATTATGCAATTATTAAAAGAAAGATTATTTTACAAAAGATTTTTATCAAATCTTTATAGAAAAGTAATACATATACTTTATATACTAATGATACATGTCAATCTTTAAAGATAAAACATAAAATTTTCAAATATCGAATTTCTAAACATAAAAATTTTAAAATCGTTGAATTTGAGAAAATATTGAATTTTCAAACAAGATAATTTTTGTTTTATTTATCATAAAATTTATTAATTGATTTATTAAATTCAAATCATTTATTTTATAATTCATTCATTTTTTTTCACAAATTTTACTTAAGAATAACCATACTACAAATAATTATTTATTATTTAAAGTTATATTTCAATTTTCAAGTTTTAAAAGTTTTTCAACAAGTATTAAAAAACTTTATTTTAAATACAACAAAACATATGAATATATTTGTCTCGCATATTAAAACGATATGTAAATTTAAGATTTTTCCTATAAAAATATAAGAATTGTCAACAGGATTTATTCAATGACAGGCATTTTAGTATTTGCATTAATTGCAAACTTCAAATCCGATAAATTTTCATAAAACATCACGATTGTCGTTTCTTTCAGAATCTACGAGCGATCTCGTCACTCCGGCGAACAGCGCGCTCTTAATCCTCTATAATCTACTGTAACATTCAGGTAACACTTCAACGTATTTATACTTGTTTCGAGTTTTTTATTTGTTGCGTTTTTTTTCGGAATGCACCAAGTAGCTGCTATTTGTCCCAAGCTTAAAATATAGTGTGATTGTTCGTTGTGATCTCGTTATTTATTATATTACTTTTTTTTTCTTTTCTTTCACGTGGTATATTGATGCAGATTTCATTCTCTGTTTCTTTTAATATATTTTATATATGCAAGTATCTTTGATTTATTTAGATATTTTTTTTATTATTTGTCTGCAATTAATTGCAATTTTATTCATGTATTTAATTAGAATTTAAATAGAATATCAATAAATTTAAATAAGATAAATATATACTTATAATTATAAAAATAAATGATCTGTATATTTGTATATTTCTCTAATATGTGATAGCATATTGAAATTATTATTATTGTTGTTGTTGTTGTTATCATTATTATCATTATTGTTATCATTATCATTATTATTATTACTATTATCATTATTGTTATCATTATTATCATTATCATCATTATAATTATCATTATTATCGTTATCGTCATCACTATTATCATTATTGTTATCATTATTATTATCGTTATCGTTATCGTTATCATTATTATTATCATTAATATCATCATTATTATCATTATTATCATAATTATCATCATCATCATCATCATCATCATCATTATTATTATCGTATACAATCATAAACAACATTTTTATATTTCAATTCAATAATTTTTTGCAATTTTTATAAAATATTGCAAAATAAGTTTTGGAAAATAGATCTTGATTCTTTAGGCATTTTTATATTTTATTTTATTTGAGATTTTACGATATTTGAATAATAATGAAAAAGAAAAGAATTATTATTAGAGAAAATATAAAAATATGCTCCTTACTTATACAAAGCTTAACTTTGATAATAAACAGAATGGAATTTAGAATCTCTCAACATAATAATATTATTGCTTATATTAAAGTTATAATTTTATTATTTTCCTAGTTATATTCTTTATTCTATCAATTTATTATAACGAATTTGTTCGAGAATAATATAAAAATATTTCCTGAATATTTGGATGTGAGTTCGAGTATCTATAAATTCGAACAATAGTAAAAATCATAATATATATATATAATTAATAATATTATATAATATATAATTGAAAATTAAAAAATATATTTCCAATATACATTTAGGATACATTTAGGATTTGTTTTACTTAAATATACAATAAAAAGACTTTTTAAAAAAAATGATATTCTTTTAAAAAAAATTTAAAAATATTAATAAAATTTAAATCTAAATTTAAAAATATAAAAAATTATTTAATATAAGAAGATGTATTATGCAATATTAATAATTTTTCTATAGATTGATATGCAGAATATGAAAATTAATTTTAATTTTTTTATATAGAATCATATAATTTATAGTATATCGTATTTTATCATATTTTATCATATTTTTTACAAAAAAAATATTAAGATTTATATTAAAAAGTCATTTTTAATATTCTTTCATTTTTTTCATAATATTTTTTCTTTAAGATATATTTTCATTCTTTTTAGATAAAACACACAACTTGTTTATGATAATATGCTAATTATTATAATACACATATGTCATATATAAAATACAAATATAGTAGTATTAAACTAATATTTGTTAATATTTTATATAAATGATAGAAAAAAAGTACAATAATTATAAAATAATATAAAAATTGATAGATAATTTAAGACAAAAATCAATTATAAAAATTTAAGATTTTTATAATTTAAAAAGTAATAAGAAAATAATAAATAATTAACAATAATTATTACATATATATATATAATATATACATAAAAAATGTAATAAATAAATAGTAAATAATTAAAAATAATAAAAGTAATAAAAAATATTATTAATAAAAAAAGTGATAACAATGTATGTAACACTTATTTAGGTTGTGTATTACTATTTTATTCTTTCATGTATTCTATATTTAAATACTTATATTTAGGTATTTAGATATTTATTCTTTTAGTATAGCTTTTTAATGGAAATAATATTAAATTTGTTATATTATTTTTTTGAAATAATATATGAAATAATAATTATGATAATATATTAATTAATTATATATTATTACTGTTATTATAATTATGAAAATTATTCAA
The DNA here is from genome assembly GCF_003254395.2 of Apis mellifera. Classification (NCBI taxonomy): domain Eukaryota; kingdom Metazoa; phylum Arthropoda; class Insecta; order Hymenoptera; family Apidae; genus Apis; species Apis mellifera. The sequence continues at coordinate 4,514,862 of NC_037644.1, read as the reverse complement.
AAATTTCTTTATTTATTTTTTTCTTTTTTATTTTTATGTATATTATGTATTATTATTATGTATATATATATATTATTATGTATATATATATATATATATATTATTATGTATATATATATATATATATATATATATATAATTAATTTATTATAATTGATACATTGCTATATTTGAAAAAAATAAAAATCAATCCAATTTAAGATGATATTTTTTTAAAGATATTAATAAATTATTTTATTTAAATTTATTTATGAATTTGATTGTCAAATATAAAATAAAAATTTAAATTAGATTAAATTAAATTAGATCTAAAAATTATTTTGAAATGAGAATTGAAATAATTCAATTTAAGGAATATTGCATAATATTACATAATATAGTACATAAAATTTATGCACTATAAGCTGTTTAAGCTGTGTATTCAATATATTTCATTATTATATTTTTTTCTAATTAACTTTGTAACTTTGATGATTTAACTATATGACTCGAAGTTGAAATTTTTAAATTCTTTTTTGATCTATACAAAAAAAATCTACAAAAAAACAAGGATTAAAAACGATATAGATACATACAAATATTATTTTTATATCGTTTAACAAATTACATGAAAAATTATCTTTCATAAAATATGCAATTTTTGAAAATAAAAATAAAATAAAATATACAAATATATAAAAATATAATAGAAAATTAATTCTGAATCTTTTAAAAGAATTCTAAAAATAATAATTACAACAAATTTTTAAATTACAAATTTATTATATTTTAGTATTAATTAATTAAAAAAAATCACAAAACAATTTTGAATTCAATTGTGGTATTTTGATTTTTCTAATTTTTATCATATTTTATATAAATAATATGAAAATTCATAATTTCCTAGAGATGTTTTTAATCTTTTTGAATCATTTCTTTTGTTAAAATAAAAATTGATTTGTTTTATTATCTCGCATGATATTTTCAATTTTCAAGCTGTCCAATTTTCCTTATTCATAAATATTCAAATTCAAACAAAAACTATAATAATTATTTTGCTTAAAAAATTAATTTGATATAAATAAAACAAAATATAATATAACGAATTATATAATTTAGAATTTTGTATATTATAGCTTAACTTATTTTAGTTTTATATTTGCTATATATTTTGAAATATAATAATATTTTGAGAAATTATATATTTGAGAAATTTATATATTTAAAATTAGTATTAATAATTCACATTATAATAAATAAAATTATTACATAATATTTTAATTTAAAGAAAAATTTAATACAAAATAATAAACATAAATAAACATAAATATTGTAAATTATAATTTTTTATATTTATAATAGAATTTTGATTTTAATGATAAAAACTGTTTGCTATATTCATTCATTATATTATGTTACATTATATTATATAATATTCTCTGGAATAAAACAAATCAACATTATCAATGCACAAATAAATCAAATACACTTCCCGTATTTGACTATTCTAATAATCTACTGAATGTTTTATTATTTGAACTAGATCTTAAAGCGATAAATGCTTTACACTTATATTTTAATTTAATATAAAAGAAAAAAATATTTTCTCTAATAATTTATTATTAAATAAATTTCCTTATCTGAACAATTAATATGAATATAAAGAATCTATTGTTGTTATAATTAGAAATATAAATATTATAAAGATAAAAAGAAACAAATTATACAAATATTCAGTTCATTTTTACAAAAATCAGTAGCGTTTTTGAAAAGAGAGGACGCAAGACACTTGCATAAACAGTAGGATCCAGGAATGGGAGAAGAAAAGAGAGAAAGATAGACAGAAAGGATTCCGTGCATCTGTAGTTGCTATTCGAGGCGGCGTACTTGAAACACCACGTAGAAGAGGACTAAAAATGGCAAGAAACGTATGCTAAACGGACTCGATTTGCATAATGAGCAATATAATTAGCACGTGTTACTGAATATGCTAAGATGACCGGCTGAGATGGGAAGATGTTATTTTTTCTCTCGCCAAAATTCTCTATGTTTTTCCTTCGAATGAGCTTCTCGCGTCTTTCTTTACAAAAGAGAAAGAAGTGAAGATGGATAAGTTTTGTCTGAGAATATATTTTACAGGCTTGTCACAAAACATTTTAACAGGAATTACACATGTAGCCCGAAATGAAAAAATGAAAAGAATCGGTTATAGAATTTTTTGTTTTTTTACAAATAAATATTTTTTTTCTTTGTATATATGAATATTTTTTTTAAAGACAGAAATATTTATAATTTAAGGAATTATAAGATATTATACATATCATGTTAATTATAAATAATAAAGTAAAATTCTGATAAGGTAAGTATAAAGTAAAATCTACAAATCTCTTCTTAATTAAAATATTCTATTTAATAGATATTTTAAAGCATCCGAAAAAATTAAAAATTAAAAATTTAAAATTTTTTATCTATCTTTGTTAAAATAAATAAATTAAAATGTTGAACATATATTATACCTATGATTTAAATATTATATATCTGATATAGATATATTGTACTATTATTAGAATTCTAGATTTTTACATATAGGCTTTAATTAATTTTAATATATATCTTCTATGATGAGAGTCCATATTTTATAAAAAAAAATTAAAAAAATAATTTTTTTTTATTTTTTTATTTGAAATTTCATTTTTCAAAAAATTAAATTTGAAAATTTTTTGATTAAAAGTGAAATTATATATTGGATAATTCCCGATTGAGTATAAATGAATTATTGATTATTATTTTATACTCTATGAAAATAAAAATATGAAATGAAAATACTGTATGAAAATAAAATTAATTTTATTTTATTTAAAAATTAGTTTTTGCAAAAGTAAATTTTTAAATTTAATTATTGTATGACTATATATTCTATCTCAATTTTATCAAAAACAAAGAAATAATAACTTTTATTTATTTTTTATTTATTTATTATTTATTAACTTTTTATATTTTTTATTTATTTTCATGTATATATGAATGATATAATAATCTTCTAATTCACTTGTAAAGAAATATTCAAATTTGGTTTTTTCAAAAATGAAAACAATGATAAAAAAAATTTTATTTTATTTTCTTTATTTTTTTATTTTTCTATAATGAATTATTCACATATATTCGATTATCTGATATATATGACATTTTAATTAATAGGAGGAAGAATTGTTAAATATTGAAAATTTAAATATTGAAAATGACAATTTTAATTTTTTATTATACGAAATAAAATTAAAATTAAATTCAACCAAAAATATAGTTTGTTTGTTATACTTGATGACTATAATTTATACCAGGAATGACTCACATTCACTGGTGAAGGAAAGAAGTTAAAATATTATTTAACTATGAAGATATAATTAAATAATTAGATAAGAGAATTAATTTGATATTTTTAAATCTAATACATAAAAACATAGAAAAAATATTATAGTATTTATATAAATAAATATACCTTATAGAATATAGTATTCTTCAACCTAATCAATTTGTGGTGATAATTTCATTAAAATTTTATTAAAAATTATTTAAAAAATTATATTAAAAAATATTTAATATTTATTAATATTTTTAAATAACGTTATAAAATGCGATTTTTAGATTTGGTTTTAAATTAATGCAACGATAAAAAATTATTGTCTATATATTTAAAATAATATAATCCATAATATTTTAATTTCTATTTTTATGTTTAATAATATTTTTAGAACATTTCTTTCTTTCTAAATAAATAAAAAATTATAGTAAATCAAAATATGTTATTTTTTTCAAATAAATTAAATTTTTCATTTTTCATTTTAACGATTTTGATATGCATAATAACGATTACGATAACATACATATAATTAGTTTTAAAATCACAAATTCAAATGAAAAAAATTTATTATAATAATATATATATAATATACAATATATTATATATATTATTATAAAATAAACATTACTTAATATTTCATTTAATTGCATAATTCGATATTCATTAGATAAGAATTGTATTTATTTAAACTATTTCATTTTTGAAGTTTATATCCAACAATAAATACATTATGATTTATGCAATTAAATGTATAATATAAACAAATAATGTATAATATAAATGAATTTTGAAATTTTAATGTTATAATTTATAAATACAATTCACATATCAAAAAAAATTAAAAGTAGAAATTGAAATTTCGGCTTAGAATTAGACGCGGTCGACTGCGAAGTTTTCAACGGAAGAACAATTTCGAAACGTATTATTAAGTTGATGTATGGCTTTTTTGTGAACGAACGCTCAAAGTATTCTCAGCAGTATAGTTTTGATAGTAGTGATCTTAATATAGGCTCAATATTTAGTTTATGAATTAAAGAAAGATTTATCTTAATACGTATTCGTAATTCATTAAAATTTGTGAATTTATTTAAAATCTTCTTTGTAAGGTAAAATGTTTAAAATATTCATTTTTTTTAAATTTATTGTAATATTTTATAGTTTGTAATTTTTAATTAAAATCATCAATTTTTTAAATAATTTAATTATAAAGTGATTAAGTTACTGCTTTTTTATAAAAATTTAAAAAATTGAATATTAATAAAACGAGTAATTATAATTTAATAATTATATATAAATTGATTATTTTAATAGAATTAAAAATTTAATTTTGTAAAAAAACTTGAAAATGAAAGGATTTTAAAATTATATTATGTAAATTATTTTATTTACAAATTTAATTTATTTTTAATTTGAAAAATTACATTATTTATTTCGTACAATAATTTATTATTTATTTTATTCGATAAAATTATGTAATTTATGATTTCCCGATTATGATAGTACATTTATGATTATATTATATTCATTTAATTAAAACCATTTACTTTTGCATTATCTACATTAATTAACATTTTCAATTGAATTAATTAAATCAAACTCTCATTTTCTTTACATAAATATTATATATTTATTTTCTGTATGAAAAACACATAATTATTTTGTAATTTCATACTTTCTATAAATCTTTATCAGTTACGGATAAAAATATAAATAATTTTTATATTAAATTTTATATTTTTATTATATTTGAAATCTCTTATCCCATCAAAAGTCGAATTTTTTTGGTTTAAAGATTTCGCTTTATTTGTTCATAAAATGTGAAAAATATTAACTAATAACAATAATTCACGATACATAATATTCATCATAATATTTGCATTTTTTTCTTTAGTATCGTTTAATTGCAACATAGTTATACGATATCGGTGATGTTATAACTATTTAATTGGCACTTCACCGCAGAAAAAAGGAATCCTGGTCTATGAATATAAACGACGAGAATTTATTTCCAAACTTTCTCCGAATACCTAGATTTAATCAACTATTTCTCTAATAATTATATAATGCATTTTTTTTCGCGAAATACATTAAAAAAAATATCTAATGTATTTTTTATATTACGAGGATAGTATAGAAAACGCTGTATAATAAAAAAAAAAGAAATTATAAAATTATTAATTAATGTATAGATGACAAATTATAGATTATGATGATTGACAATGTTATTTTTGATTTATATGTATTTTAAATATATTTTTTTATTTTTGATTGATTTATTGATTTGATTATTTGATTTTTTTATATTATTAATATTTCAGAATATAGAGTATAAAAATTGTATTAATTTTTTCTTTTACTTTTAATATAGAAAATAATTTTAACTAATACAGATTACATGTGTATATATATATATATATATATATATATATATATATATATATATATATATATTATATATATAATATATATAATATAATATAATATATAATATAATATATAATATATATGTAATTTTCATGAAATTATGATATGAATTTGTAACAATTTCTTTTATGATATAATACGATTTTCATACAAATTTCAATAATACATATTATTTTTATTTTGTTGAATAAAATTTTCACAATTAACCAAACTAATTTAATTAAACTTATATTTTGTTTAAAAAATAAACTTTTTAAAATGAATGATCGATATGATTTTGTTATGTAATTCAAGTTTCGCTTAATGCGATTTTACTAGATTTTAATTTGATATTTTATTAGAATTATTTATTTATATTTATATTAATAAAAAATTATTTGTATTTTTATTATTTATGCTAATATATTCGCAGCTTATGATTTTTCTCTCTTTTTTTTAAAATTATTATATATTGAACTTTGATTTTTTAAATTCAAAATTTGAAATTTTATAAAATCTCAAATTTTTTGAAATATCATTTTATAAAAAAAATATGAATATTTGATCTTTTTATGGAATAATAAATAAATTTTGTGCATGCTGCAGAAAATGTAATATATATGAAAGATATATAATATTGAAAAAGTATCAAAAACTAAACATTTCTTTTTAATTTAATGAAATAATATTAATGCAATATAAATATATCTTGTTTTATAATTATTAAATATTTAATTGAAAGATATTGCACATGCATTAAGTTAAGAAATATAATTAATTTTATTCAATATTTTATATACAAATCAATTAAAAATAAAATAGTTAAAAAATATAAATATTAATATAAATATTTAAAATTATTAATACTTTATATACAATAAAACTTACAATAAATAAATTTTAAAATTGCATGATATTTTCCACTTATTATACATTAGACAAACAATTCATTATGTTTAAAAGATATCATTTTAAGACAAAAAATTCAATTTATATTATTATTCATAATCCAAATAATATGATATATTATTTGAATTAATTTTATATTTTTTAAATAATATTTTATTCAAATAATATCCAAATTTATTTTATACAATTGAAGAATTTATAGTAAAAATAATTCTTAATAATTTTAATCAAAGTTTTATAATTTCTAATTTTATAATTTCATGAAGAGTCTTCTCAATACAATTACATAATAATAATTACTTATAATAGTATGTATACAATAAATATTTAATTAATATGTTGAAAAAAATTAATAATATTGAAAAATATTTGCGTTCGTTTGAAAAAAAAATGAACGCATAAAATGAAGATTTTATTTTGAACCTTTCAATTTTATTATCGAAAATTTTCAAACCACGAAAGTATATATTGAATTTTCAAACGACACGTTTCGGTGCTACCTATAACTTCGTGAACAGCAAAATGATGATCTAGCTCGAGGCATCTGTCGTTCATTCTTTCCTCGTGCGATCGTCACCACGTGCCCATTCAATTCTGTTAAACTTCCTTCGCACGCGCACGCAACGAACGTGTAAAAATCCCAAATAGCCTGTTTTCGATCGGCCCTTGAACGTTTTTCGACGGCTAACAATGACCTGTATTTATGGGGCCAACCCTTTGATCGGCGCACGCATTTTTCACCATTACTTGTGGTTTGCAGTTTAACTGATTTGTTTTATTATCATCATGATCATATATTTAAAAAGAATACTTGTTTTTGAATTCTATTTCACATGAAGAATTGAAAAAATTAATTCTTATAGAATTATTAGAATCTAATAGATTCTTTTAGAATCGATTTTATATTTTATTAATTATTCTTATTATATATTATTATATTATTATTTTTATTATATTTCATTAATTTTATTTTATTTTATCTTTATATGATATACTTGTTTTTGAATTCTATTTCACATGAATTGAAAAAATTAATTCTTATAGAATTATTAGAGTCTAATAGATTCTTTTAGAATCGATTTTATATTTTATTAATTATTCTTATTATATATTATTATATTATTATTCTTATTATATTTCATTAATTATTTTATCTTATTTTATTTTTACATGATTCTTTTGCTTGATTTTAAATCATTATATATGTGTGATTGCATTGTAATGTACACATAAATACACATTAAAATTCTATTGCTTTTGAATAGTAATCGGAATCTATAAGATGAAACTTGATTATTAAAATTGACTTAAATTTGCAAATACATATTGAATTTGATCCTATCGCAAATTTATAAATTTATATTATATTTTGATATGTAGATATATAATTATATATGTTATATTTTATATATTGTAATATATCATATTGATATCATGTAGCTTTGAAGAATCAATTTTAATAATTTTAATAAACATAAAAATTGATATGTAAAAATGTCAATTGAGATTTATTTAAATTATTATATTAAATTATAGACAATTGAAGTTTACATTAGAGGAAGTGTTATTATCTTTGTTTTTGCATTCTATTTCGATTATGTTTTATCCATGAGTTTAAATTGTTTATAATGGATATATTGACTTAGATGATATTTTTATCTTATATATATGTTTATCTATAGAATCTATTTTCTAAAAATGTTTACGAATACATTAATACTTTTTACATGTTTAATATTAATTTCGAGCATATAGTTTTATAGTATGTTTTTCAACTTTTTTGAATTGACGATTTTAAAATTAATTACATTTATAGTTTACAGTTAAATAGCAGTATAAGTATTATAATTATTAAGATGAAAGTATTTATCTATTTAAAATATGGTAAAATATGATACTTAAATCTTAAATTTAAAAATTATTATCGTTTAAATATTTATATCAGAAAGAAATAATATTTATTTTAAAATATATTATTATATTATATATTACTTTAAAATATATTATCAAATATAAAAATGTAAATAGGATTAACAAAAATTTGCATTTAAATTTAATATCAATAAGAAAATACTTTGTAACTTATAATGATTTTGCATTCAACTTGTCTATGAATCACATTTTCTATTTCAAAATATTATTGAATATTAAATATTTATATGTTTTAGTAAAATTTTAAAAGAATTTTTCTTATATAGAAGAAGATATAAAAATATTCCATTTAAATATAATGAAATATTTTTTAAGGAAAAAATGTTATAAAAATATTCTTATAAATATTGTTTGATATAAGTTTGATATATATTTATAATATATTATTTTCTATAATTTGACGCATTAAAATCATATGAAAATTAACTTTAATAAGTTTAATTAAACATAAATAATTTAGTATTTTTTATACAAGTTATATCGATTAGTGTAATAAAAATTATATAGTTCAATTTAAACAATTAGAATTGATTTTAAGAAGAATTCTTAATAAGTTGCATAATATAATTTTTAGTATGAAAATTTTATAAAAACATTTTGTCATAATATTTTGTCATCAATTTTCTTAAAAAATATTTCATTTATTGGGTTAGCAACTAAGTTGCGGATTTTTTTTAGAAAATCAAAGACAATTTTTTTATGGAACTAAATAACTTTATTCTGTAATGTGTTGCCCATTTTGATCAATGACCTTTTACCATCTTTCAGGCAGCATCATAATCCCACGTTCATAAAACTTCTGGTTTTTATTAGCAAAAAACTAAATCAGATACGATTTGATATCATCATCATTATTGAAATTTTTACCATTCAAGAAGTTTTGTAAAGATCGAAACAAAAAGTAATCAGATGGTGCAAGGTCAGGACTATATGATGGATGTGGCAAAACATCCACCAAGCTCCAATAATTTTTGCCGAGTGACCAAAGATGTGTATGGCCTTGCATTGTCATGATGGAATACAACACCTTTTCGATTTGTCAATTCGGGCCGCTTTTCTTCAACTGCATTGTTTAATTTCGTTAGTTGTTCAATGTAGACAACAGAATTGATCGTTCGGTTAGGTGATAAGAGTTCAAAATAGACAATTCCTTTGTAATCCCACAAACTGATAACAAAACCTTCTTTTGATGAATACCAGCTTTTGATGTTTGAGCTGGTTCACGTGGCCTGCTCCACGATCTTTTTCGCTTGATATTGTTGTAAACAACCCATTTTTCATCGCCAGTTATCAGTCGTTTTAAAAATAGATTATTTTCATTACGTTTCTTTAGCAAATCGCAGCTGTTAATGCATTGCGTTAAATGCTTTTCTTTCAGTTCGTGAGGAACCCATGTATCGAACTTTTGAACATAGTCAAGTTGTTTTAAGTGGTTTTCAATGCATGTATGTGATACATGGAGCTTCTCTGCAATCTCACGAGTTATACTGTGACGATCCGAATCGATTATTGCTTTGATTAGGTCGTCATCAACTTCAACTGGACGACCAGAGCGTTTTTCATCTTTGAGTGAAAAATCACCAGAACGAAATTTGCCAAACCAATTTTGACACTACCGTTCTTTTAAGGCTTCATCGCCATAAACAGCACATAACTTTTTATGAGCTTGCGATGCGTTTTTCCCTTTGCGAAAATAAAAAAGCAAAATATGACGATAATGTTCCTTTTGATTTTCCATTTTTCAACGAACGCCAAACGAAAAGTACGCAACCGATCAAAAAACTTTTTTTACTGATTGATAGCTGAATTGCCAACTATCAAATAACAAAATGTGTTTTACATTTGGACTACGCCAGCAAACCTAAAAATTCAACTGAAGCCATCTATGAGTGAAATCCGCAATTACTTAGTTGCCAATATATAAAATATATTTTGTATATATTACGTAATGTACATGTTTCATAAGAAATCAGTTAAGAAATATTGGTCTATCATTATATTAAATAATAATAAAATTATTATTTAAAAGAAATTAAAAAAAAAAGAAATTAAAAAAAACATAACTTATATTTTTGACTTGTAAATCGCAATTTTTACTGAAATTAATAAATTCATTTTTGAAAGATTATTAGAATAATTTTTATACATTTAATTTATAATTTTCAATGAAAATTTTCAGTCCTTATTTATTTCAATAAATATAAATACATAAGAATATAATAAGTAAAAAGAATTTATAGAATTATTTACATACAGATATTGAAAAAAATAATTAATTATGATGATATATTATATATATTATATTTTTTATAACATAGATTAATAATATTGATTTTTAATTTTCAGATTATAATTTATTTAATTATTTTGATATTAATGATAAAAATTTGTATCCCAATGAAGTTTATTCATTATAGTATCGTTTTAATATATCTTATATTAATTACCAATATAATATTACTTTTCCTCTGCGCAAATAATTTTCGAATAATATATTTTTAATCGATATTTCCGCATCACTTAAATATTATATTTCTTCTTTGCTTGGGATATCCTTGAAATCCGAATGTTGTCTTTGAGAATTCATTACGTCTATAACGAACTTTCATATTTTGACCTGTAGATAAGAGAAACACGTTGTCCTTCGAGGGTGAAGGCGCTAGTTGCCTAGCGACCACTCCTGGAAACCTCTGTAGCCCCTTGGGGTGCACCCTGTGCAACTATCATCGGGGGTGTGCTCGACACGCGTTAAATCTCTTTGTATCTACGACAAAATATTCAAATCTTTTCGAATATTGTTCTAGATTGCCATTTGATCGTTTAAATTTTATTTTCAGCCAGTATTTAATAAAAAATATAACAATGAAGTATAATAAAAAGTATTTAATAAAATAATTAATTTTTAAATACTAAATTTCTGATTTTCAAGATATCATATATTTTGAATTTAATTCAATAATTTTTTAAATAACATTATGTAAATTAACATTAACCTTTTTTATTCCTTCTCCTCCCTCCTCTTCTCCCTTCCCAACAATATTTTAATCTCTATAACATTATATCTACTTTGACAAGTTATCTTATCTTTGTCTTTTTATTATTGAAGCTTCAAATACAAATTGAAATAAAAATATTTAGATTTAAAACAAAGCTATAAATGATATAATGATATAAATGATAATAAATGTATAAATTTTTATTATTTGATACAAAAAAATATCTTTAATAGAATTTTTTATTTCCTTTTAAATTATAAATAAAATTGAATCAAAAAAAAAAAAAATAAGATCGTAATAACATAGATATAAGAATTCTAGATTTCTATTTCATAGAATTCTACTTTATTTTTATGAATTTTAGCAAATTTTGATTTTTAATTACAGACTTATTATTTAATTAATTCTTTTATAACATAATTAATTCAGTCGTTGTCAAAAATCGAAATCGTCTTAAATGAAATCTAGAAATTAAATCCAGATAATTCAAATTAAAAAAATGTGCTGGAAAAGTCAATAAAAATAATGAAATAGAATATTCATATGAAGATAAGCAACGTTATACGAAAATTATTATTGTATCATATTATTGAAAGATTTTTGCTTGCCGCAATTTTTGTATCATGTTCTATTGCTTTTCAAACAAATACTGGAAATACTATAAAATTGCAAATACTGGAGATTCGTAATTATGTTATTGATTTTAAAAATATTTAACAAAATTATGCATATCTTTCCGTACGTTCAAGAATTTGATATGTATTATTATGTTATCTTGAAATAATAGAAAAAATATTCTTTTATATTATATTTTTATATATATATGATAATGTTTTATTGTAAACTATTTTTTATATAAATGAAATAGTTATAAATAAATAAAATTAAATATATCCTTATATCAAGAATTATGATTTCTAATTATAAGCATTTATAATTTACGGTGAATTTATGAATTAAAAATATGCTAACCTATGTATAGATCAAGAGAATATGAACATGTTAATGCTAATATAATATATATTTATTTTTTTTATTTTTTAAATTTAATATTACAATAATAAAATGATGATATATAAATAATTATAATATATAAAGTATATAAATGATAAAATTATATTGAATATTTATTAATACATCTATTTTTTATTATAAATTATAAAGTATTTTGGAAGACAAAAAAAAAGAGAAAAAATTAAATAAAACGATTAAAAATAAATGATATCAATAATTTATTATAATTAGATTATTATTAGAATTGTAATTAGAATTATTAACATAATTATAAATAATACAGCTTAAAAATTATATCATATAATTAAAATATATCTTCCAAAAAAAACTTTCCTGCAATTATGTCAGTATCTTTTTTTTATGTGAATAATAAATAAATATTTTTTTATGCGAATAATAAATTTCTTGATTATATATAAATAACAAAGAAAAATTCATTCCAAAGTAATATATTAGTACGCACGAGCGCGACTTCTCCGTTTGCTTTCGCACACCTTCTGAAACCTTTCAAGGATCAAGGATCAAGGATCCCGCTGGCAGGTTTTCCGAGGGAAACTTTCACTCTGCTAAGATAGAAAGAGGAGCGGCCACCGCCATCGGCTGCGATCGTTGTCAATAATTATCTTTATCTCGCACGATCCTTGTCATTATCGTTTTTTACACACGATCGGTAAACCAGCATGCTATTTTCCTTCGTTGTCTGTCTCTCGATAAGATCTTGTTTATCGCGCAGCTGGCTGAAAAATCATCCAACAAACGAACTATGTATATATAACTATGTATGTATATGTGAATACTTTATTTACGCTTTAAATCTTCACGAGGTTTCAAGTTATTTTACATTAGAAAAATACGAAATATTTCCTAAATTGCATCTTATTTTTTATTTTTTAGTTTAAATAAAATTTAATAAAAATTCTTGCATTAAGATTTTTGCGAAGGAATCTGAAAAGTGAATTTTTTTTGAAGATATTTATATATAGTATAAAACTATGTTTTTCGTTTGTGAAGTAATAACAAAAAACTTTCTGTTAATTTTGATTTTGTTGATATTTTTATCGAATATTTATATAAATAAAATTATATTTATATAAAAAAATTGTAAATACTATAGAAAAATAGAAATTTTTTTTTTTTTGTTCAATTTTATGAACATCAAACTTTATAAGGTAATAGTAATAGAATTTTTTTTCTTTTTTTCGTAAGTTTCTTTTCTCTTTCATTAGATCTTCAATTATTAATTTTACTACAATTATAACTTTTTCCTTTAATATTAATACTCTTTTTTCGAGTAATTTAGATCAGAATGTTAAAAGTTGGATAAGAAGTTGGATAAAAGATATTAAAATTAAATTACGTTGTAAAATATAAAAATCTGAAATTATCTTTTTAATATTATATTATAGATTTATAAAAAAAGCAAAATTATATAATTTTATGTGTAATAAATATATTTTATTATTTTTTTTAAATTTTTTTTACATATATTCAGTTTGATTTTATATTTATTAGTTACTTTTTTAGATTTCCATCATGTAATATTCTTTTAAAATATTTTAAAAGAATATTACAATGTGGATATATCAAAAATAATAAGTTTATAATTAATAATCATAAAAATCTATCTAAAAATAAAACTATTAAAATCAATAAAAAATTTAAAATAATATGATAGTTATAATTATAATAAATATTAAATTATATTAGAATAATATATTCATATTACATTATATAATATTATATTATAATGTAAGCGATTTATCTTGTTCTATATCACGAGCAATATAATTGTTTTTTATTTTAATGGCTGATTTATATTGATATATATCGATTAGAAATAATAAATGCAAACTTTTCAAAATTCTTTTCATTTCTATCGTAAGAAGAAATAGTAAAAATTAATTAACATATTTTTGTATTGATATCAATTTTTTGTATCTTTTCCTATGTTTTTTATATACTTTTTTTTTATATATGCAGACATTTATTATTAAATATTAAAAATCAAATCTCGCCTTTGTGATAAAATGCTTCGTTTTTGCAATAAACTCAAGTATATAAGTAAATATTTTATGAAATTATTTGTTCAGCTTCCAAGAAATGTCTGGTTGCATATTGTTTGCTTGAAAAATTTTTAGATGAATAATATTACATATATAATAATTTCTTCTCTAATCACTGAAAAAATTCATTTTTTTTTATTATATGTGTTTTTTAAATATGCAATATAAATGCTTCCTAAAATGCGTGATGATAATTATAAATTAAATATCAAGCTTATATCAATATAGCTTTATAAATATAGCTTTATAAAAATAGAATTTAAATTAAAGATGAAAATGGAAAAGGATCATTTTTTTTTAAATAAAAAAATAAAAAAATAATTAAATTATTTTACTTATCTCAAATTTAATATTTTATATTTTAAAAATAAAATTTTAAAAATAAATTGATTTATTGATGGAAATTTATTGATGGAACTTCTTTCATAAAGAAAACATATTATTATCTTTGAGAAGAAAATTATGAAATTATGAGAACATTTCATTTAAAATTAATATTTTTTTTTATTATTAATGTTTTAATAATTTCTTATATCTTATTAAATTGATATATATATTAATTATATATTATATATTATATTATAATTATTGCAATAAAATTTGTAAATTAGTAATCTAAAATTTAACATAATTAATCATAATATATACGATATGCAATTTTTATTAGCTAAAATTTTGAATTTTTTTAATTGATTTCCCTAAGAATTTTAATCAATACTTGTTATAATTTTATTTAAATATTATAAATGCTTATTCTTTTTTATTAATTTTCAATTAATAATATTAATATAATCAATAATTAATATTATTTTATATTATTAGAGAGAGATAATATATTATTCTCTATTAAGATTTTTTGGATTTAATGTCATTTTATATTATTTATATCACATAAATAATTTTAAAAAGTTCGTTGATACATTTTACAATTTAGAATTTATTTATTAGAATTTTGCAAATTTTACAATAAAATAAAAATAAGTATTTTATTGGAGTAATAAAACATTCTAATATGTTATTGTAGAATTAATAAATTATTCATATGATTTCTGATTTTATTTTAAATTTTTCATTAAAAAGGAATGTTTAGTCTGAAAAAATGCTTTATTCTGCTATAAATGTTTTTATTTTTTACTTATTGTTTAAATAATATTTTATTCTATAATATCTCATTCATTAAAATACATAGCAATTATTAATATTAAATATATATAATAACATGTATAAAAAATATAAAAAATACATTTGATTAAAAAAGAAAAAATAATTAAAGATCGAATTATTTGATAATTTTCGAATTATAATGATAATACAAATTTATCTTCATTCATTAAAGATTTTATATAGAAATTTTTTCATAACACGAGCACAAAATTTAGCCTATTCACGGAAAAACTGTCTATTATCGATTATACATCGTTTCTCTCCCTCATCACTTTCCCGATAATCGAAGAAATGCAATTCGACCCGCATCACAGTCTTTGTACATGTCGACGCAGCAAAGGGATGCTTAGAAGCCCGCTTATCCATTGAACAATTCTGATGTTGACCCTGATCCTGGCAAAGGGATGAAGAGGAGGTCGGGTCCTGGAATGCCGTACCTAGCTTTAGGCGGTTTCCTTCCTTTCTTGTTTTTCTACCACCCTTCTTTTCTTATTCATTCTCTCTTTTCTTCTCTTTCATTTTCAGTTTCACCCATTTCTGTTTTCCTTTATACCGACCTTCCTTCTATCCTTATCCTTCATTTATTTTCCGGTTTTTCCCTTTTCGTTTCATCTTGCTTTTCTTTCATCTCTCTCATCATTCTCTTTTTCTATTTTTCAACCCTCTTCTTGTCTCACTTTCTCGCATTTCCATATGATTCTGCGTTAACATATACTATACGTATATATACTTGTTTTGTTCTCTCTTGCACTGATTACGATATCGTAATTTCTGTCTTTCTTCTTCGGTCTAGCTCGAGGCCTATGCACCTCTCTTCTCGTCTTAAAGGCTCTCATCTTGTTTACAAACGTGTGTTTTCTTTTCTTGACCCTCCTCCGAAGAATCCTATTAGCTTTCGCGTTGTTATATCTCTCCAGTCAGTTCCATGCTGCATATCAACTTTAATTTTTCTAAACAGAATGAGTATTACTATTTATATTTTTTTCTTATTTTTCTATTTTATATTTTTGATGATAATAATGAAATGATTTTTTTTTGAAATGCATTTTTGTTAATTTTGTTTTTTATTTAGTTGATTAATGAAATAATTTGTAATAGAAATAGTAGAATAGATAGTAATGTAAATAGAATTTTGTATCAAAAATTATTTTAACGTTATTATTTTATTTGAACGTAATATATATTCATTCCTCATAAAACATGAAGAACATGATTTAATAAGAAGATTATCCATATTAAATTGTTTCTAATTCTATAAAAAAATTATGTAAAAATTAAAATATATATTATAGATTTCATGATATATATATATTGGAATTTTTATGATTATTGATTATTGATTTTCTTATTTATGTTTATAGTTTTAAATATACTTTAGAAATTTTATAATTGAAGATTCGATGTTATTTATTCTATTTATAATTATATATTTAAATTTCAATTCATATTATATTAATTCTTTTATTCAATTTATGATTTTTTATTTTATAAAATAAAATATTTTAATAATAGCATCATATATTTTCTTTCTTTCACTTTTCAAATTAAGTTTGATAAATTAAAATCGATATTAATAATTAAATGAAAGATTCAATCAATTTTCAAAAGAAAATAATTTCATACTATAAATATAAAAACTATATCAAACTTTTCATTTATTATAAAATTTCTTTACAATTACTTTATACAATACAAATTTCTTACAATTTCTTTAAATCAGTAATGATTTGAAAATCAATTATTCAACAAAGAACATAAGAGAATACTAATATTATATGAGAAATTTTCAACTTTTAAATTTATAATTTATAAAAAGAATAACAATTAGCTAACTATTTTAAATAATAAAATTTCTATTGCAGTTTTAAATTCGTTTTTTTCAAAAATGTTTTTATATATAAATAAAAAAAGAAATAGAAATTTAATAAATTCAATACACACATTGAAAAATTTTTTCGTGATTAAATCTAAAATAAATTTCAAGATTGAAATCTGATCTTTACAATGATCGATAAAATGTTGTTTTGCAATTAATTAAATATTTAAAAAAAAAAGTATTTTACATTTTTTTTCTTGCATTTCCATTATAATTATATCTTTGAAAAAAATGAACTTATAATTATACTGCAAGTACAGATTTTATACTTTAAAATATATTCGAATTGATTATTTTTTTTTTTTACAAAGTTATAACTTTAAAGTATTGAATATTGAATACAATTCATTTATTAAAAAAATTCTTTGTATTAAACTATGTTTATTATTCTAATTAATATTTCTATTTGTTATATTTTACTATATTTTTTCAATATATTTTTCTTATAATATTCTTTTTTTAGATATGAATTTAATGAATTCTTACAATAATTTAAATACCCATTACTACAAATTTATTTCGAAGTAAACTTTCAAGCATAAAAACGTGACCAAATAATCGAACACCTCCTTCCATTAATCGTATTATATGTGCAACAAATACCAGTATTCTCCGATATCTCGTTCGAACTTGTATTACCTCGAAATCAGTAAGCTTATCAACAAAATATGTCTGATCCAGTTTGCTAATATCAATAATTTCGTATAAACAAAACCACTAGTCCTGGTTTCCTAAATGCCAGTTTATGTATATTATAGAAAAATGAGCACCTCTGGACACACAATCCGTGACCAGGGACGAGCATAACGGGTCAGAAGAAGAAAGAGAGTGAGATAGAAGAGAAGTAGTGAGAAGAAGGGGATAATCGGTTGGACAGAGAATGGTATATTTCGGTACATATGTAGGCAAAGGCCTATCCTTCTCAAAGTTCTTCTTTACCTTGGGTTTTCTAGTCCCCTGGAATCTATTAGGTCCCGGCTTAAGGATCAACCACTTTACTGCGGGTAATCTTTAAGTTCTCTTCATACTTTCGACATATCTTTGTTCAGAAGAAAAATTTTGAAAAATCGAATAGCTTTCCTATTATCAATTAAAATAATAGATTTTTAAAATAAGAGACAATTTTGCTTTTTTTGTAATTACTTTTCTTGTTACTGTTATTAGACATAAATAATTCAAATTTTGTTGATTAAGTAGGCTAAAATTTTAAATAAATAAATAATTAAATAATTTACTGATGCATTATTTTATTGATTGGTATTAATCTTGTGTTATTGGGATTTTTATATATAGATAAGAAAAACTTGAATATGAAATTTTGATAAATTAAATTTTAATATTATAAAAGTTTTGATAAATTTGTTATATAACAAATAAAGACATAGTAATTTAAAAATATATTTAAACGTAGTTGTATTGTAATTGTAGTTAGTAATTGTTGTTATTATGTTATAATTAATTAATTTTTAATACATTTTTATCACTTAGTAAAAACTAGAAAATTTCTATAAATATCATATACATGTATTATAATATAATATTAGCACTATAAGCAACTATCAAAATTATATAGATAAAGTCTATAGATTTAATTTGAGACAAATTATGATATATTATTAATATGATGATATTGACATGATTAATATGTTATATGATATTATATTTGAAATAATTCGAAAATAGCTATAAAATGTTTATTATAAAAGTATATTTCGCGAAAAACAAATATTTGAAGAGATAAAAAAATTGAGTTAAAGAAAAATTATAATTAATATATAAGATCTATAAAATATTAATATGTATTAATATTATAACAAATAATTATTTAAATATTTAAAATCTTTATGGAAGTTATAAATATTTTTAATAAATATTTTATAAGTCTTATTTCAAATATTATCTATTGATACAATTTTATATAGTCATATTCATAATACTAACAATATTTTATTCATGTATATATTACATCTATACAATTTTTTTTTTTAAAATATTCAAATATTTTCATGAATTATTATATGTACAGGATATTTATTACAAATTTTATATTAATTTCAACAAATAAAAAATAAAACTGAAATATCATCTAACAAAAAATTCATAATTACTTTATTAAATATTATAATAACGTAAAATGTATTTAATGTACATATCTATATTTATAAATA